>NC_090328.1:73553538-73861202 GCF_035084215.1 Heptranchias perlo
TCCAGGCTCTGCTCAGCTGGATGCAGATGTTGAACCCTGGGGGCCATCCTTTAAAAGGAGAATGATCGAGGGACAGCAGCACATTTGCGAGGCACTGGAACAGGTGTCACACACACTCTCCACAATAGCGCAGAGGATGGAGGAGTCCAACTCCTGCATTAGTGGAATGGTGGCACAGGTATGTCAGGGAATCTCTGAGATAGTGTCACAGGGATGTGCGGAACTGTTTGAGATAGTGTCGCATGTACCTGCTGAAATGTCTGAGATAGTGTCGTAGGTAACTGTGGAAATGTCTGAGATGGTGTCGCAGGTACATGCGGGAATGTCTACGATGGAGAGAAGGCTAGCCTCCATTGAGCATCAAGAACGGCTCACAATTGAGCCCATTCAGGCCCTGACAACGGGTGTTCGGATACACGGTGAACAACATTCTGCCGCCTTAAACAGGCAGACAGAAACTTTATAACTGGGCTTCCAAGGCATCATACATGTCCTCCAAACTGTTCTCCAGCAGGGTGGTAGGAGTGATGTGGGCCTGGTCCAGAAGAGGGATGATGGCGAAAGGGGACATGGAAGTGGGAACACCACTCAAAGCGCTCCCAAAGCTCATCCGTTGCTCCCTTTTCAACCAGTACCCACAATGCTGCCTCCTCTCCAGGTGGCCGAGTCTGCCCCTGCACAGATGCAAGTGGAGCAGTCTTTGGTGAGGCCCTCACGGGCTCCAAAACCCAGAGGGCGTAGGCCGAAAGCATCTAATTGGTCAGGGCATGAACATGAGCAACCTGCCACTACTTCTGCTGCGGCCACAGGGGATGCACCACGTAGAAGTAATGGGAAGAGAAAGGCTAAGGGTTAGTGATTATGAAGGGTATGCACAAGGGTGTCTGACAGACTGTCATGTTTTTCATTTATATTTGTTTTTTGATAAAGTCACATTAAATGTTATCATTCTCACCACTACTGCCACGTCTTGCCCATTCTTGACTGCCTTTTGTGATAACGCCCTTTCATGTACTTCATCATGAAAGGTGAGACTTGATGCCACCCAGTGGGTGACTTTACAGTGGGTGTATGTGTAGTTGCAGGACTATTTTGTCCAGGGGTGGGGGGCTGGTGTTGGCGCTGCTCTTTCCAGATGGGGTGAGGGCTTGACTGTTCTCACTTTATGATCTTATGAGAAGCGTTCACATATCAGTGACTCCCTGGCCTCGCGAGCAGCCAGGTGAGCCGCTGCTCTGCCCATGGTTTCGTCATCGTCCTCTTCCTCCTCCTCCTCCTCCTCCTGCTTCTCCTGCTCCTCCTCAATGTTCATTGCAGATGTGGATGCTGGATGAGGGCATGGGGCCTCATCAACCGGTACCCCTCTCTGTTGTGCCATGTTGTGCAGGACATAACACACTACTATAATGCGACCCACTCTTGCTGGTGCATATTGAAGTGTTCCCCCAGAACGATCGAGGCACCGAAATCGCATCTTCAGCAGTCCTATCGCAAGTTCAATTATAGACCTGGTGGTGACGTGGCTGTCATTGTAGCGATGCTGTTGCTCGCTGATGGGGTTCCTCAGAGGTGTCATGAGCCACGTGTGCAGGGGGTATTCCTTATCCCCAAGGAGCCAGCCCTTAAGGCTATTTGGTGCGTGGAAGAGGTCCGGGATATTGGATTCCCTCAGAATGAACGAATCATGGCAGCTGCCAGAATCTGGTGCACACGTGAGGAAATCTTTTGCGATGGTCACAAATGAGCTGAGTGTTGATTGAGTGTTAACTCTTCCTGTTGATGAACAGTCCTGGCTCGTGTGGAGGTGCTCAGATTGCTATATGCATGCAATCGATTGCACTCTGTACCCGTGGGAAGCCAGCCACAGAGTGGAATCCCACTGCCCTCTCTGTCTGGCTGAGGTCGTCCATGGGGAAGTTGACGTATTGCGAGGCCCTGCAAAACAAACCGTCAGTGACCTGTCTCATGCACCTGTGGGCAGACGACTAAGAGACCCTAGCAATGTCACCGGTGGCACCTTGGAATGGTCTGGAGGCGAAGAATTTGAGGGCAGTGGTCACTTTAACTGTGACAGGTAATGAGATGTCGCCAGGCCCAGCCGGGAGCAGCTCGGCATGAAGGAGGCTGCAGATGTCTGCGACCACCTGGCGACTCACTCTCAGCCTCCGTATGCACTGCTTCTCAGAGAGGTCCAGGAAGCTGAGCCTCGGTCTGTAGACCCTCTCACGAGGGTAGTGCCTCTTGCGACATTGGTCCCTCCGTTGTTCCCCTCTCTGCTCTTGTGCAGGTGCCTGTGGTGCTGCACTGTGTTGTGGAGCTGCAAGTGGCGGAAGTGCACGCTGTGCCTGGCGAGGATGGTGATGTTCCTCGTCCTCAGACGTACTGGTGAATGCAGCCATCACGCCCTCCATCCTGATGGTGTCAGTTTGAGGGGGTCCGAAAAGTTGGTAAATATGTGTAAACAGAACAATTCTGAGAGTAAACCAAGAATTTTCAGTCTAAACACAAAGATCTCCCAGCCAAAAGTTTGTCTGAGAGAACTGAGTGCCCTGCTGCAATAACTCATCTTTTATCCCCACCTGTTAAACAGGGATTTAAATGTCCAAGTGGTTGCCGGCTGAAACCCAACTACTTTCCCATGGCATGTTTCACACAGCACGGGAAACACGCTGAGGCAGCATTGAAATCGCTTGACTTCATTCCTAATTAGATTTATGGACATTTCAAGTACTTTAAGTACATGAATTACTGCTTTAAATATTGTCCCCCCGGCTTTAATTGCCGGCAGGACTTCTGGGTTCAGGAACGGCACGCACACCCAGATGACTCTGGGTCGTGTGCGTTCTTTGGCATGTTGGAGCCGGGATTTCTGCCTGCTCCTCAAAAACACGATTTTCTTTGCGCCCCCAAACTTTACTTTTAAAATCGTGCCCCTTATGTTTGAAATAGCAAGGTTGCCGGGGCCATGTCTGAAGCTCCCTCATATAACGGCATTGGAGGGGAGCCTAAGGGAAGCAGGTTTATTGCCATTTTCTGAAGAGACTTCGGTACCCATCCTTGCAGCCCACTGGTGCTGGGATGTGCTACCGGTTGCTGTTGTCACAGACCGAATAGCCCCAATGGGATCTTGGAAGCCCTCTTGTTCAAAGCATCTATTGCAGTACTATTTGTTGCCACTCCGGAATAGCCTTAGAAGCTCTTCTTGGTGACTTGATGCTGCAGCAATCTCCCAGGCTGTCACAGTCTCCAGGATCTTCTGCGCTTTTGTTTCTTTTCGTCTCTTCACACTGTTCCCCTGGAGAATAGTGTGAAGTAGTGGAAAGATTCACAGCCTGATTAACAATCTGACAGGCCGCAACATGAACATTCCTTCCATGGTTGTAACTATCTTTATATCAGTTGATAGGGTGGTTAGTTCTATATGGTGGGAGGGTTTTATGGGCTCTCACATCCCTTATGATGAGGGGGGTTGGGGGGACACATACACACACACCAGACATGTATCCCACTGGATGTCAACCCACAATTCTGAGTCAGAGCTCCGCTCTCTACTCACTTAGACTGTCTGGAGCAGGGATTGAACCCACACCTTCTGACTCAGAGGTGGGAATGCTGCCACTAAGCCAAAGGTCCTCTCCATTCTGCAGGTCATGAGAAACTTCCTGCAATGTGCTGCAGATGTTTGTCGCGGACTCCTCCCACTTATCCATCATCTCAAGCATTTGCACGGAAGACATCTCCACATGAGATTGAAGCTTCCAAATCATTGTTTTTTTGAAGACTGGGTCCCTGAGATTTGGGTCCTTAGGTTCCTCCGTCAAGGACAGTCATTTCTTCCTCGTTCAAGGAGCAATGACACTCTCCCTTTTTTCAACTGCCAGACCCTTATTCTTATGAATGTCATTCGAGAAGAGGTTAATGTTCAGCACCTTCAGGAAGTAAGAGAAAATTGCTGAGGAATAGATGCAGAGCATCAATGGAATATGTTATCAGCTGATTGAGGGTGATGTCTGGGATCTATAAACCCTTTAACCTAAGGTGCATATGAGCAATTGTGTTTTTTTTTGTCCTGTAGTAGAAATTGGCTTGTCAGTAAATCAGGAGGAAAGCATCTGCAATGCTCATGTGACCATGATCAAGAAATTCTTGAGGACACAAGACCTTTAAATAGGTCTAGCACACTTGAATTTTCAACTCTGCAGGTTCGTTGCTCTCAGCTTTGTATAGATATGCCAATGGTTAATTGCTCTGGGCTGGCTTAGCACTGCTCTCCAAATCAGCAAGCATGCAAAACTGGCTACGATTCAATTTGACACATTATTAGTAATGATTATTGTCACAGATAAATTAGATTGAACAGAAAATAACCTTCATCCTCAGTGAATTTTAGCTCTCAGAATTAATGTGATTTGGTGAACACATATAAATAAAAATTTGATGAGTCCCCACTGACTGCCAGCGATGTCTGCTCTGAAGTATATTAATTTTATGCAGATGATGAATTCCTTAAGCGTTCAATGATAATCATGCTTGATTTGACAAGACTTTCTCATGCTATTTTAAGGCTTTAATTTTCTGTGAAGTTCTGTCAAGTGCTCATCAAGCACCCACTTATCTGCCTATATTACCTTGACAGTCAAACATGGGGTTGCATAACAGCAGTGAAACAATGTGCCAGCTGTTTAATATTCAGGTCATGTGACCATAAGACGAAAAGCCAATCATTGGCTGATTAACATTCAGGTCACATGACTCTTAAGGAGAGTAAATGAGTTACACAGTAAGACATCAAACAAATTTCCATCTTGAAAGAGTGATTACTGTGATGTTTGTCAAATTCACTCTAGTCTTGTCCAATTAAGCCACATGAGCTGAATTAATAATGAAAGGATGTATTTCTTGCCAATGCGCATGCAATAAACTGCACCATTGAATATGAATACTGCCAAAATGATTGACAAATCACATCTGGAACACAATCATAATTGTATTTAAGATTCAGTCCTTATTTCTCTGAGTGCAAAGCGTGAATTACAGTTTGCAATGAAGCGACACATTTCCTTACCACATAAAAAGTGAAAATTATTCGGTGTGGAAGCACATTTTAATTGCTGCAAAGATGCCGAATAAACAGAGATTCCCTTGTAACACTAATAAATATTAATTGAATGGTGTCAATTTATTATAAACCATCAACCCTTCCATATTTTGTACAGTAGCTGAATAAATTCAAAATTACAAGGTAGAAGATTGAGTCTCTGAAGTGCACAGCACTGTCACTCTTCATTATGTTAGCATCATTTTTTTAATAACCCTGTCCCTGTCTTCCACAGCTGCTCACACACAAACTCTCACCTCACTCCATACTTCAACTGTGACACCATTATAGTTTCATGAACTATCTGGGATGAACTACAGACTTACGAACAGAAAGCAGTGGTAAATGGGACGTAAATTAATGGAATGGGAATGGGAAAATGAAATATACAGGTTGAAGGGAGAGTAGATTTCGGACTTCCTGGCGCCAAGATTTGAATTATTTTCCACATCCACTGCTTGTGCATCAGTAATTCTGTTTGTGTCGCATATTTCTGTGCTGCAATTGTAAAATAACTGCAAAATTCTACTGTTGAAGTAAAATGGTGACAATGGGCATCACCCTATGTGACCCACGGTTATATGACATTATGAATATTATTTCAAGGCTACAGAGTAACTAATTGAGATATGGGGCGGGGTTAAATTCAGACCATGAATGTTGTACACGTAAACACAAATGATGTGGAGATGTGGTATGTGCATAGTAATCAATCTAGTGACATCAGACAGTATAATTCATGGGACCAGTGAATAAGTGATTTATGTCGTCTGGAATTTCAAAGGATGAATTTGTATACTGTACAAATCCAAAATCATTCATTATATATCTACCACTCATGTAGCTGCAGGAATAAAGAAACAATGTTATTAATAAAATATATTTAATTAAAAAATATAGGGAACTTAGCAATACAATTAGGTCTTCTGGTCACGTAGTAATTGTACTTTCATGTGGCAGCTTTGCTGAGGTTAGAAATTCATTCTGTTATGAAAATTACAACCATTAATAATCTGCACACATAAGTAGTACCAGTGTCCATTTGTCTGAAGGTAGAATCAATGAAATGTCAGCTCACTCCTCCCATGTTTCCAGGATGCAGACCTGTAACTGTCTGTCATCAAGTGAAGTACAAAATGTGAATCTTCCTGTCAGCCTATCAGGAGTCAACCCCCTTCTATCTCTGCTGAACCCACGTTGGCGACAAAACCTTCAGGATACAGATATTTTTGTCACCTATCGAATAATTAAGAAGAAAGGAAAAGATCTGCATCTCTTTACTACTGTTTCAAGATACATTGTAATTCTGTGGAATAATGAAGAAGAAAGGAAAAGATCTGCATCTCTCATCTAAATACAACGTTGTTTGGCTAAATATCTATTTACTCATTAATCCGTCCTCTGACACCAAAGGGTGGAGCTTCCATTATGTCAACACAGAAATACTGACTGGCTTTTCTATTTTTAAGTTAAGTAGACAGTTAACTGGACAATGGCACTTATCTGAAAATCTTTATCAAATTATTTAACAATCTTGTGGAGCTTTTGTTAAATTACTTTATCTTGGGTCACATAGGGTGATGTCCATGGCCAGCATTTTAATTTAATTGTAAAATTATGCAATTATTTTATTTTTGCACCACAAAAATATATGATATAAACAGAATCACTGATTTGCAAGCAGTTGGTCATGTAAAATAATTTTCCTGCCAACAAGAAGAACAAGATCTACTCTCCCTTCAGCTCTTGTATGACACCTTCCAATTGTCACTCAATGAATTACATCTTGTACACCACTGCACCCCATTGCTCAATCTGTAATTCATATTTAATAGTAATGGAGTTTAACATCAAGTTAAAAAGCTCCGTAGCATATAATAACAATTCTATAGCTCTGAAATAACACCATAACACCTTGAGATATTCATGTATAAACACTTAGGGCCCGATATTACCATGGCGGCGGGTTCGTTGGGGGTGGGGGGGGTAACGCGCCCGGTGAAATCAGTCTGCTCCGCGCACAATCGCAGGCTGATTGGATCCACTTACCTGGTCTTCCAGGTTCTCCGCTGCTGAGCTGCACGTCGGGCGGAATGTGCATGCGCAGTAAGGTCTGTCAGCTGGAGGAGCTCTATTTAAAGGGGCAGTCCTCCTCTGACAGATGCTGCAAGAAATAGGAAAAATTACAGCATGGAGCAGCCCAGGGGGAAGGCTGCTCCCAGGTTTAATGATGCCTCACTCCAGCTCTTATTGGATAGGGTGAGGAGGAAGGGGAGGACAGAGATCTTCTCCCCGGCGGGCGGGAGGAAGCGGCCTGCCTCTGCCACCAAGAAGGCCTGGCTCAAGGTGGCAGAGGAGGTCACCTGCACCACCAACATATCACGCACCTGCATACAGTGCAGGAGGCGCTGCAATGACCTAAGTAGGTCAGGCAAAGTGAGTACACTTACTCATTCCCCTACACTCCGTCTGCCACATCACCGCCCCCACCCCACATCTCCTTCTGCACTGCCAACACTACTCTGTCACATCACCCCTCACACCCACTCAAACCTCATCCTCATCTTACCTGCACTTACTCACCTTGCCAGTACTCATCCCGCCACTACCACTCAACCCAATCCTCATACAATCTCATGGCTCTATCTCATACTCACCCTCTCATGCATCTCTTTCACAGTCAGCCTCACTCAACCTGCCACTACCTGTGCAGTAGGCAGCGTAAGGCAAACGTGTCGTGAGCATGAAGGGGATGCACAAGGGTGTTTGAGGTTTGTCTTGGTTTTTACTTATATTTAATTTCTGAGCAACTCACATTACATATTATATTGGCACCACTACTGTCACGTCTTTGCGAATCTTGTCTGGTTTGTGCAATAATGCCCTTTCCTGAGGATCACAATGAAGACCCACAACTGATGATACCCATTGTGTCACTGCAGAGTGGGTGTAGGTGTATTTGCAGGGCTCTTTTGTGCAGATGACTGAGAGACGTCGGTGATGTCCCTGGTGTCACCCTGGAAGTATCCGGTGGAGAAGTTGTTGAGAGCAGTGGTGACTTTGACAGTGACAGGTAAGAAGAATGTGCTCGGGCCAGCCAGGAAGCAGCTCGGCATGAAGGAGGCTGCAGATGTCCACGACTACATGTCGAGTGACTCTGAGCCTCCGTGTGCACTGCTGCTCAGAGAGGTCCAGGAAGCTGAGCCTCGGTCTGTGGACCCTCTGGCGAGGGTAGTGCCCTCTGCGATGCATCTCTCTCTGCGGTTGCCCTCCCTCCTGCTGTGCAGGTGGATGTGTCACAGCACTGTGTTGTGGAGCTCCACGTGCCAGAGGTGGATGGCGTGGCTGGCGAGGCTGGTGATGCTGTTCGCCCTCCGAGGATGTCATGACTGCAGCTACGGCGGCCCCCATCCGGAAGATGTACATCTGAGGGGGTCCGCAAGGTAGGTACATGTGTCTGGACACCAGGGTAAGTGTGCAAGTTGGTGAATTTTGTTGTTAGGAGGAGGGTGGTGGAGGCCAAACTTTGTCCAAAGTGACAGAGTGGCCTCCTGCAATGAGTGAGGGTCTCCCCCGCCCCCCCACCTGTCAAATGGACCTTTGCAGCTGCCACAGGCTGATGGCTGCAACACGTCCATTTGAACTGGGAGTGTTTCCCCCAGTACGGGAAACAGTCCCAGTTGTTTGTAAAATCCCAACCCTCCTAAAATATCACGTTAATCAGGTCTATAAATGACCTGAAATACCAAAATAATTACCTTAAGTGGCACCCCGCCGGCTTTAATTGCCGGCAGGAGTCCCACATGCGGGGGCTGCGCGCGCATGTCAGCGCTTCAGTGGGGAACACGGAAATGGGGCGGGTTGAAGCCGGGCTCCCCACCCACCCAGGGAATCCCCGATTTTCGTAGCCCCCCCTGGCCAGGAACGCACCCGATCGTGGGTGCGAAAATAGAGCCCTTAATGTGTTTATTTGAAATTGCACTCTGCTTTTTAGAGAAAAGAAGAATTTCAGATGGATGCATTAAGCAATATCTCACAGCATAGTTTCAGGGTTTATTTTATTGGAGGTAAAATTCATCTTCAGCGAGTGTGCCCGATTTTACGCTCCATTGACTTCAAATCGCCCGACCTGAACTTGCTCTGTTCTCACTGGGCGGGTTAGGTTAAAAATGGGCTATTGTTTTTCCTCAACTACAAACCCTGGAAGTGAATTCCACACCGCACAAATCTCTGTGTAAGTAAGTTTCTCCTGCTCTCTGTTCTAAATCTCAAATAAAAATAGCACCATGAGGGTTAGAGTGAAAGAAATGGAGCGATTCGTAATTTTTTGATTGTTTACAAGACAAATCTAATATTAGTAATTGTCCCCTCACTCCATAATATTTCATGACAGTGATTTATATTTAAAGTTTATTTTGTTTAAAGGTGTGTTCATTTAAAATGGATCAACTACAAAAGTCAAGAGTTACTGTACAATCCAAGTTTAAGAACATAAGAACATAAGAAACAGGAGCAGGAGTAGGCCATTCGGCCCCTCAAGCCTGGTCCGTCATTCAATCAGATAATGGCTGATCTTCAACCTCAACTCCACTTTCCTGCCTGATCCTTATATCCCTTGATTCCCCTGGAGTCCAAAAATCTATCTATCTCAGCCTTGAATATACTCAACGACTCAGCATCCACAGCCCACTGGGTTAAAGAATTCCAAAGATTCACAACCCTCTGAGTGAAGAAATGCCTCCTCATCTCAGTCTTAAATGGCCGACCCCTTATCCTGTGACTATGCCCCCTAGTTCTAGAATCTCCAGCCAGGGAAACAACCTCTCAGCCTTTACCCTGTCAAGCCCCCTCAGAATCTTATATGTTTCAATGAGATCACCTCTCATTCTTCTAAACTCCAGAGAGTATAGGCCCATTCTACACAACCTCTCCTTATAGGACAACCCTCTTATCCCAGGAATTAATCTAGTGAACCTTCATTGCACTGCCTCTAAAACAAATATATCCTTCCTTAGATAAGGAGACCAAAGCAGTACCCCAGGTGAGATCTCACCAAAGCCCTGTACAATGTAGTAAGACTTCCATGCCGAAGGGAACTTATGCCAGAATTGGTGGATGGGACTAAATCTGTAAGACAATGCTAATAAAGGTTAACTATATAAATAAATCTGTAATTTTCTATCTCATTATCTCAAAGGACAAAGAGTAATGATTGCAGAGTATTACACTGGTTGAAATATACGTGTGCAGAGAGGAAACAAAGCTCCTTTTGCAAGCTGTTGACTATAGACTTTATCTCAAGAGAAGGACTAAATAACATTAGTGACGTATGTCATGTTACTTCATTCTGTGATAAATTGCTTTCTATTCATCATTCTGTTTATATATATATATATGGCCTAAAATATGATGTTAGAAGAAAAAAGCTATTTTACTTTATTACTGTATCAATTCTATTTTTGTCTGGGTTATCGTAACAAAGTAAGAATCTAAGAAAATATAGTCAAAAGTAGGCCAATCAGCCCAACAAGTTCCCAACTTCCACAGACCTTGTATAATTTTATCTTACATGGACTGTACTCTAAATTATTTTTCAAATGAAGATGACTAACAATGGGAAAGCTTTCAAGAAGGTCAAATTGTGGGCAATATATCCCTAATCCCTTAAGATCATCTAGTAAAACTCCATAGTATCAATCACTCAACTTCGACCACTGAATTGCACAGATTTCATTTTTACATTTTTTTCCTCTTTATATTTCACACCAACTTTCTCCTCTCCTGTGATGAAGGTGTTGCTTCCTTGCTGGGATACAGGTTATCTTTAAATACCTTGCCTAAGTGACCATTATTCACGTGACCCTTGACAGTGAGTGTCAGCAGACCTTGGGCGGCATCACAGCTGAGAACAGTCCTGTCCTCATTTGACATCTACATATGCATACTTCCAGCAGGGATCACTAGATAACAATCAAAAAAGAGAATCCTGGCCAATTTTCCCCTTCCTAAACTAGGGGAGCTGGGGATCTGCTGCTATCCTGGGTGGGATTAGCTAGCTCGTGATAGACCAGGGACTTTCCTGGTATGTATGACTCAGCTAGTCACTGGATAAAATTACTGAGTCATCAGGGGAATTGTAAATGACATTTTCCATGGTTCCACAGGAATCTCATTTTCCATAGAGCACTAATTGATCTCCAAAGCTGCAGTTCATAGTATATTGTTTTATAAGGACAGGAACATTGGCCTTGAATATTCTGGATCGCACTTATACAGAAATTACGCTGAAACTTATGCCAGTTTCTGTGCCAATATTGCAAAGGGGACTTACGCCAGAATTTCCAGCAGAGCTCAATTGCTTACACAAAAAGTGGAGTGAAGCAAGCACAAATGCAGCTCCATCAATTGTTGCCCATTTACATTACAACTGTAGATACTTTCTAAGCTATTTTTAAAATGGTGTATTCCCCATAGAAAATAAAGACTTATTGCACCTGTGTTTATTACTGTTTAGTCGACTTTTCCTGTAAAATCAGGAAACTTCCATGTGTGGAATGTGAAATAGAACACTCTGATCCTTCACGGCAGCAGTGCTGCACCATTTAATGGTCTGGCAAGAACCACCAAAACTTGCATAATGAGGTGAAGGAAGTGCGAATCTCAGTTAAATTTTAGTTTGAGCTCACAGTTGTCCAGTTATTTATTTAGCAAATGTAGACTCGTCGTATAATTCCAATCATCTCAGAGCATTTTCATCACCAGCATGTAAAGCACATAGGATAGCTAGTGAGCATGATTCAACGATGTGGGACATGGTTTGTTTTGTCTGCAAAAATATTTGTCGTAGTTACGAAGGCCCCATAGGTGAAGAGTTGAGGCGCAATGTCCCTGTGCAGTTCGAAAGCGGTTGAGAAGCCCAACCACGACTGGTCACTAAGATCCTGGCAACGGTCTGTAGGGTCGGAGATGATATGGTGATTTACAGGAGCATCTGTTGTCCAATCTTCACACCAACGAGTTGATAAGGAAAAGTCATAGGAATCAGGAAAGGTTGACCATATTGGGTGTCTTGAATAGCGTAGCACACTATTAGTGGATAGAACAAATCAGAGTTAATTGGCAACATAGTTTTGTCACAAAGTCTATTCACCGATTTTGTGACTGCATCTGAATGATGATGTGGAGGAACTAAGTTGCAGAGGACTGGTAACCATGGGAGGGAAGTAGGGAGCAATGTGTCTGATACAAGGCACATAATAGTATGCAGTTGAGTATCCACCAGTCTAGTATGTGGTGAGCGAGCCTAAACGGGGTGTAATATTCTGAAACTGAATAGTAAAGTGCAAGAGCAGATGAACGTAAAGTGGAGGTATTTGTTCCCGAGGTAGAGCCGGCAAGTTTGCCAATTAGGTTATTTTGGGTTCTGATATTCTCAGCAGCTTTCAGTAGATGGTTTTTGTAGGTTAGGGACCATCGAGGGTGACGTCCAAATAAACAGGGTGAGCATCATTTTTGAGATATTGACCATTTAGGACGATAGTGAGTTCACAAGAGGCACTAGCATTGTGCAAATGAAAGACAGAGGACACAATCATTGTGGTACTCGGTTGAAGATGCCATTTCAGGCAGTACTTCACCGTAAGTTTCATATCATTAGTGAGTGTGGTTTCCAGGGTGGAAAAGTCACTAGCTTGAATAACAAAGGCACTATCGTCAGCATAGATGAATTTCTCCAATCTGGTAACAGACAGGTCGTTTATGTACAAATTAAAAAGGAATGGTACTAGAACTGATCCCGGGTGAGGCCACTGATTTGGTATCGCCACAAGCTGATGCAGTCAGCCATGTATAAGCTGAAACTTTGGACCCATAGCAGTAATTTAACCAAGCTATTGGCCTAATATGGCAGGACTCTTGATATTTACACCAGAAGACCAGTATGCCAGATGGTGCCATAGACACCAGTGTCATAAATCGAAGAAGACAACACCAGTCCTAAGGTTTTACTGAAAGCCATTTTCAATTAAGGTGGTTTAGGCAAGTACTTGGTCACAAGTACTGTAGCCACGACGGAAACTAGCTTGGTCTGGGCTCAGTGCAAAATTGACAACTGGAGATATACACTGGATGCCCAGTCACTCAAGCATCTCATAATAAACACTCAGGAGGGAGATGGGTTAGTAGCTCACTGCTTACTATGGGTCCATGCCTAGCTTAAGTAGGCCAATAATCTTAGCTCAATACCATACTGCTAGAATTTGTTCTTCAAGGATGACATGAGTTGTCTGGTTGAGATCCCTGACATTTTACCACTAGACAACTGGAGAAGAACTTATTTCTGGTTTAGCCTCTCATTTCTACATGCAACTGAAAAGCCAGCGACTCCATTGCTTTGTCCAGTAATAAAGATTAATTTGCACACCTTCACCATGGTGTCAGTTTTGGCATCTAACACTGATGTCAAAAAGTCATTGTTAACAATGCTAAAGTCTGAATTATTCAGAATTATCTTCTGAGGTTAACATCTCTACCAGATATAAGGGGAGGGGAAGGGTTTTAACCCTACCTACTGGGCGGAAACTGGACGGGCAGGCAGTTAAAATGGGAAACTTAGTCACGGGAAAGCTACCTACCCTTTCCAGTTTTAATGGACGCTTCTGGAAATGGTGCCTGCCCAAAACCGGCGGGATCCTAATTCACGTTTGCTAACCAAAGTCCAATGACGTCATTGGTCCCCGACAGCGATTTTAACTTTAGCCTGAGTGGGGATCCTGTCGCGGCTTTCTCATTGGGTGAAGATCAGCGTGAAGATGATCGGGAAATTGATGAGGTCCTCCAGGTAACTTATTTACTTTTCTTTGTGGAGCCAGGAGGAGCATAAAAGTTTAGGCCTCACCTGCCCCGAACTCTCCTATCCCTACTACGAGACTCCTATACCCCTCCCCCCCCCACCCCTACACAACCTCCTTTCCCACACTTACCTGAATTTCAATGGGAAGCCAAACTGCTTCTTCTCATGACTGACTGTCACCTTACAGCCCCTCGGCCAATGTGACTGCTGCCTTTTGGCGTCAATTAAAATTATATTTAAGTATTAAAAAATTAAGAGCAAATAGGGAATTTGGGCAGAACTACATCACATGAATAGCAACAGATATATGGGAATTGTTACCAGACTTTAGCATTGAAGGAAATAATTCTAAATGGGGTCAAGCAACAGCTAAATATGTTTCTGGAAAAAGAAGGGAAGGCAGGGTTGAGATCGATCAAAAAAGGGTTGGACTTATTGCACCTGCACCATCTATCACTGTGGCCTTTCTGTGTGTGATTGCTTAATTAATACTCTTTTGTGCCAGTTTTGTGCTCTGTGTCTGAGCCCAACAGGAATTGTGTTAAGACTGCCTTAACTCATTTCATAGAGGACTCTTACAGCCAGCAGAAAAAATAGTCTTTCATAAGTCAGACCAGCATCCCAAAGGGATAAGAACAGTGTGCTAATCTGCTGCTTTACTCAGACCCCTGACACAAATATACTTTTTAGAACTCAGGGCTGTGAACTTTACATAGAATTACATAGAATTTATAGCACAGAAACAGACTATTCAGCCCAACAGGCCTATGCCAATGTTTATGCTCCACACGAGCCTCCTCCCACCTTTCTTCGTCTCACTCTATCACATAGAAACATAGAAAAATAGGAGCAGGAGGAGGCCATTCGGCCCTTCGATCCTGCTCCATCATTCAATATGATCATGGCTGATCCTCTTTCTCAATATCATATTCCCGCTCTCTCCCCGTACCCCTTGATGCCTTTTGTGTCTAGAAATCTATCTAACTCCTTCTTAAATATATTCAGTGACTTGGCCTCCACAGCCTTCTGTGTAGAGAATTTCAAAGGTTCATCACCCTCTGAGTAAAGAAATTTCTCCTCATCTCAGTCCTAAATGTCCTACCCCGTACCCTGGGACTGTGACCCATCGTTCTGGACCCCCCAGCCAGGGGAAACATCCTCCCTGCATCCAGTCTGTCTAGCCCTGTCAGAATTTTATACGTTTCAATGAGATCCCCTCTCATTCTTCTAAACTCGAGTGAATACAAGCCGAGTCGACCCAATCTCTCCTCATATGACAGTCCTGCCATCCCAGGAATCAGTCTGGTGAACCTTCGCTGCACTCCCTCTATGGCAAGTATATCCTTTCTTAGGTAAGGAGACCAAAACTGCACACAATACTCCAGGTGTGGTCTCACCAAGGCCCTGTATAACTGCAGTAAGACATCCCTGCTCCTGTACTCATATCCTCTTGCAATGAAGGTCAACATACCATTTGCCTTCCTAACTGTTTGCTGCACCTGCATGTTTGCTTTCAGTGACTGGTGTACAAGGACACCCAGGTCCCTTTGTACATCAACATTTCCCAATCTATCACCATTTAAATAATACTCTGCCTTTCTGTTTTTCCTTCCGAAGTGGATAACTTCACATTTATCCACATTATACTGCATCTGCCATGTATTTGCCCACTCACTCAACTTGTCTAAATCGCCTTGAAGCCTCTTTGCATCCTCCTCACAACTCACAATCCCACCTAGTTTTGTGTTGTCAGCAAATTTGGAAATATTACCTCATCCAAATCATTGATATATATTGTGAATAGCTGGGGCCCAAGCACTGATCCCTGCGGTACCTCACTAGTCATTGCCTGCCACCCCGAAAAAGACCCATTTATTCCTACTCTCTATTTCCTGTCTGTTAACCAATTTTCAATCACCATATTCTTCGATTCCTTTCCCCCTCATGTACTCATCTAGTTTCCCCTTAAATGCATCTATGAAGTTACAAGCTACAAGTTACAAACTTGGCCAGTTTGTAACTTATTGGGCCAGAATTTCCTCGATTTGACGTATGCCGAGATTTACAATGGATTCTATGCCGATTTTGCTGATGGCAATGCCGCTTTTAAATCCTTCTTTATCTTATTGATGTTATGAAAATTAAAGTTTGAAGCCATCAATCCATCATTAATGCAGATTAAGCACAGCATGTTTAAGAAAATGCAACTGTGGATGTTTTTCTCTTTTTAATGTAACAGATTCTGATGGAATAAAATGTATTCAAAGATATTCAGTAAGGATAAAATAAATTGCAAAAAAAATCGCTACAGTACACCAGTGATTTGGGGTTTTGCTATACCTAAAATTTTGGGCATAAATATACGTCCATTCAGAACTCACTTAGCAGGAATGCAGGAAACTTGAGTTTTCTAGGGTTTTTTTGCATGGGGTTAAAGTTCTGTTAATGAGCTATGTGGGGTTTCAGCAGATGTAACTTGAGAGCGGTGCAAATGATCAAAAAAATTCGCACACAGCGAGGTTCTGGCATAAAATCAGCGTAAGTCACTTACGCACAAATTTCCTCAGAAAAAATCGCCACAACGCGGCTGTTACGCCATTGTTGCACCGAAAATTACAAGGAAATTCCAGGCATTTGCTTTAGCTTTTTTGAGTAGCTTTCAAATATCAGCATCTCAATTCAGCAAATTACACAGAAAGGTCAGAAACACCTTACTTACATTGAAAAGATCTACAGAATGATACTATATAATATATGTACACCATAGCACTTGGCAATGCTCAATTTCTGTTCTATTTTTGGGTTACCTAAATTACATCACTTATACCAGGACCTAATGCCAGTTGGCACATCCTTACTGCCATTTCCCTTGAAAATATACTGTGCTGCACTTAACACTCTACCATATAAAAACAACTTAAAGTGAATTGCAGAGAAGTGGAGCACTTGCCAAAATGAAAACAGGCATGGAATATCCAGTTGTGTATTTAACGCATTAGTTTTTCTAGCAGTTGTTGCTTGACAGACTTTAGGAATAAATTATTGGAACAGTCAGTCATAGCCATGCATTGTGTGCCATTCAGTATAGCTTTGAGGGGTTGAAATTCAGTTCTTCTAATGTGAACCTCACACTCTTTCAGAGAGTGTGACAGATATGTAAGCTTCCACAAGTCCCCGAGGACTGATAACACAAACACTCAGACTTTCAGTGTGCTTGGCTCAAGTCCAGTCACAAAGTTTTGAGGAGACAAAGAGGCTGTGTTGTGCCATGGAATTCATTTTCTTGTTTACTTCGTATAGTAACAAGAGCACAATCAGCACTCACGCCATCAAATACGACCGCTGAGTTGTTGACAGAATAAGGCTGGGATGCCAGCTTTCCACATGAAACACTGGTCTCTTCTAATACATCCCCGATATTCTGAGTCCCAGCCAATTCTGGCTGGCTTACTAAGCCAGGGAGATAATTAGCATGAAGTCCCAAGACACAGTTTGATGAAATATAAAGTGTTTTACTTTAGTGCTTGTAGGTCAACATCTGTTTAAAAATAATCAGAAACAAGGCTAACAAAAAAAACAAAACTATCACAATGAAGTTATAAAGAGACAGCAGATATACAACAACTACTTGCATTTATATAGCACCTTTAAAATAGTGAAAGGTCCTATTATTTTACTTGTAATTTTAGAAATAGAAGCAGTTACTGTGACGGAAAAAGGAACAGTTCTAAATCCACACAACATGAAGATGAAGAAGAGTGAGAGGAGGCTCGTGTGGAGCATAAACACCGGTGTAACCAGTTGGGCCAAATGGCCTATTTCTTTGCTGTAAATTCCAAATAATTCTATGTAATGTGTTAAAGACATGTAAGAGTATATTTTCATCTTCTCCGCCTGGGTGGTAATCTGACAGAGTGGATCGCCCACCCATTGTAGAACCCGCCTGATTTTCATTCCAAATCAATGGGATAAAAAAATAATGGGCGAGTTCCACAATGGGTGGGTGATCCACTCTGTCAGTTACCACCCAGGCAGAGAAAATGAAAATTTACCCCATAAAATTTCTTTAACAAAAGATCTATACATTTCCCCAATGGTTCAGTTGGTAAATGCACCGCCCAATGCGGAGCTGGAGCTATCCCGACAGGATGTTCAAACATTCTGTCTCTGTTCTGTGTGTTAGCTAATCTCAGCTGGGATGGCACTGGGGTGTTATAACTGACCTCAGCACGACTGGGGTAGGGAGGGAATAAAAACAGCCAGTGTTCCAGCTCCTAATCGCTATCCAATGACTCCTCCTGCAAAGTATGTGTTTGGATGTTACGTAAGGCCAGGATCAGACTTGGTTGTGATTGTCTCATGGTTGAATAGCATAATGGCCATCATGGTATGGGGCTACACAAGAAAACTGATCGCCTACATGAAGTACCAGAGAACAGTTGGCATCAGTGTAACCATACCCCAGTCAGTGCCTTCAGGAGAGGAAAGGAGGAGATTGGAGGAGAATAAAAATACATTAGTCTAGAAATTACTGTTGGTGATATCAGTGGACGAACACTTAACGCGTTCGTATGATATTTTTCTGTCTGCTTTTTTAATAGAAGCATTAGCCCATTTAATATTTTAATGTCTTCATTTACTTGGCAGGCAGAAGAATGCCATAAAAAGTGTTAGATGTTCGCCCGCTAATATCATCAGTGGCGATTTTTGGGAATTAAGTTTTGAAAAGTTTGTGTGCAATACAAAGGCATATGTAATAAAATATTATGTATCCATTTCAACAAAACCTAATTAAAATACTTCAGCCACTAGTTTCAAAGGGACCTTAACAGTTGCACAATACCAAGAAGTTCAATCAGTGTTCTTTACAAAGCCCTGTTTTGAACTCAGCAAACTTGAAACTGTAAACAGGGCTCCCATCAAAATCAAAGATCACCTAACTAAAGAGTACAACAATGTAAACAGCATTTATTATAGTCAAGCTCACACAAAGTTTGTGTAGCAAGCTGCATAGTAACTAGGTGGTTAAACCACTTGCCATGTACCACAATGATTGTGGGCTTCAGCGTTATCTAAGCCATGTCATAATATGTTTTGTTAGTTGGAAAGCACAGAGAAGGCTTCCAAGCTTGTTCTCACTTGCCTTCTTGGCTAGAAACAACCCCACAGAAGTGAGCATGGTAATGGTGGGTAAAGTCATAGATTAAAATTCAGACAGAATGTTTACTTCAAAAGGGGGATTTTCACCTCTCATTTGTTTATGAAAGCTTTTCCTAGACGTGTGAGAAAGCTTTTCCTAATGTCGATAAACAACTCATGTTATGACTACTAGAACTTGTACTACTGGTACTAGAAGCATAAGGAGAGAAGTTAGAGAGGAATTTTCGACACAAAAGTTTATTACATTATGGAATGCACTACCACAAGTATTTATTGAACCTGAGCCAAATCAATCATGACATTTAAGAGGGAAGTAAATAAACATTTGACACAGAAAGGAATTAAAGCGTTTAGGGAAAGAGCATGAAAATGGGGTTAGTGTAGATAGCTAATGAAGTACTTCTGAAATGTAATCACTGTTGTAATGTAGGAAAAACAGCAGCCAATTTGCACACAGCAAGATCCCACAAACAGCAATATGATAATGATCAGATAATCTGTTTTAGGTGTTGGTTGAGGACGCTAGGGAGAACTCCCCTGCTCGTCTTTGAAATAGTGTCATGGAATCTTTTACATCGACCTGAGAGAGCAGATGGTTTAATGTCTCATCTAAAAGATTCACCTCTGACACTGTAGCATTCCCTCAGTTACTGCACTGGGTGTCAGTCTAGATTTTTGTGCTCAAGTCCCTGAAGTGGGGCTTCTAACTCAGAGGCAAGAGTGCTACCAACTGAGCCATAGCTGACATTTAAAGTACAGTTAAATCTGGGGCAATGTATATATTTTAATACTGTTAACCTCAGACACAAAGTCACATATGATGGTGACATTGGTTCACTAAGCATTCCTCTATATACAAAACAGTAAATTGTTTTACATACTTTACCAGATCATAGTATCATAGTAGGTACAACATAGGAGGAGGCTATTCGGCCCATTGTTCCTGTGCCAGCTCTTTGAAAGAGCTATCCATTTAGTCCCATTCCTCTGCTCTTTCCCCATAGCCCTGTAAATTTTTCCCCTTCAAGTCTTTATCCAATTCCCCTTTGAAAGTTATTATTGAATCTGTTTCCACCACCCTTTCAGGCAGTGCATTCCAGATCATTACAACTCGCTACGTAAAAATTTTTTTCCTCAAGTCGCCTCTGGCTCTTTTGCCGATCACCTTAAATCTGTGTCCTCTGGTTACCGACCTTTCTGCCACTAGTAACAGTTTCTCCTTATTTACTCTGTCAAAACCCTTCATGATTTTGAACACCTCTATCAAACTCTCCTTAATCTACTCTGCTCTAAGGAGAACAACCACAGCTTCTCCAGTCTCTCCACATAATTGAAGTCCCTCATTCCTGGCACCATTCTAGTAAATCTCTTCTGCATCCTCTCTAAGGCCTTGACATCCTTCCTAAAGTGTGGTGCCCAGAATTGAACACAATACTCCAGCTGAGGCCTAACCAGTGTTTTATAAAGGTTTAACATAACTTCCTTGCTTTTGTACTCTATGCCTCTATTAAAGCACAGGATCCCATACAAGTTTTTAACAGCCTTCTCAACTTGTCCTGTAACCTTCAAAGATTTGTGCATGTGCACCCCCAGGCCTCTCTGTTCCTGCACCCCTTTAAAATTGTACCATTTAGTTTATATTGCCTCTCCTCACTCTTACTACCAAAATGCATCACTTCACACTTCTCTGTATTAAATTTCATCTGCCATCTGTCTGCCCATTTCACCAGTCTGTCTATATCCTCCTGCAGTCTGTTACTATCCTCCGTATTGTTTACTAAATTTCCGAGTTTCGTGTCATCTGCAAACTTTGAAATTGTACCCTCTATACGCAAGTCCTGGTTATTATATATCAAAAAGAGCAGTGGTCCTAATACTGACCTCTGGGGAACACCACTGTATACTTCCCTCCAGTCTGAAAAAAACCATTCACCACTACTCTCTGCTTTCTGTCCCCTAGCCAATTTTGTATCCACTCTGCCACTGTCCCTTTAATCCCATGGGCTTTAATTTTGCTAACAAGTCTATTATGTGGTACTTTATCAAATGCCTTTTGAAAGTCCATATACATAACATCAACTACTCTACCCCCATCATCCCTCTCTGTTACTTCATCAAAGAACTCAATCAAGTTAGTCAAACACGATTTTCCTTTAACATGTGCTGACTTTCATTTTATTAGCCAATAATTTTCCAAGTACCCCCAATTTATTTTGTCCTGGGTTATTGTCTCTAAAAGTTTCCCCACCACTGACATTACCCTGACTAGCCTGTAATTGTCGGGTTTATCCCTCTCCCTTTTTTTGAACAGGGATGTAACATTTGTAATCCTCCAGTCTTCTGGCACCATCCCCGTATCTAAGAAGAATTGGAAGATTGTGGCCAGAGCCTCTGCAATTTCCTCCTTTACTTCCCTCAGTAACCTGGGATGCATCCCATCTTGACTGGGTAACTTTTCTACTTTGAGTACTGCCAATATTTTAAGTACCTCCTCTTTATCTATTTTTATCCTATCCAATATCGCTACTACCTCCTCCTTTACTGCTACAATGGCAGCATCCTCTTCTCTAGTGAAGACGCATGCAAAGTATTCATTAAGTGCCTCAGCCACTTTCTCTACCTCCACAAGAAGATCTTTTTTGTCCCTAATCAGTCCTACCTTTGACTACTTTTTACTATTTATATGTTTATAAAAGGCTTTTGGGTTCCCTTTTATGTTAGCCACTAATCTATTCTCATGCTCTCTCTTTGCCCCTCTTATTCCCTTTTTTGGATCTCCTCTGTACTTTCTGTATTCAGCCTGGTTCTCTAACGTATGATGAACCTTACACTCGTCATAAGCCTCCTTTTTCTGTTTCATTTTAATCTCCATATCTTTAGTCATCCAGGGAGCTCTAGCTTTGGATGGCCTTCCTTTCCCCCTCATGGGAATGTGTCTACTCTGTACCCGAACCAACTTCTCCTTGAAGGCCTCCCATTGTTCAATTACTGTTTTTCCTACCAATTTTTGATTCCAATCCACCCGGGCAAGATCTCTTTTTAACTTACTGAACTTTGCCCTCCTCCAGTTAAGCATTTTCACATTTGATTGTTCCTTGTCCTTTTCCATAACTATTCTAAACCTAATGATATTATGATCACTGTTCCCCAAATGCTCCCCCCTGAAACATGCTCCACCTGCCTCAGTTCATTCCCCAGAACTAGATCCAGCACTGTTTACTTCCTGGTTGGGCCAACGTTAAAGGATGACAACGTTCCTTTAACATTGCAAGCATATCTTTACAGCATAAAGGAAAGGGAGGATTTGTACATTAGCTTTTGATGGTTTTTAAATCACAGATAATTATCATTTTATGAAAGTTCACTTGATGATTAACTGGGTCATTTAATAAATTTTAAACTCACCTTGCAAGTATTGAAATTAATTTGCAGCAATCAAAATACATACTTTTTTGTTTTTATGTAAAATTCCCACAAAACTATATTTAATAGAGATTCCAATTACTGAATATAAAGCATCACTGAGCAATCAGCTAGACTAATTGCATCATTACCAATCACAAGAGTCCTTCTAATTCTTAAAGGATCACTCCAGCTGTCTGATAAAATTTAAAAAGGCCTTCATTTTATTAAGTTCTTTTTCATATGATGTAATAGGACTTCAGCTCTAAAGCACACATAAAAAAAGCACTTGATTCCAATTCTCACTGATATGCCCTGATTCATACTACAGTGCGTTTCCTTGGTGTATTGGCTCACAAAGTAGCAGCCCAAAGACACAAGAGTGCCTTCTGTTGTCTTGCACAGATGTTCAGGGTACTTTGTGCAAATCTGGCAACTCTACCAGCTGAAATATTGAGTGTGTACTTACAACTCTGCACACTCGGGGTTCCCAAAACAAATCTCACCAATCTCTGTGCTAATTTAGATTTAATTTTATGTAGCCAAGGTTTCTCTGAGCGTATCTTTTAATTTCTGTGCCAATAAAAGGTGCTTGCACCTTCAGGCAGCCATATCGAGGACTGATATCATGGGAAATAAAGTAAAAATTAGCAGAAATGTTGGCTTGGCATACTGTATGAATATGGTAAAGCAAGTTTCGATATTTCCAAGATGGGCAGTCAAATTTAATAAAACATTTGTCTTTTTCTGTAAATGGTAACAGCTTCATGGAGCATGAAGTAGCACATATCAAAAAACACTTATGCTAATAATTGAAATAAATATGTTCCAGAATTTTTAAGGTCATAGGCAAAGATGCAACCAAATAGGGGGTATCTGTAGCAATTCCAGAGACTGGAGTTGGAGAAAAGGAAACAAAACTTATGGTACAATAACTTCCAGTGGTTACACCTTTGATTGTAGGAACTGTTCCTGGCTGCTCACTGCTTAAATGCGACACTGAGGATGCAATCATCTAAACTAAAGAAAGCGTACAAAAAATGGAAGGGGTCTTTAACAAGTTCAGTATTTAGTAAGTATAGGATTCAAAATAGAAATAAAAAAGTAACGACTACGTGCCCCAGACAAAAATGCAGACATAATCGTCTAGACTCATTTCCACATACCTGACCTGCTCATGTCCCCATATTTCTGAGCATAAACCACTTCTGAGTGTAACTACTAATTAAATTGCTTTTAATTCACTTGTTTCAATTATCTTTAAAGTTTTTCCGTTGAGATTATTTTTTGGTTGCTGTTATATTTTTGGATCTTTTCTACCCTTCTTACTCTAGATTATTTTAGGTCTTGTATCCTAGATTACTCTCATGAGTAAGTCACACTTCCCCACATCTTTGAGAGCATCTATGGATCAACCTTATGGTCAACTCAGCACGCCTCCTTGGCTCTCTATTTTCCACTGAAAAACCTCCAGTTGTGCACCCACTGATACTCTGCCCCTCAAACAGTTTCTGAATTCTCTCCACCTCCATAACTGTCTCCAAACCTGGACACTGGTTCGTCAATGCTCCAAGGTGACTCCACCCAGAATACAAGTCAATCACAGCCTTTAACTTCAGACTCTCTCATATTGTCTCCTCCCTGCCCTCTCTTTATGACCGGGACATGTCTCAACTAATCTTTGCCATGCCTATGTAATCAGAATTCCCTCTGTGTCCATTCGCTTTCACATTTTGGCTGCTGTTCCGGACCCGAGCCCATTACTTCTATTTTCATTTTAAAAATTCTTTTAGCCCCTCTTGGGCCCTTGTCTTCTGTCTCCTCCCCTTCCAGGATATTGCAGCTATTGAGAGGATACAGAAAAGGGCAACCAGAATAATCGAGGGGATGGAGGGTTGGATTATGATGAGCATTTACGTAAAGTTGGCATTTTCTCACTGGAAAAGAGAAGGCTGAGAGGTGATATGATTGCAATTTTTATGATTCTGAAGGGGCTTGATGATGTAGACAATGACAAGCTCTTTCACCTTGTCCAGAACATTAGAACCAGAGGACACGGCCTGCGTTTGAAAGGGGGTAAATTCAAAACTAATCTGTGGAAACATTAAGGTAGAAATTGAACCTTGTGCCCATTTTATGAGCATGAAACAGGTGCAGAGATTCAATTTCAGGCACCAACATCCCACGTCCGAAGAACAGCTGATAGATATTCGACCCATTATTATGTAAATAAGGGGCTTATTGCCCCCTTACTGAAATTTGATATGCCTGGTCACAAACAAACCTGATCACTGGATTATTTTCCTGTAAGAGCTCCGGGAGGGCAGAATTCTGGAAGACAAAACGAATCATAGTAACTTCCAGCAAATTCGGCATTGACCTGAAGGATTCTTTTCATCTGGTCATACACAATCATGACATTCAGTGAATGGTAGGCCTTTCTGTTAAGGAACTTGAGGAGGTTAACAGTAGGAGCTCACAATGTTATGTGAGTGCCCTGGATTGCATCCTGCACTCCTGCAAACCCAGCAACATGATAAAATTGGATGGCCCTAACACTTTGCTGTCTTGCTGTCATGCCAAATTGGTTGAATTCCCCAGCTCTCCTGAAAAGTGTGTCAGGTGATAAATGCATGCCTGAGCGGCACTTTGGGTGATATTACTCAGATCCCGATGGCTGCTTGAAATTGGCATAGAAATTGAGTATGGTTGTCACTGTCACAGTAACAGGTAGTGCTGTCCAGGCAGACGATGTTGGCTGCAGGCCTTCATGCACTAGCTGACACATCTCTCTGATTACCTCTTTGGTGAAGGGCACTCTTCTCGTACAAAATACCCCACTGAGGGGTAAATGGTAACAGCTTCATAAGATTTGCAAGGCCTGTAAATTCTTTGGGGTTAATATCTTGTAGAGCGCATCCTCCTCAAATGCTACCTCACACTCCTTTCCTCCATTCTGTATTGTTCTTCCTCCTCCTCTGTTAAAATTGCAAACAAGGGAATGCCCATTGGGAATTCCATTCCTGGTACGCAGAACATGACACTGTGAGTGAGAGAAAAAACATCCCAATGGTCTCATAGAAGTTTAGGCTGTCAGTGGCAAGGCCGGCTCTATCCAAGGCAAAACCTCTTCAAAATCTGTTTAAAATCTCTTCTGTAACTCCAGCAATCACTCCACAAAGTTTCTTCAGGTTGCAGGCTATAAAGTGAGTCACTTCTGTCAGTCTCAACTGATGCTGGCAACAGATGCACTGTTTTTAACTCACTGGGAGCACATGTTATGTGTTTACAGCATTCAAATGCCATTCCTCCTTATCAGGATTTATTCTATTGATCTCCCAGAAGCGGTGTGTGTGCATTTTGAGAAGATCCAAGACCGCAATGGAAGCTACAGAGCTGCCATTACAGGGCAGAGACCCAGCGGAAATGGGTCCCGGCACTAGAATCCACCTCCAAAAATGCTGGTATGCTTATTTATACCCCAAACCTGCCAGAGATCGTGAAGCCCTTTGTATTTAAGGTGTGGTGAATGCCATGGTGCAGTTATATGAACATGCGCAGGTGTTTTGTGTTAGTTATGAGGCGGAGGCATACTTCATGGTTTAGTCTCCTATTTTGACATAAAACACATTGGAATGCTCCTTACAGTTTTATAAGTATTAGTAGACAAATGGATCTCCCGTGGCATTGAAAGGTATCTGTTTCACAATGTTATATCAGGTAACATACCATGTATTATTTTACAATATAGTTGTTTGCTCGCAAACAAAAATTAAAAATAACATTTGTCTGTCTCTGTATGTAACTGTCTCACTGCTTCTTTCAACCTCTCCAAAGGGGACCTCAAAGGTGTTGTTTGGAAGATACAGCGGGCATCTGTTTCAATTGATGATTTCTATTGGCACTTGGGGGTCATAGGAAACATAGAAACATAGGAACAGGAGTAGGCCATTCAGCCCCTCGTGCCTGCTCCACCATTTGATAAGATCATGGCTGATCTGTGATCTAACTCCATATACCCGCCTTTGGCCCATATCCCTTAATACCTTTGGTTGCCAAAAAGCTATCTATCTCACATTTAAATTTAGCAATTGAGCTAGTATCAATTGCCGTTTGCAATCCTGTCCTGTCGGATCCCAACTTCAGCCCGGACACAGACCTTTGGGACCATGCTGAAAAGCAACAAAGGTCACTTTGGTCTTTCTTGTCTTTTCTCAATGATAGCGAAGTCCTAATACAGGTTAAGCTTGTGGCACTTAAAACGTGTATCCAAACAGAGTTCGTTCAGAACTCCTAGGCATCCAACAGAAGGTTTTCCTCCAGGCAGGATAAAGCTGTGAAGTGGATTTGTGGAAAAAAGGGTCAATCAGCTGTATGAGGGAGGCCTCCACTCACCTGTCACTGAGCACTCTGGAGGATGAGTCAGCCTCATGGTGGGCATGCCTCTTTGCCAAAGCCCCTTACATGAGGACCTGGATTAAGCAGTTGATTATGAGTAAGCCTGGTATTGTGACACTGGATTTGGACATCTGGATCATCAAGGAGGTTGGCATAACACAGGCTGCTCTGTGTAGATCCTTCCACTGTGCTGAAGGCAGATATACGTCTTATAGCAGATGAGGAACTCTGACACTTGGGGTGACTGTTGGAAGGCGTTACCTGGAGGCTCAGATAGCCAGGGCTCCATACGCTTACCATGATTAGATTGGAGAGAGGTGAGCAGCTGCTGTTGAAGCTCTAGCACCTCCAACTGGGTGGAACACCTGTGGGGTATGGTGTTTGTCCAATTTGTGGCAGTCCACTCATACATTTCATGGTGTATTGTGTTGCTCGCCATGCCACATGTGAGGCACTCCTAGGACTTTCTGTTCACCTTTTCAGTGCTCAAATCCACTTTTGTCAGTTGTCTGACCTACTGATGACTGCCTTCTTGGCAGTGTTAAAGGGGAAGGAAGGGGAAGTATGTGAAGTCTCTTTTTTAAAAAATTCTTTCTTGGGATGTAGACATCGCTGGCAACCGGCATTTATTGTCCCTCCCTAGTTGCTCTGAGAAGGTGGTGGTGGGCGTTCTTCTTGAACCGCTGCAGTCGTGTGGTGAAGGTTCTCCCACAAGACTGTTGGGTAAGGAGTTCCAAGATTTCGAGCAAGGGACAATGAAGGAACGGCAAATTATGTCCAAGTCAGGATGGTGTGTAACTTAGAAGGAAACTTGGAGGCGATGGTTTTCCCATGCATCTACTGTCCTTGTCAATCTAGGTGACGGAGGTTGTGGATTTGGGAGGTGCTGTCAAAGACCCCAAGTTGACATGGATGTTGATGGACATTTGGAACAAAGTTAACCCTCTGTGGCAGATTCTGTAATTGGATATCTGAATAAGGAAGGTCCATAGTGCTCCAGGGCACTATCGATGACTGACCAGCTTGCTGGACTTAGGCAAGTGAGATTGGGCACTCCTTACCATGCAAATTGAAATTCCACAGGTGTATATTTCAGAATGGAATAACTCAAACACAGCAACCTTCTCTCTCTCTGTTTGCCTTCCACTGATTCTGACTCCCTCTCTTTCTTGGTGGACACTGGCCCCCAGAGAAACAATTTTCTCGCCTTTTTGGCCCCCTTACAAAGGAGGTTAAGAATGAAAAGCCTGGACCTCCCCAGTGTGACCCATTTTCACTCTTCAGGAGGCTGGTATGCCTCTGCTAACAGGGCGGACTGACCTCCACACCTACACTGGGTCCCACTGAGCACGGGGAAGCAGGAACTCCCAATGTAGGCAGTTCCTTTGCCCCATCCCTTCTGGCATGGTAGGCCTTGTTTAGGATGACTAGACGTTTTGCCCCAGACAAGGCTCCCTGGAAATCACCAGCAAATGACGGGAACCAGGTATTCGGGCCTGCACATTTTTAGGACTGTAGTTCTTTTCAGCAAGGATATAGCTTATCTGAGTGTTATCATACATTTACGGTTAAATTTAAATATATTTTGTGAATTATTTAAGAATTTTGTGGTTGTTATATTCTAAATTTTATTCGTTAGGTTTATAATGAGTTTTTTGATGAGGTAACAGAGAGGGTTGATGAGGGCAATACGGTTGATGTGGTGTATATGGATTTCCAACAGGCGTTTGATAAAGTGCCATATAATAGGCCTGTCAGCAAAGTTGAAGCCCATGAAATAAAAGGGGCAGTGACCGCATGGATACGAAATTGGCTAAGTGAAAGGAAACGGAGAGTAGTGGTGAACGGTTGTTTTTCGGACTGGAGGAAGGTGTACAGTGGTATTCCCAAGGGTTGGTACCAGGGCCACTGCTTTTCTTGATATATATTAATGACTAGGACTTGGGTGTACAGGGCACAATTTCAAAATTTGCAGATGACACAAAACTTGGAAGCGAGGAAGATAGTGATAGACTTCAAGAGGATATAAACAGGCTGGTGGAATGGGTGGACATGTAGCAGATGAAATTTAACGCAGAGAAGTGCGAAGTGATACATTTTTGTAGGAAGAAGGAGGAAAAGACGTATTAACTAAAGGATACAATTCTAAAGGGGGTGCAGGAACAAGAGACCTGGGGGTATATGTGCACAAGTCGTTGAAGGTGGCAGGGCAGGTTGAGAAAGCAGTTAAAAAAGCATACGGGATCCTGGGCTTTATAAAAAGAGGCATAGAGTACAAAAGCAAGGAGGTTATGATGAAGCTTTATAAAACATTGGTTTGGCCACAACTGGAGTATTCTGGCCAATTCTGGGCCCCGCACTTTAGGAAGGACGTGAAGGCCTTGGAGAGGGTACAGAAGAGATTTACTAGAATGGTTCCAGGGATGAGGGACTTCAGTTACGTGGATAGATTGGAGAAGCTGGGGTTGTTCTCCTTAGAGCAGAGGTTGAGAGGACATTTGATAGAAGTGTTCAAGGTTGTGAGGGGTTTAGACAGAGTAGATTTCAGATTAGCTGCTTCAAAAAAAAGTGATTTTATGATTGGTTTTGCATGAGTTGGTGGTTCTTGATTGAAATCTTTTCTTACCCTTCTACAACGTAACATGTGACATACATTATAGGGTAAATTCACTGGTCCCATGCTTCAAAGGAGTGCAGGATTGATGAATTTATCTTTCGATGCTAGATTTTGATATTGTTTAAATAGATTGATTAAATCATAACCAATTTATTAGATACATAATGATTTTTAAAAAGGATTTTTAAAAGTAATATTTAATCACATACCATAACTTGTTAGAAATCAGCATGCTCAGCCTATGCATTGATGTGTGTGTTGTTGGTGAATAATGTGTTATTGTCAGCATGGCCTTCCTTATCCGTGTGTCTAGGCAACAATTCTGCCAGAGAGCTGTGTCTATTCATCTTTATGTTGAATATGTCCAGCAACAGTCACTTGAAGAGTTCCATCCTTTGTGAGGTGCCATTGACTCGTGTCCTGTTGAACTTCAGTTCTCCCTTTTCCGTAATTATCTATTCTGACTTGGCCGGCTTCTCAACCGTAAGGATCATCACAGCCATCCTTGATCTTGTGCTCACCTGCCACTCACTTGCATGTACTTTGGAGCTGGATAGTGATCAGGAGCAGGTAGGAAATTACAATTGTGGTTCAGAAAAGGGGACAGACCTGTTTGAAAGGAGACAGGTCTGCTGAAGTATTGATTCACAACCTGATTTTCCAATTTGTGAGGTCATGCAACAGATAACAGAGATAAGACCAACCACAGTATTTATTTATGTTTCAGTGAGTGCCATTGCATCAAGCGCAGGCTGGAATGTCTCTATTGTTCACAGATGAACTGGATTCCAGCCAAGTATTCTGATGGCAATCATTTTTTTCCTCTTAAAACAACTACACTCACCACTGACACTGATTTTCTGACCAATGCGTTAAACACGATGTGATCAAATACAGTTTCAATTAAATACCCTTGATGCCTAGAATACAATTAGTAATATTAAAATATGTGTTTATGTATAACACAGCTTCATTTATTTTCAACTCTTTTGAGTTGTTTTTTAAAAATTTATTCTTGAGTGAATTAACAATCAAAAAGACAATTGCTAGAACTTCCAACCTCAGTAAGGGTGTAAGGCGGACAGTAACGGATCAGTCGCCCATTATACACCCCACCCGATTTTCCTTCCCACTGACTTCAACGGGCATAACGGGTGGCCAATCCAATACCACCAATTTTACACTCCTTCTGAAGTGGAAAGTTCCGCCCAATACATCTGTGCTAGAAATGAGGTTGAACCAAGCCATTTATCTTCACTCATTTCAGTGGTCAGAATATGCATCAACCTTCATAGACAATATACAGTGTTAAACGATATGTAATGTACATAAAAGAAATTTACCATCTGTATGTTTACATTATAACTTCATGCTATCTGGAGCAAAAAATAATATTCTTAGGCCTTAACATTCCTGGGCCAAAGCACAATTTCTGCTCAGAGGGAAAGAGGATCAGTAATTTAAGGTGTAATCTGCTTCCGCTGGGATTCCGCTACATTTGCAATGCCACTTTAAAATCCAGAAGGGGGCATGGGTGCAATGTCTGCCCACCCCATGTAAAGAAGCATGTCTGAGAAGTTGCTCGGCTTTACCAAGAATTCTGCCCATTTTGCCATCAGTAGGTCTTAGTAGAACTCATTTCAGCTGAGAGCTGGCAGGAGTCCAGTTGATGCCTTACGACCTCAAACCTTTTCAAAACTGAGATCATTGATCCTGAAGGGGATTGATGACTTTAGTCTGCATGGACAATAGCTCTTCTGGAAGCTGAAGACTTCCTTGGCCAATTATTTCTTTGACTGGGGACACCTCAGGTGGAGGGGCTTTAGGCCGCTCCACCTCCTGCCAGGCAGATCAGGGTGCGTGCCGCTGAAGAGTCTCTGGCTTTGGGCTAGGACAGATGGGGGTTCCACTTGTGCCAATCTTGCACCAGTGGAGTGGATCCCAAGGAATTTCAGGGCCTAAATGTTCACTGCAGAGAAGAAACATTCAGGTACAGGACCAGAAGTTATAGTTCAGGAGCCAACTTGTGAAAAGTGGCTAAATAAATAAAACAGCAGGATGATCTCACCCTCCCCCTTACCAAAAAGAACCTGTTTCCACAGGTACAACAGGCCTAAAATGTTTCTTAGATATACAAGTCTCAAACCTTTCCTGTGAAGGGGAGGAGGGAGAAGGGTTGCTTCAACAAATTTATCTAGTTTTGGTTCCAAAAATATTCTCTATTTATCTGACTTCCACACTATTAGATGCACATCACATAACTTACGAACATTGTCATGGCAACAGTGGTTCATTTCTGTGGGAGGAGATTGAGAAAAAGGGGATATTAATTGAAAAGGTCATCAATAACAACAAAGACAACAACAACTTGCATTTATATAACACCTTTTATGTAGAAAATATTTTAAGGTGCTTCACAGTGGCATTATCAGATAAAAATGGATGTCAAGGGAAAGAAGGAAATGTTAGGTGGACTGACCAGGAGCTTGGTCAAAAAGGTGGGTTGCAAGGTTGGTCTTAAAGAGGGAGGGGGAAGTGGAGAGGCAGAGAGGCTTAGGGAGAGAATTCTGGAATGTAGGGCCGAATCGGCTGAACGCACCGCCGCCAATGGTGGGGCAAAGGGGAAGAGCTGGGTAAACAAAAGGCCAGAGTGAGAGAAACACAGAATTCTAGGGGTGTTATAGGGCTGGAGGAGGTTACAGGAATAGGGAGGGGTGTGGTAATGAAAGGACCTAAACACAAAGATGAGAATTTTAAAATTGAAGACATTGGGGGACCGGACGGCATTGTAGATCAGCAAGGACCGGAGCGATGGGTGAGCAGGATTTGGGGTTGGATAGGATATGGGCAGCAGAGTTCTGAATGAGCTGAAGTTCAGAGAGCATGGAGGATGGGAGGCTAACTAGGAGAGCATTGGAATAGTCAACTCTGAAGGTGACAAAGGGTGGATGAGAGTTTCAACAGCAGATGGGTTGAGTCAGGGGCCAAAGGGGTCGATATTATGGGGATGGAAGTAGGCGGTCTTTCTGGCAAAGAGACTATAGGGCCAGGAATTTAGCTTGGGGTCAAATAGGACATCAAGGTTGCGAACAATCTGGTTCAACCTGAGACAGTGATCGAAGAAGGAGACTGATTCAGTGGCAAGGGTATGGAGGTTGTGGCAGGGGCCAAAGACAATGGCTTCAGTCTTCCTAATGTTTAAATGAAGGAAACTGTGGCTTAATCCAAGATTGGATGTCAGAGCTGAGTGGCATCAATGTACATGTGGAAGCTGACCCCCTGTCTTTGGATGATGTCACCAAAGGGCAGCATGTAGAGGAGGAAGAGGAAGGTGCCCAGAATAGATCCTTGGGGAACTCCAGAGGTAACGTTCTGCAGGTAGGAAGAGACACCATTGCTGGAGCTGCTTTGTTTGCCAATGGATAGATAAGAGTGGAACCAACCGAGGGCAGACCCACTGAGCTGGACAATGGAGGAGAAGCATTGGAAGAGAATGGTGTGGTCGACTGCGTCAAAGGCTGCAGAGAGGTCAAGAAGGACGAGGAGGGATAATGCATCAATGTCACAGTCACAGAATATGTAATTTCTGTCTTTGATTAGAGCTGTTGCACTGCTGAGGCAAGGGTGGAAACCTAATTTGAGAGTTTCAAACATAGCAGGAAAGATAGGCACAGATTTGGGAAGCAACAACATGTTCAAGGACTTTGGAGAGGAAAGGGAGATTGGAGATAGGATAGTAGTTTGCAAGGACTGAAAGATCGAGGGTGGATTTTTTGAGGGGGGGTGATGAAGAAAGTTTTGAAAGGAAGAGGGCAGAACCTGAGAGTAGAGAACCATTTACAATGTCAGCTAGCATGGGTACAGAGAAGGGAAGTTGAGTGGTCAACAGTTTAATGCAAAAGGAGCAGAAGGTGGCTCTCATGGCCAAGGTGAGTTGGAGAGGCATGAGAGAAGATAGGAAACTAAAGAAAGATGTGGGTTCAAAGCTATGGCAGGGAGATCCTGAAGGGAGGCATAGCTTGGTGGGCAAGGGGAAGGGGGGAAGTAGCAGAGCCAGTGGAATGATGGCCTGAATCTTAGTGACAAAGAAGGCCACGAGCTCCTCGCACAGAGATTATCTTTGCTCCCCAGGATGATCCTGGAGTAGTGGACAATTTGGGCAGAGGAGCCTGAGACCCGATAGCACTTGATATGGTCCAGTCAGATCTGGCAATAGATGGCTAAACCAGTTATGCACCAGATACGCTCAAGTCTATGTCCCTTGTACTTAGGTAGTGAAGATGGGGGACCATACCAGGGTGTAAGACCAGGGTGGAACCATTGTAAAGGAAGATTTTGAAGAGACCAATTGAGAGTACCATGGGCCAGCAGTGGCTTACCCAATGCCACCAATTTGGGATTTGTGTGGACCACCATTTTGCTGCGAAATCCAGTCTAGTACTAATTAGTATTCATGTAAAGGCTGATTCCCAATGTTATGTTTAGTGAGCAGCACTTTTCAGGTATTTTGCACACAGTGCAAAATTGGGCAGATAGTTCTGAGATAGTGCTGCATTCCTGATTCAACGGTACTGCATGCTTTTAGGTTTTTGAGGCTGTGTTACCAGCATGTATGGGCCTCATTATAGCCCCAATATTTATGAGAATTGAGGCTGCTAGGTCCCACAGTGAATACCCCATATTTTCATGTCTCTGAATTCTGTACATGTTGCTCATTTCTTTAAAACAGACACTTGGTGGCTTCCATGCTGTTTGCTGGAGAACATCCATTCTTAAAGTCAGGCCAGCTCTGCTCAGGGCAGCCTAGTTTCTTGAAGGGGACCTAAAACAGGCACTAGGCCTCTCATTAGCATATGCAAGCTGCCAAATGCCTATTTAGGCAGCCACCCCGGATGCGTGAAAATTGACTGAGGCTAATATGGCGCTGGATGTTTTCAGGTGTCCTTGCGCACCTTGCAGAGTGCTGCAAAATTGGTAATTTCACTCCATTTTCTGTCCGGAAAACGGACGCAATGATAACCAATTTCTACCTCCTAGTGTCAGAAGTCTGAGTCATTAAAATAGGCTAGAAAAACTCACACTCTTCAACCTTGAATGGAGGCAAATGAGAGGGAACCTTATAAAGGTATATAAGATACAAGTGGATATAACAAATTAATCTAGAACATTATTTTAAGTTAAGCCATATCTGAAAGACAAGGGGACATACGAGAAAAGGCAATTTCTAGACTGATTTCCATGAAGAGTGATGAATACCTAGATTAGGCTTCCAGATAGGACAGTGGAGGCAAATGTTTTGGGATCTTTCAAGAGGTAGTTAAATGCTATCATTCACATTTCTATGGAAGGATGAGTTAGATGTGCCATCTGGCCGCCATTGCCTGTTCTTATCTTTATATTGTAAGTACTCTCCTGACATAGTGCATTCAAGTGTATAATTCTCTCCCTGTGGTTGCATACCATTTCCGCATTTAGGGAGTAATAACCTTTTTGTTGAAAAAAATAGCATTGCATTTATGTGTATGAATGGCTATATCAATACAATCTATCGTATCCTGTACCTTGTTACATTTGGTGAAAATGGATCTGCCTTTGCTGCTGGTGCTGATCCTGGTATTGAACTTAATGAGTGCACATACATGCCAAATAAGGCATCTCTGACCCTCCTTAATGCAACAGTGAACTGCAGCTGGTTGAAACTGAGATGTCTCCTGCAGTGTGCACATTGCTCCTTGGCTGCTGACATGGTTCTATGAGATGCCATATTTCAATAATGTTGTTCCTGGTGAGGTGCATTCTCCTTACACAGTAATCCTCAGGAAGGTACAGATGGATGATGCAGCTCCATTACCTATGCTGCATGGGATAGTGTTGAATACCGATCGTCTGCCTGCTATGCCCTCTAATCTCCTCTCCTGCTCTTCTTGCTCCTTCGGCTCCTCCGCAAACATGTCCATCAGTGTCACTCTAAATCCTGAACCCATGCTTTACGTGAACAGCAACACTCGTCCTCCAATAATTCTTTAGAATTTCTTCTGCATTGCTAAACTTCTCTGCTCTCCACTGAACCTCCAGCATTCCCTTTGCTGTTTTAGTGCCAGTTTTAATTGAACATAATTAATATAATGTGTGAGTGAAGTAAAGGCTCCGTTATTTTTCATTGTTCCTAAATAAGGCCTCAATGAGCAAAAAAAGCAGTTAATTCTGAATCTATGCTTTAATCTGCATTGGAGCATAGGAACAGGAGTAGACCATTCATCTCCTCAAGCCTGCTCCACCATTCAATTAGATCACAGCTGATCTGTACCTCAACTTCATTTACCCTCCATAGTCCTTCATATCCTTAACTAACGAAAATCTATCGATCTAAGTCTTGAAAGCTTCAATTGTCCCAACATCCGCAGACTTTTGGGGGAGAGAATTCCAGATTTCTACTAGCCTTTGTGTGATAAAGTGCTTCCTGATTTCTCTCCTAAATGGCCTCACTCTAATTTTTAGATTATGAACCCTCGTTCTTGATTCATCCACCAGAGGAAATCTCTCTGTATCTACCCTATCAACTCCTTTTAATATTTTAAGCACCTTGATCAGATCACCCCTCAATCTTCTATACTCAAGGGAATACAAGTCAAGTTTATGAAAGAGTGTAAAAGTGAATGGGTGATCATTAGAATCATCGAATCATAGAAAGGTTACAGCACGGAGGAGGCCATTCGGCCCATCGAGTCCGCGCCGGCTCTATGCAAGATCAATCCAGCTAGTCCCACACCCCGCCCTATCCCCGTAGCCCTGCAATTTTTTTCCTTTCAAGTATTTATCCAGTTCTCTTTTGAAAGCCATGATTGAATCTGCCTCCACCACCTCTTCAGGCAATGCATTCCAGATCCTAACTACTCACTATGTAAAAAAGTTTTTCCTCATGTCACCTTTGATTCTTTTGCCAATCACGTTAAATCTATGCTCCCTGGTTCTTGACCTTTCTGCCAATGGGAACAGTTTCTCTCTATCTACTCTGTCTAGACACTTCATCATTTTGAATACCTCTATCAAATCTCCTCGCAACCTTTTCTATTCCAAGGAGAACTCCAGCTTCTCCAGTCTATCCACGTAACTAAAGTCCCTCATTCTTGGAATCATTCTAGTAAATCTTGGAGCTTAGAAGGAATTTTAGAGCTTAGGAGGAATTTTTTCATGCAAAGGGTCAGTAGGTTTTGGAATTAATTACCCCAATTGAAGCCACAGTCACAACATTAAAGGGGGAATTAGAGAAATACAAAGAAACATATTACAGAGCATGAAGAAAGAGCAGGATATGGGACCAAATAACTCTGGTGGGAGAGCTGGCACAGGTCCTGCTTCTGCACCAAAATTTCTATGGTTAAATATTTATTCCACCCTTATACTTTTACTAGGAGGCTCTTTCACACAGGGAATGGACCAAGAGTTGCAATATCACTGACAAACATCGGCTCTTTTCCTAACTGAATACTATTCCCCTGACATCAATGATGTTTATCATTTTCACCCAGAGGTCTGCTATACACTATACACGGACATTCAATATCCACATCTTATTAATATAAACACACCAAATTCCTACATGTTGGTGCTTGCTCTGCCTCCAACAGCAAGAGGAAGTTTCACCCCATTGCATGCAATTTTGATGTCACAAGGAATCAAACTAACAATGCAATGACTGTTACATGGTATAAACCTTTTACATGATTTATTTTAAATATTGCTATATATAGTAACATAGAGCAAGATTGCTCAATTGTCTAAACAATGAAAATCACGAGCCACAGCTAATGTATGTAGATAAATGCCCGATTATTATTTTTTTTAATGTAATATTTGTCCTATTTTAATTAATTTTCCTTTCACCTTTCTCCTGTCTCAGCATCTTGCATCATTCATTCTCTGTTGAAAAGTTGGGAGGCAACCAGCCTCAGGCTTCTTGCAGTATTGCAATGTGTGAGAACATGCTTTTTTCCTTTAGTGAGAGGGAATGCCTCTTCTCAGCATCTCCCCCAAGTGCTTGTCTCAAATCTGAAACTCACTTTACGGGGTATCACAGAGACATGATGACCACTCTATGGCGCAGTATTTATGGGCTACAAACATTATTTGCAGCATCAAATCCAATTGAGTGCTCTCGCCAGAGAAATTGTGAAAGATTTCACTAGCGTGACAAAATATATTAAATAATAAAAATTACTGCCCTAACGTCCATCAATTAAATTCATGAGCATTAAATGTGAATGAAAGGAGCATTATCATTGTAAATACATCTATGTTTGAATATGAATATCATTATAAAATGAATTAGCAAGCCCTGCCAGCACTGAAATGCCCATTGAGTTTGAATTCAGTTTGTTGTCATTTGTTTAATTGTAAAGCTCAACACTCAGCCAATATTTGAAAGTATGCATTGCCACATACTTGGCGAGTGTCAAAAAAAAAGTCGTATCTGTTCACCAATACCAGAAAAAAAAGAGTCCAGGCTATCAGAGCTGCCAACAGAGCAGAAAAATGCACATGTGACAAGGTCTCCAGGGAAAAAGAGCTTCATAGGGAGCACAGGGCCACCAAGCTAAAAACAGATACGTCACACACAAGGAACTTGAGGAGGCTGGGTGAATATTTAATTTGAAGAGTTTGAAGAGTGCATATTTAAACTGTATTGTACTGACTGAATTTGTAAACAAGATGGTGATATTTCAAGCAAGCTATGTACAAGTACAAGAAAACAAATTTATATAATCAACATGTTTTACCTTAGTTCGTAAAAATAGTAATGGTTTTGGTAGCAAATTTAATGGGAATAGATTTTATAGATATATGTAGTTGTTGCATGTCTTTGTATGCATAAGGCATTGTCAATAAAGATAACACAAGACAGCTTACTTTATGTGATGCTTCAGATTAAAACGGTTAGATTTCATTTTTGCAGACTAAACATGTTTGAACCTTTTGAATATTAATTCTATATTTTGTTAAATGAAACCTATGTCATTATGTGGAACCAAATATTAAAGAGGCTAAATGCATGAATTCATATTCAGCTGCTACTCCAATATCTGTGTCAGAGTTCTTTCACAGTGCTTCTCCTCTCTCATTTTTAGCAAATAATTTCAAAAGTAAATAGATTCTGACAACCTTGCCTTTGTGCTATTATTAAGCAAATCCATATGATTTTAAATATTCTAATAACACTGCTATTACATTTCTGTCAATCATTGCCATGCCATTCACAGACTATGAGAACCTTTCCAAATCCAAATGAAGACAAGTCACTGGCCTAGCAAATGGTTTGTGCATGAATACTGGTGCAAAACTAGGTGCAGGGAACGATCTCTGAACCGGAACGGGTAGGCCTGAGATATACCCGATATTGGACCTCATTTAAACGAGGCCAGTGAGCTGCAGATGATGACTGGGTGTCCCCAAGCAGCTCATCAGTATATCGGCATTCGATTTTGAGTTGTTGCATCGTCAACGGCGGCTCTCAGGTAAGTCCTGGGATGGGGGGGGGGGGGTTGCGGGGAAGTGATCGGGAGAGGGGGAAAACGATCGGGAGCGAAGGGGTGATCGGCAGAGGGAGGAAGCAATAAGGAGGGAGGGCGTGATCGAGAGTAGTGGGTGAGGCGACTGGGAGTGAGCTAAGTGGAGGCCGGCAATGGTCTTCGGCACTACAACGGAGCCAGGAGGAGCATTCCTGCTCTTACCGGCTCCACATTCAGGTAAGTATTTTTTAACAAATTTACCTTTATGGTATGGTCTCCAGCGATCCCTTTAAGGACCCCTGGTTAGGCCGCATGTAGACCACGTTTTCCTGAATGTAGCTGGCCCGGTTGTGGCTGTGATCAGGGCAGCTGAATTTTGAAAAAGGGGCTTCAAACAAGTGTTAGGCCCCTTATTTGAAATTGCAAAGGGCCTAACACCTGTTTCATGCATGGGCCCTGGATGCCTCTATATCTGCCTTTACCAATCTGGCGGAAGATGCACTTCCGCTTTATGCCTGTAAAATGAGCACGACCTCAACCAATTTCCAGGCCAACGCCTCTCACGTACTGCTTTATGGACTTTCCCAGTCAGCATTATAATTATCACTTTTCTTAACCCATTAATCACTGAAAACTTTCCAAACATATCATTACATCTGTAAGCATCTGAAACAACTTTTCTTTCTGTGAGTTTTTATGCTGATGAAGGTAAAGGATATTTGCACAAGGAATGGAACATTTTCCCATTTCAAACAGGTAGTGGCAGTAGCAAACACTCCCAGCTCAGGTATTACAGAGCCTATTGTAGAGTAAAACTCTGACTACCCAACCCTAACAATGTGACAAGCTGTAGTCTCATCAGATCATTCAATGAATAGAAAGTGACTGCAACATGAGTGTTGTAGCAGCAATTTTAGAAGTAGGTATATTGTACTTCATTCAGATTTAATTTCTGGGGGGGGGGGGGCGGTGGTGGGGCCTCTGGGAGCATCTCCCCCCTCCCCCCGAAAATGGTGGTTTTTCATTTTATTTGGTACATTTTCCCACATTTTGGAGTGGACTGTTTATAATTATATCAATATTTTCTGATTTATTTACTACTTCATGATCTCCTTGATGGCGCCGTGAATTTATCCAGTGAGTAGCTGAGACATGCAGACCGGGAAGGCCAGCCAATCCACCAACCTGCAACCAAGCAGACAGCTGTGGTCAGCCAGTCAACAGAAACCACCCAGCTACTAGGAACCAGCCAGCAACCAATCCATCAGCTACCAGAAACCATCCCGAAATGAGTGTACACCCAGGCCTGGATTCCCAGGGGGAGGGGGACACAATCACCACTGAAGCAGCGGGTCCACCTGCTTCCACTCAACACACAAGCCGCCAGTGCTCCATTAGCAAGATCCTGGGCTGGAGATGCAAGAACTTGGATACAGAGTTACAGCAAGAGTGTGCTTGAAAGGCTATGAATTTTCATCCCCATGGAACCGGACCGTAGTGGGTGAAAAAAGGAATGAACACTAAAGTTTGCCGTGAAACTAGACTAATGGAAAATGTCTGTGCTCCAATGGATCTAAAATTTCTAGTTGCATCTAGGCACTTAGTTCAAATCATGCAGATTTGTTCCCAAAAAAATTGAGTTTCAGTGAAAATGGCACGTAATGCTAAATATGCCACCAGATGATCTGTTCCTGATTTCTGTGTCATGGAGTGGGAAAAAGGAAGTCTTTTCTGTGGTTGGAATTTATGCACATAAATACTCACCAGAGTTCAAGAAGTAGTCCTGACAATGGTCTTTGACAAATTACAGCACTTGGAGTTTGTGCAAATATTTTAATAAATAATTCTAGTATTAAATACTATAATAATACTAAATAATGCTAGCTGCTACAGGACATATGTTTTGCAATAATAGAATCAATTCTAAACAAGATAACAGAAACTGTATTGAGGATGATAATGATAAGGCTAAATACAGATCAAGATAATTGAAAGGTGTGTGGAACTGAACTTTTGGGATATTCTCGGTGCTGGTATTAAGTATGCATAATATAGATTTTAGAGAATGTAGATATAATCAATATGCAGTATAATGGGAATACATTTTCACTGTTCCTTATTCAATAACCTTTGTACTTCAATGCTTCTGTGTCCTGTAAGCAGAGATGTAGGGACTACAATACTGTACATTGACCACAGTATGAGAGTCCCCAGTGAGCATGGTCGATATAGTTTAAATTCAGTGTTCAATGGATCAGTTCGTATTTCTTCATCTCAGATTGCTTACAGTAACATTAATCCAAATAAAATGTTGATACACCTATATTGGACATATGGCTCTGGTATTCATGTGGCGATTTCACTGTCTTAATAACTTATCCTCAAGGCAGCATCTTTGTGTAGTAAGATCTTTAAATTGCTCATTGAAATGAACTCTGTGGTGGAATAGGCCAAACCAATCCAATTTAGATCAACTGTTTCCTTAGGGCCAACCAAAACGGAAATAGTTGGAGTAATGAGGTTTTTTCTTAAATAGTTATGGGGAAACCTCATTATTTACATAACATAACTTCATTTGGATCCGATTCGGATTAAATCAATTATATAGCAACAGTGTGTCAGTTTTTATATTAGCCAGACTTCTAAGCCACAGTGAAAATGCCAAACACATTAGCAAGACAGGAGAACTGGACACAGATGGACTCAAGATGATTGCTAGCTTTATCTGTGGTTTGCTTATGGTTAGTACATGTGGAAACATAAAACTGAAACTTAAAAAGAAAACTAAGTTTCATCAGACTAATTTGTTAAGCTTTATTGATGTCAAGATTTTTTTCAACATAAATACAAATTTCAGCAAAGGAAGTGGCCGTGATCCAGTGGTGCCTCAGATTACAGCTCTTTAGTGTAGACAACATTTTGTTTTAAACACTGATATTTGGCGATAGTTAAAGTTGTAGTAACTCTGCCCATCATCTTGAAGCTATTAAAATCGAATTGATTTAGTGTGAAAGCCTGATTTTCATGGTTCAGTATGTAGAACATACAACAAAATACAGTTGTAACAGATCATAACTGAACTTAAATTCTTTCATTTTTCCAGATACCACTGACTAAAATTCCACCAATTTTCAAAGTATGGTAAATATTACTAAAAATGTTCATCTATTGCCTCTTTCAGGATATCAATATACAGCAATATAAACTGTCAACAATATCCAATCTATTCTTCTATAGATCTGTTTTTCAGAAGTTTAATGAACATTATGAACTGGCCTTTGTATTATGGTAAACCTAAACAACCTTAATTCTCCAACAAGAAACATTTAGTGGGGAATGATAGCCTAGTGGTTATGGTAATGGTCCAACAACCCAATAGTCGTAAATTCATAATCTCAAGTTCTACCCCTTGCAAGGCTGCCAAGAAACCCCTGAAAACAATGGAAATGCAATTGGGTCTCTATCATTTTCCTGGGGGTTCCGCTGGTCTCTTGACAGAAATATGGGCTTTAATCAGTCAGTTCACACCACGACTTCTTAGCCTACTCTCCACCGCTACCTCTTTCCCACCGATTTTTATCTGCTCTCTACCACTTCTCATATTTTCCCTACTGTTGACGCTGCTGCACTCTATGACAGCATCCCTACTGTACTCTCAGTCAGTACCAGTATTGTGATCTGGGCTTTGCTGCTCATGAACCTTGGCTTGTACTGGGCATTTATCTGGGACCTGAGCCTGTGTCTTGGCCTACTTTCAGCCCCACACCTCATCCCCGCTCCAAGTTCTCCTGGCTCACCTCAGTGTTCTCAATCTCGCTCTACCCCCTCAGTGCATAATTTCTCATCTCCTCTCCCAATTCTTTCAGATCTCATCTGTCCTATCAGTGCACTCACCCCCATTCCATGCTACCAGTAATTCTACCTCACTCATACCCCATTAGTAGTCTCCTGCCTGCTCACCCTCACCCACCAACATGTGTTCAACAAGTCCAAAAAGTTACAAAGTCTTCTCAGACCCTCAAATGCAATCTCACCAACTGATCTCAGACCCCAGCACTGCCACACCTCGTCCCCATGATCACTTCCAAGTCCAACCACATCTCCCACACGCCAACCCCTAACCTCCTGCCTCCTCATGGTTACAGCCCCTCAATCCCTTCTGGCTGAAGCCCACCACCTCCAAGCCCCACTTTCTCTTTCACACATGCATGTTGCAACACTTTTCCAATATTCTGTTCCTGGTACACAGGGTACAATTTGCCTTCCATCTTGCTGTGTACCATAAGCCTTAAAGAAATTAAAAGTGTGTAACAGCCATACAATGAGAGAGAGGGATAAAAAGATTGAAAGACAAATAGGAAAAGAGAGACGGACATAGAAGAAAGAAGCAGAGAGACAGTTACAAGAGTAAGATATAGGGACTGAAGACATAGGATCCTGTTCTACTGCTGTAACAATGGTGGACCAGTATTTCTGTTTTGGAACAGTTTTATTTGCTTGACCCCATTGGAGTTCCTGGGTCACGCAATTAGCATTGCAGAGTGGGAATTCCTGCGTAAGGTGCATCAAGGTCCCAGCCTAAGTTACGGCCCTTCCAGCTAACTCCTGCCAAAGTTACAGCAGGAGTATTGTGGATTTTGGAGGCCGAAATGTGTTCTACTGAGTTAGCGAAGATCCCTATTGGGTCAACTCTGCGCTCCAAGTGATGAGCAGCACCCACAGGGAAAATTGCAGGTGCATAGCCCGTATGCTTGGAAAATCAGGGGCTGTGCACCTATGATTTCCTGTGATGCATTCCCTGCAAATGCCACTCCCTGCTGAGAGTGCATTGGAACAGAATTGTTAGAAATAAAAATATCTGAATACTTGCAGGTGTCTTTCATGGACCTCTTATTTAATGGTAGCCTGGAAATACACATTTTGCTCGAAACTCTTTTCTTGGCATCATGAAAGAGGAATGCTGCCCACGATCTACTGTTCCTGTCCATGAAGGGGAGTTATACACTTAAACTTAAGTTTATGGAGATATTCAGTAGACTACAATGCCCTTGAAACAAATGAAAAAAAAATGTTCCCTGGACTTCTGTCATGGCAGAAACCAGAGTCTGTTCAAGTCATCTTATTTCCATCAACTTTTCTGAGCCTCTTGGCCCAATAACATCATTTCTTGGCTGACGTTGTTTGCATCCAGACCCACCCAACAGTAACTTTACCAGAGGGGAAATCGGGGGCTCCAGTGGTTGATCCAGTCTGCTCCTAACAGGGCGATCTTCCTGTGCAAAGCCACAATGTTACCACCCTAGCATTATGGCTAGCCCGGGGGAATACTGCTGGCTGAGTTGCTGGAAAAAAGAGAAACAACATTTGTAGAAGTGCCTGATTGAAACATTCATTTATGCTGTTGTGCCAATGAGATATTGGCTCGAAATTTGCTCCAAAAATAACAGAGGGCCGACCAGCTATCACCGTTATTTAAGGGCAAATGGAAGAGCGCGCATGCGTAGTCAAACGCGCAAATCCCGAAGTCGCTCTACGAGATTCCATGCTCGTCAGAAAGCTGCGCGGGACGGACAGCTCACCGGTGAAATGAATGGACCAGCGAAAAGTTGCTACATTGCCCAGCTGGAAACAAACCAATCTACACAGAAAATGGGACTCTGACTTTTTTTTAGGCCTAAACTAACTTTTAATGACGTAAATTTTTTTTTACATTTTCTTTCTGCCTCTTTTATCTCTGTCTTTTAATTCAAGACTTCTGACCCTCTCTTTATTTCACTTTCTCTAACTGATTTGACATTGAATTAACTGTTGCAGCTTGCACTTCCTGCTTCTGACTCTGTGTGGCTTGTCAAGGACAGTTCAACCTGATTGGTTGAGGGAACAGAGAGATCCTTTCCCCGCTCACACAACTCACAGATTCCCGGGAGAGGACACTGCACTTTTTACATCTCACCATTAGAGGAAGTTCCCGCACTAAAGCCCGTGGATCGTTTGTGGGTAAGTTTAAATCTAATGAGCAGTGGGAGCCGTTCGTTCGCCGCTCAGAGCAAATTCCGGGCCATTATGTCCAATGTGTAAAATTTGCACCATGGGGGCAGGGTAGCTTAAAAGACAGGATAGATTCAAAATCATGTTCAGCTAACTTTGCTCATTAACTTCCATGGCAATATTCATGTACTAAACACCATGTTAGGTTTGTTTTTCTTTTTATTCAAGGTATAATTGTTTTATGAGTCACACCTGTGTTTGGTTTTCCTTAATTTTGGCTTCATAGTCTGTAAGTCTTGTTTTTCATGAATCTAAGGCCTTATCTCAATTGCCAAAGGCTGGCGCATGAACCTCCCTAGACTGCCAGGGAACATAGAAGCCACTTCCCTTCTCCAATAGCACTAGATTACTAAAGAAAGAAAGACTTGCATTTATATACTGGCTTTCAGGACCTCAGGACATCCCAAAGCACTTTACAGCCAATTAAATATTTTTGAAGTGTAAGAAACGTGGCGGCCAATTTCCGCACAGGAAGGTCCCACAAACAGCAATGTGATAATGGCCAGATAATCTGTTTTAGTGATGTTGGTTGAGGGATAAATATTAGCCAGGAGACTAGGGAGAACGCCCCTTCTCTTCTTCGAATAGTGCCATGGGATCTTTTACAATGGTCTGAGAGGGAAGACCTCTCGTTTAATGGTTTAACGTCTCATCTGAAACACAGCACCTCTGATAGTGCAGCACTCTCTCAGTACTGCACTGGAGTGTCAGCCTAGATTATGTGCTCAGGTCTCTGGAATGGAACTTGAACCCATAACCTTCTGACTTAGTAGACGACAGTGCTACCATTGAGCCATGGCTGACACTAAGTGATATGGAAAGATAGTTACATTCATGCCAGCAGGGACTGGGCACAAAACATATATCATCCACACACACACCTTCCAACATGATTCAATGGTTAGCGTTCAGGACCTAAACTGCAGTTGTTTTCCTTCTACGCTGCCGCAGCTGAGATCCCTTACCTTAGTACAGACCAGCGATTCAACCTGGGATCTTCTGAATCTGAATGACTCAATACCACACTACACAGGCATTTACTCATTGAGCCATGAGGGAGCACATGTTTTTGCTCTTTTCAATTACAAAGTTGGACACAATCCCAAGAGTTACTGGAACTCATTTTAAAGCGTTTCTCAAAATAAACAGTAAAATTATGCAAGGTTTGAATTCTCTAATTTATTTAATTATGGAGAAGTAGCGGAATCTTGAAGTAACGTTTTGAGTCTGCTCACACTGGATATTCATCATCCTGATCCCTTTATTCTCATTCTCATCATCTCATCTTAATAAGATTAATTAGCTCCGATTTTAACCCTGCCCGCACGGCGGGAACGGTGCTTGGTGGTTTAAAATGGCAGCCGGGCGCTACCCTCTTAGTTCCTAGAGCATTTGTACCCTCGCCATTTTAACTCCTAGTTTTCTGGGAGCACTAAGGTTGCCCGACCCAGGTAGGCAGGGCCCACACAATTATTTAAATGTCCAGGTACAATGACATAATTTGGACCCCACGCCAATTGAACACTGAGATGCATGAATCATACATAGTCCCGGAGCCACCATCGCAACATGATGGCAAGCAGCAGCGGGCCAGAAGAGACCCAGGTAAATCTGATTACTATTACAGCCCTTAAAAGGGAATGTCACAGTTGAACTTTGTCATCATATCAAAATAAAAATGAACATTTCCACAAATCTGGTGCAAATGTTCCTTTGAAAGGTTACTTGCACGGCAGCATGATTCAAGCATACACATCCAATTGCCCATTTCCTTTATTTTCTCTTGCATAAATTTCTTGTAATAATTAGACCTAATTTACAGTGAGTCTGTCCTGTGGTAAAATGTAACTGGAGTCTTGGTCCTGTGTTGTAAATTGTAAATGTTTAAGAGTTGCCAAAGAGTGTCATGACTTACGGTTCCTCACATATTGCTATGAGATTGTCCTTATGTTATTTATTTCTGTTTTTCGTTTCCTGTTTCTGTGCCTATATGTTTGATTACATATGAAAATAAACATGCAATTCCACATGTAATTCAGCTTTGATATGTCCTACAGATATCGCTAGTCACCAATAGCAACCAGATTTCACATGCACCATAAACAGGGGCTGCAGTAATGTGAGTAACTCGAACCAAGTGTGTGGAGATGCATCCAAGTTAGATTTAGTAGGCCTGGGCCTCATTAGTCCAGTAACTTCATTCAATTTGATGGAGAGGGACTGTTCTTTTGAGAATGTGATGTGGCTCATATGTAAAGGTTTATATTAATAATACTTAATACATTGGAAATGTTTATCTCATACTATATTTAAACATACCTTAAAGCAGCAGATTATGGGATTGGGCTAAGAGACTGCCCATAATTGTTCTCTTTTTGCAAGAGTATAAAAGCAACTTTTTCCTTTCACTGTTACATACACAAAGCCCTTTTTAATACTCCCCATTATTTCACTGTGCTGTCTTCTGCTTCTCTTTAAACACAGCAGGCTGCCATCTTGAAAAACCCTTCACAGAGATGAAATATCAAGTTCATATTGCTGTTTCAACTTCAAATTCCGATTCTTTCATGAGAGTCATGGAGCGAGTATAAACATTGAAAATTGCAATACGAAACTAAAAAGTTGGGAATATATTGTTAAATTTACTATCGACTATTATATAGAAAGAAAGGTAGCAGTTCTGTACTGAAGGTTGAAAGCAATAGATGTACAGCATTACACAGAGAGGCACGAGTAGTTCCAGTCCTAATGCTATGACACCATGTGTTGAACTTAATATCACACTTATACATCTATATAAACAAATAAAACAGTATGACAATCAAGCTCAGTTTCCTCCTCTTGCTAAAAAAGGGGAAATGTAAGGAATCTTACAACACCAGGTTATAGTCCAACAAATTTATTTTAAAATCACAAGCTTTCGGAGATTATCTCCTTCGTCAGATGAATGAATGAAAAGGTTCTCAAATCGCATATCTTATACGATGTTGGGACAGCATCACACCAATCAAAAGGTGTCGTTGTTATTCAAACAGGCCAGTCACGGAGAACAGCACGTCCCAGTACACTCGATATACATTGTGTCTTTTACACAGGCAGGACGCAACCAACAGAGTACCCTTCGTCGTCCAGTACTTCCCTGGAGCGGAGAAACTACACCATGTTCTCCGCAGCCTTCAACATGTCATCGATGACGACGAACACCTCGCTAAGGCCATCCCCACGCCTCCACTGCTCGCCTTTAAACAGCCACCCAACCTCAAACAGACCATCGTTCGCAGCAAGTTACCCAGTTTTCAGGAGAACAGCGTCCACGACACCACACAACCCTGCCACGGCAACCTCTGCAAGACTTGCCAGATCATCGACACGGATACCACCATCACACGAGAGGACACCACCCACCAGGTACATGGTTCATACTCCTGTGACTCGGCCAACGTTGTTTACCTCATACGTTGCAGGAAAGGATGCCCCGGAGCATGGTACATTGGCGAGACCATGCAGACGCTGCGACAACGGATGAACGGACACCGCGCAACAATCGCCAAACAGGAGGGTTCCCTCCCAGTCGGGGAACACTTTAGCAGTCAAGGACATTCAGCCACCGATCTTCGGGTAAGCGTTCTCCAAGGCGGCCTTCGAGACACACGACAACGCAAAATCATCGAGCAGAAGTTGATAGCCAAGTTCCGCACCCATGAGGACGGCCTCAACCGGGATCTTGGGTTCATGTCACGCTACACGTAACCCCACCAGCAAAAAGGGGGAAAAAATTTATATGTTTTTTAAAATTCTCTCTCTCTCTGCCATTTTGAGTTTCTTTCTGCCTGCCTGTGTAAAAGACACAATGTATATCGAGTGTACTGGGACGTGCTGTTCTCCGTGACTGGCCTGTTTGAATAACAACGACACCTTTTGATTGGTGTGATGCTGTCCCAACATCGTATAAGATATGCGATTTGAGAACCTTTTCATTCATTCATCTGACGAAGGAGATAATCTCCGAAAGCTTGTGATTTTAAAATAAATTTGTTGGACTATAACCTGGTGTTGTAAGATTCCTTACATTTGTCCACCCCAGTCCATCACCGGCATCTCCACATCATAAAAAAGGGGAGGGAGAGCTGGATGGCTCACTAAAATCTGGGAATGCAACCACGAGCGAGTGGGGAGAGACAAGCAACCACATGCATCTCGCTCAATCCAAACTCTTTTCTAGGAGAATAAGCAAACTTTAAGAACCCAAACAGTGTTGCACTATGTACTATCCATTTGGGAAAAAAATAGACGTGTTGGACTCATTTATCTGTATAATTGATTGGAGTAGGGTTTGGGAGCACAATAACATGTACAATTTCAGTAAATGAGTGGGAAAAAAAGAAATAAATGTGTTCCATTCCCAAGAGGAGTAGCTGCAGAGTCCCACAGACAAAGGAACAGCACACATAAAAATCAACTGATATGATTATGTTCTGTAAAAAATCATGAAGAGGAAAATGACAGAGACATTGTCCTAGATTAAATAAGTGAGCTTTTGGGTACATTGTTTTGTATTCTAATATTTGGAGTCATACTTTTCTCTATACATACTATTCTTGCAATATATCTAAAGAATTGCTACAATTGATTATTTATACTCGAGTGGATAGCTAATTGAAAATGAATCATAGAGGTGTTTGTCTGTACATGTAACACAACCATTCCACAAAGAGCTTTTGTTTAATCTACTTGCATCCATCCCCTTCCCCTCTCCTGTAGATTTTTATTCCTTGCTTGGAACTGAGTTCAAAGGCACTTCTGCTATCCCGCCAATGTGGCCATTGTTGACATGTGAGCCTCGACAGTGAGTGCTGATAGGTTATTCAACCAAACGGGATATCATAGTCCAAGCTCAATCCTGCCCTCATCCGATGTCCACAAACATGCCCTTCTAGCAGGAGTCGCTGCCATGGGAACCCTGATTGATTTTCGCTTCCCTAATACAAGGGGTGGCAGAGACCAATTGTAACTCACTGACTGCTACTTGGGCTAACTCAGCACAGGTTAAGGATCGAAATTGGGGCCTTTCTACTTTGCACGGCTCATTTGTTCACTGTGTAAACTATCACGGGACCTTACCAAGAACAGACAAATTAAGTCAAGGAATCAAGTAAAAAGTCTTTTTTCAAAATCTGCCAATTATTTCCCAGTCTATATATGAGCGCTGTTATTTCTTTAACAGAAATCTGTTATTTCTTTAACAGAAATGACAGAGAGCAAAGGAGTTCTCCCTGGTGTCCTGGCCAATATTTACCCCTCAATCAACATCACTAAAACAGGTCATTGGTATCTGGTCATTATCACACTGCTGTTTGTGGGACCTTGCTGTGCACAATTTGGCTGCCTTATTTCCTACATTTCCTACAGTGATTACACTTCAAAAATACTTAATTGGCTGTAAAGCGCTTTGGGATGTCCCGAGGTCATGAAAGGCGTGATATAAATGCAAGTTCTTTCTTTTAGCTGTTTTTACATTGATTTTCAAGTGAGATTCTGAGAGTTTGACTTCCATCAGAAGGCTCTCTTTGTTTATATTATACCAGGTTTCCGTAGACCAGCAGCAAATATGTAGATCCAGATTAAACGAGGACTATAAGTTGACTGCTTGTCTGCAGAAACTGGATTTGACATCATTAACTCCAGGTGCTGCCTCACGGACATCAGACTCCAACTACCCGAATTAAGAGAAGACTCCATAAAAGGCCCTTCTGTTATGTTGAGTATTTACTTTTCAGGCAGGAGAAAAGACTACCATTTAAGAATATGCACACATACATGTGCATTTAGCATGCATTGGGGTAGGAGAGAGACAGATGGGGATACAAATAATACTTTTGTAGGGTGGTAGTCACACTTATGAGGACAACCTATCAATTATGATAAATCTTATTAAAAAACATTAAAAGAGTTTCATTAGCAAACCTTGATTTTCAATGGGTTTTATTGAGATCTAATTCTTTTAGGTTTTTTTGTGATTCATGGGAGAAATGAAAGGAATTTTCCATGGATTTTGTGGCCTTTGGCGCTCTCATGTTATTTGTGTGAAAAAAAAAGCTGTTTGGGTGTGTTTAATCATTTGCCAGGGCAGCAGCTGGTGCAGTAGCGATCTGCTACAAATTACTGGGCAGTTAAACCTAGATTTTCCACAATCAAGAACAAAGCAGAACCAGTTAGCAACAGGACAGCTTGTTCTCATTGCTAATGTGCTTAAAAAGTTGCTGCTTATAAACGAAACCAGCTTTGGAGCGACGATACTGAGCTTGGCTTTCGAGGTCTTTGGACTAAATTAAAACCACATGTAAGGATTAAACAAGAGAATGACAAATTACACATCAGCTTGCTCATGATCTGGTTGCACAAGTAGGGAGTTTTTTTCGTTGCTTCTATTATTAAATATAAATAAATATTAATTGGCCAAGACAGTGCTTTGTAAAACCGTCATTAATCAATATAATGAAAACAACGGTTATTATGATAGAACTGTGCTTCTTACATACCAGTTTTCATTAATAGGCCAACACATCCATTCTTAAATTGTTGCTGATCTGTGTGGACAGTTTTTTAAGCAGTAATGAGCGCACAAGAATACAGTGGGGAATATACTGGGTTGCAATCGAGGACAGTCAGCTTGAAGGGCAAGACCACAGTTGGAGGGCTTCAGTCGTACAACCGCTGTCCCCAATTACAACCCACAGTTATCCCCAAAATTTACTATTTTAATCCAATTTAAAAATGAGTTAAGTATTTCCGAGCCTTTTTCTTTTATGTTCCCTTGATGCCTGTGGGCTCTGGTGGGATGTGAGATTGCTCAGTGGGGGCCAATGGGAACAGCATTAACTGGTAGCTTAATTAATGCAGTCCCTTAACATTATTGTTAGATTTTTGGGCTATGATAAAAAAAATATTGACAATAGCTTTGCCATCAGTGTTGATCCCATTTTAATCAGGTGTCTTGTACCTCTTAATCTGCAAAGTAGAAAATCAGGGACAATGGCCCTAAAAATCAGAAACAGATGGCCAAAATTAAGGACATTTTATTTTTTCACATAGCACCATAAATATTTAAATAACTGAATTTGTGTGCTATTATTTACATGTTTCCAATTAATTTATGCATTGTTATGTTTTCCACAAACACAAATCGAGAGTTTTGATCAGGGACATGCTTCATTTGTGGGTTTTTTCCTCATACTTTTCAATTAGTTGAATTAACTCCTTATATCAAAAATATATCAAGATATAAGGTGTTAATCCTTTGAATGAGAAGCATGAAAAAAATATTAAGCACATACCATACTTTCTTTATCCCCCCAACTGATGGAACTCCAAAAAAAGACTTGAAGATTGCATTAGTGCCAGGAGCATGTTAAAATTTGGGAATCCACTCCAAAGTCAGAGCGGTGGAACAGGATACAAATTGATGCATGGAAATTGGACATCCTGATTAAACTGCAAACGCTAATTGGTACTATCTATATTTTATTTGAATATTGATATCCTTTGATATATTGCATATAGCTTTAAGGAAATGCATTATTTCGCAAAGTTTTGCATATCATTTGTAAAGTAAAGGTTTCAAGCAGAATTAGTAAATAATTTTTGGAATTTACATTTACAGTTCTATTGAAACTCATAAAAGGGGTGAATTTCAGTCAACCTTAAGTGAATGTATGATCAATGTATCCCCATAGGTAGTTTTTTGACAGGTGATTTTATACTTACATAGTTCTAAAACCTCTGCGAGGGGAGGGGGTAAAGTGGGGCCCAACATGAGTCATTCACGGGCGAGAGTGTGTCTCTGAATACAGAGTCTCCTGGACTTGACACCTTCATGTGGTTTAGTGCGTTTTTTCCCCACTCTGCTGCTCCTATGTCGTTTGTTTGAGTTTCTGTTGGTAATTGTGGCAATATATTTACTGTTCAATGTTGCTGCATCAGAACACTCCACAGCGTCCCCTAGATACCACATGGTAACAGCTACAGAATGGTGACCTTGTTAAGCTGTGGTTCTTTTCACAATCAAAAACAGAATTCACACGCCAGTGATGATTAAGGGAAAGTACCTAAGTGATGTTATATTTTATACTTATCTTACCATAAGTGACAACTTTACTACAATCCATAGTGCTTTCCTGAATATAGTTATTTAAAATGGTACCTAATGTTAGATTTTGGTTTTTGGTTAATCCTTTCCCTTCTGAATTTCTTTCCCATAACAAATATTCTTTCCCTGAATGTTTGCTCCGTAATAGTTCCTGTTTTTTCTGGGTGTCACTCACAGGTGAAGGTAGATTTTAGGAGCTAATGGTACGACCAGCCCTGTGGAGCTGTAAAAGGAAACAACAGAAGCAGTCTATGAAGTACTACACAAACTGTCGTGTAGGTCACCCCTTCCTGCAGAGTTTAAGATCTGCAAACTTGTTCATCTGATTTATACACAGGTGTGATTAATGAGGTTTAACTGGGAAGGAGGGAATTCATTTGTGCTGTTTCTTGTTTCAGTGCAACCAAAAGAGTGGATTGTCAGGGAATTAGTTAATATGTATCTGGATGGGATTTCACCCGCTATTTGAATTTGTTCTGTTACCACCTTGTCCTCATGTTTGTGACTGAACGATGTTAGATTTGTGAGTTGCAAAATTATTACTGTTCAAACAAAAGGGGCATAATTTTAACCCTCAGGACGGGTAGAGGGCGAAGTTGGCGGGGTGGGGGGGGGGTTAAAATTTTAGAAATGGGAAACCCTACCCCAACCCGCCTCCAACTTCCGGTTTTAATGGAGGCGGGTTGGGGGTGGGCGACTAACCTGCTCTCTGGAGGCGGATCTCTAACTTAAATATTTTAATGAGCTGCTTTCTTCAAATTTTGGCCGTGTTTCAGATTTAACTCCTGCGAGTCTGGTTTCCCAGGCCTCGGGAAACCCAGCAGCTGGCAGGAGGTGAGAATGGGTAAGTGCCTTTCCAGCACTGCCCATGGGTCAGGAGGAGCGGGAGTGCTTCCCCCCGGCCCACCAAGCAAACCTGTTAACCTCCCCATGATCAGACCCTTATGATCGGACTCCCCGCGGTTGGACCCCTGCGATTGCCCCGCCCCTCCCCCACGATCTCTCCGGCCTCTCACTGACCTCTCCGACCCCCGAACAATGTCTCCACGCCCCCTCTCCCTCGTGTCCCCCCCCCAACCGATCTCCCCTGCCCCTCCGATATCTCCTGGCCCCTCCGATGTCTCCGGGCTGTTAACTGTATCCATGTGATTTATATCAATTAGTGTTAATTGTATTCAGGTGGTGCGTATCAATTGGGAACTCTCTTGTATCCATTTATAAGAGAGCTGATCTAGGGTGTGGTGTGGGTGTAATGTGGAGCTCTGTAAATAAAGGCTTGGAAGCAACTGAGGACTAGGCTCTAGTATTCTATCCTTCACCACCTGGCTATTCCAATTTATAACACGAGCCCTCCCCAACTGATTGATCCCCGGCCCTCCGATGTCTCTGAGCACCTCCCCCCCATTTTGATGTCTCCGGCCCCTCCAATGTCTCCGAGTCACTCCGATGTCTCCGCACCCGCCCCCCCCGAATCGATCCACAGCCCCCCTCCCCCCCGATGTTCTACCCCCACCACCGACCCACAATCTCTCCCTCCCTCCTCTTCACTCCCCGGCTGCAGCCTTGTGCCGCAGGCCTTCCCGTCCGACAGCCAGACAGCCTTTCAATCTGATTGGCCGCGGCTGGGAAACGGAGTCCAAAAATTTAAATCAGGTCCTGCTGTTAAATTCAGCAGGACTTCTGGGAAACCCATGTTTCCGGGTTTCTCAGCCGCTTCACCCACCCCCAGCTCCCTCCCCGCCTCCCTGTAAATATGGGGTCCAAGAGCTGGTGAATTCAGGGTTGGTATTTTTTGCTAAGCCTAAACCAGACTGAGTCCCAACTGCCACTTATTATTTAATAGTGCACTTCAAGGAAGATGGAAAATGCAACAATGCCCCTTGTGGAGGTGAACAACGGGCCACAGCATCATGGTATATCAGGAGATCATGAGGAGCATCATTAACTCACAGATGGCGAGATTGTGTATTTCCACCTCTGTAATATCGCCCGTCTCCAACCCTGCCTCAGACCATCTGCTGCTGAAATCCTCATCCATGCTTTTCTTACCTCCAGGCTCTCCTGGCCGGCCTCCCACCTTCCACCCTCCGTAAACTTGAGCTCATTCAAAACTTTTCTGCCCATATCCTAATTCGCACCAAGTCCCGTTCACTTATCACTCCTGTGCTCGCTGACCTACATTGGCTCCTGGTCTGGCAACGCCTCGATTTTAAAATTCTCATCCTTGTGTTCAAATCTCTCTATGGCCTCACCCCTCCCTATCTCTGTAACCTCCTCCAGCCATACAACCCTCTGAGATCTCTGCATTCTTCCAATTCTGGCCTCTTGCACATCCTCAATTTTTATTGCTCCACCATTGGTGGCCATGCCTTCAGCTGCCTAGGCCCTAAGCTCTGGAATTCCCTCCCTAAATCTCCCTACCTCTCTACCTCACTCTCCTCCTCTGAGACGTTCCTTAAAACCTACCTCTTTGTCCAAGCTTTTGGTCACCTGTCCTAATATTTCCCTACGTGGCTTGGTGTCAAATTTTATTTGCTAACGCACCTGTGAAGAAGCTTGGGACGTTTTACTACACTAAACGCGCTATATAAATGCAAGTTGTTGTTATAGGTAGCTTGGTAGTTAGGTGGGCAGGAAATCTGGCGGGACGGCCACTACTAAAAGGCAGCCTGCAGCTCTTTAGAGGGGAAGTGCATTTTGTTTTGGTGTTTAGTGGAAAGCAGCAGGAAGCATGATATTATCCAGGTTCAGAGTTCTCCAATGCAGCCATGGAAGTGCTCATGGTGCAAGTGAGCAACAGGATGGAGGCTCTTTCCCCTTCTGTTGGGTGAAGGATCTCACCAGGACTGCCAAGGCAAGACTCCACTTAACACTTCTCTTACTCTTTGTACAGTATTGCACCTCCCTACTTTAGCCCCAGCATTCCAATCCTTCTCTCCCCAGCTTCACAATCCTCTCCTCTATTACCAATGGGACACTTCACTACACCTCCATCTGCTTGCACTCACTCAACAACTGCTACTGCCCTCGGACCGACTTCCCTCTCTTGGCCACACGAGCTGCTTCTTCCTCTCAGTATGCACAGTGTGTTAATTTGCCTCACACGGCTTCAGAACGCTTCAACATGGCACACCTAACCCACTGCCGCTCTTTTTGCAGGAGAAGCTGGCACACTATAGAAGGGAGTGGACAAGAACAGGAGGAGGTCCCGCTACACTTCAGACACTGACACCAATGGAGGAGGCTGCTATCATTGGCAGAGAGAGGGCATGTAGCATTGGAGATGGCGAGGCTGGAGGCCGGGCACAGCAGTGTGTCTGGGCATCATCCCTTCCTTTTCTCTTTCTGCTTAACCCTCTCACTCACACACACACTCAGCATAACAACCTGGTGCTGCCACTCATCTGTAGCTGCTTACCCTTGTCATTCAGTGCAGATCCTTGTCACTCTGCCCTTCTTATAGATTCTTCAGGGTTACGGAACCAAGACGGGTAGGTGGAGTTAAGATACAGATCAGCCATAATGTAACTGAATGGTGGAACAGGCTCGAGGGGCTGAATGGCCTACTCCTGTTCCTATGTTCCTATGTTCCCAGCCATGCAGATACAAAGACTGAGGGGGAGAACCCTCCTGAAGATGCCCTGTCACTCTCTCTCATCTTTTCAGGTGCCAGCATTGAAATCGGTATGCTGCACGGTACAGATGGTGAGTTAGAGGGATGTGCACTGTGATTTACTGAGCATATAAGGTAGAAAAGATAGCCCAGGAAATGGCTCACCAGACGACAGGCTGACATAGGAACATAGGGGTCTGCACTGTGATTTACTGAGCGCCCTAGCTCTGCTGAAGAGGACACAAATTCATACTTTAGGGGCCCAGCCTTGAAAAGAAAATCGCTTTCTGTGAACCAATAATTGCTGAATGTATTAGACTATCTTCCAGAGAGTTACCGCAACATATCAGAGAGTGTGGAGAAGTCCACTGTCAACTTCTGTGGGTTTCCGACACATGGCATCGACACTCTGTGGCCAACCATGGAGGGTATGGTCATCTCAATGAACACTGTAGCTGGGCCCTATGTCCAGGAGTCTGTGGCACCATTAGTAGCATGTCTCAGGGATGCTCATACTTGGGACGTGCAGGCTCTGGGCTCCACCATCTCTTCTGCTTTGGACAGGCTGGGAGATTGAATCAGATCACAGATGTCCGACTGTCTGCTGTGCCACAAGTCCCTCGGTGCCACAGCCCGATAGTAGGGGCAGTCATACAATAGGAATGGAACATGTCTCAGGATGACAGCGTGAGTGGACCCTCATCACACCCTCAACCAATGCCCGCCCTGGTGCCAGAAAGCAACTGGACCAGATTGCCTCAGTAGCCAACAAGTTGCTGCAGTCTGCAGCTGGGCCCTCTCTGGCCCAAGCTACCTGTGGTTGCCAACCACGAGCATCTCAAGAGCCATTGACTGAGTTACAGCAGTCTTCCACCTCACATGCTGAAGCCACTGGGGGAGTTTCTCATAGAAGCAGCAGACTAGGTAAGAGAGTACTTTAAACAGGCACTATGGATGATAATTAGTGTGCAGGCATTTGTGTAAGTCAGTACAGTGATAATTGTTTTTGAAATCTTTGTATGCAGAGAGTGTCCCTTTAGTAGCTAGCGATACTACAATACTAGTTGACATGAATATCAATGTTGGTCTTTGGGCAGATGCAATTTATTCGAGGATGCAAGGACTGAGACAGATGTTGGAAATAACTGTTAATGCAGGGGAGCTGAAGCTCTCTTCAATGAACTGCTGCCGAAAAGCTCTGGCTACAGGCAAGCATTGAAGCCCTCCTGCTTCTTTGTCATCTGCTGTGTCATCAATATCATTTGCTTATCATGCTAAAAGTCCTCCTCCAATGGTGCCTCCATGTGTTATTCCCATTACAGAACAAAGATGTGCAGCTTACAGCAAACTACAATCATATGGTACATTCTTTGTAGATGCTATTGCAAGAAGCCACCCGATATGTCCAGGGACAAAAATCATTCCTGGAGGACTCCAATGGTCTGTTAGATGAGGGCTCTAGTTGACCCATGGATCTGATTGTAGCGCAGTTCGGATAGCAAGCATGGGTTCCTGGGTGGAGTCATGAGCCAGGTGCGCAAGGGATAGCCCTTGTCCCTAGTTCTAGACTATCAAGCCCCCTCAGAATCTTATATGTTTCAATGAGATCACCTCTCATTTTTCTAAACTCCAGAGAGTATAGGCCCATTCTACTCAATCTCTCCTCGTAGGATAACCCTCTCATCCCAAGAATCAATCTAGTGAACCTTTGTTGCACCACCTCGAAGGCAAGTATATCCTTCCTTAGATAAGGAGACCAAAACTGTATACAGTACTCCAGGTGAGGTCTCACCAAAGCCCTGTACAACTGTAATAAGACTTCCTTACTCTTGTACTCCAACCCCCTTACAATAAAGCCTTCTTAATTGCTTGCTGTACCTGCATGCTAACTTTTTGTGTTTCTTGTATAAGGATACCCAAATCTCTCTGAACGCCAACATTTAATAGTTTCTCACCATTTAAGAAATAATCTGTTTTTCTATTCTACCTACCAAAGTGAATAACCTCACATTTCCCCACTCACCTTCTTGCCCACACGGTTAACCTGTCTATATCCCTTTGCAGACTCTTTGTGTCCTCACAGCTTACTTTCCCACCTAGCTTTGTATCATCAGCAAACTTGGATACATTACACTCGGTCCCTTCATCTATGTCATTAACATAGATGGTAAATAGCTAAGGCCCAAGCACCAATCCTTGCGGCACTCCACTAGTTACAGCCCGCCAACCTGAAAATGACCTGTTTATCCCTACTCTCTGTTTTCTGTCTGTTTAACCATCCATGCTAATATATTACCCCCAATCCCATGAGCCCTAATCTTGTGTAACAACCTCTTATGTGGCACCTTATCGAATGCCTTTTGGAAATCCAAATATACTACATTGACTGATTCCCGAAGTAGTCGACCATTTGCTTGCTGTGCAGGGGCACATAATTGGGAGATGTAGGACTGAAGCGAAAGAAAAGTATTAGATATTAGGAAAGCAGGTACGGACCTGCATGATGCACTGCTGGTGATCACACACCAGTTGCACGTTAATGGAGTGGAAGCCTTCCATTTGATCTCCTTGTAGCTGCAGCTCTGTTTGCTCCTTCCTCCTAATCCAACTTAGCCAGACTGAAATATCCAGAAGAACTGCCAAGAAGGAAAAAGTACATTGGCAGAAGCCCCTTAAGAATTCAAAATGTTGTACAGCCACGACAAGCATTTAAAATAGTCTAAGAAATAAAAAAAAACCTTAATGTAATAGAAGCAAAATATCTCCCAAAACTTTCCAATGTTTTAGCAATGTTTTGCGCCAGACAAGTGCCAGGCAATGGCCATCTCCAACAAGAGAGAATCTAACCAACTCCCCTTGACATTCAACGGCATTACCATCGCCGAATCCCCCACCATCACCATCCTGGGGGTTAGCATTGACCAGAAACTTAACTGGACCAGCCATATAAATACTGTGGCTACAAGAGCAGGTCAGAGGCTGGGTATTCTGCGGCGAGTGACTCACCTCCTGACTCCCCAAAGCCTTTCCACCATCTACAAGGCACAAGTCAGGTGTGTGATGGAATATTCTCCACTTGCCTGGATGAGTGCAGCTCCAACAACACTCAAGAAGCTCGACACCATCCAGGACAAAGCAGCCCGCTTGATTGGCACCCCATCCACCACCCTAAACATTCACTCCCTTCACCACCGGTGCACAGTGTGTACCATCCACAGGATGCACTGCAGCAACTCACCAAGGCTTCTTCGACAGCACCTCCCAAACCCAGGACCTCTACCACCTAGAAGGACAAGGGCAGCAGGCACATGGGAACAACACCATCTGCACGTTCCCCTCCAAGTCACACACCATCCCGACTTGGAAATATATCGCCGTTCCTTCATCGTCGCTGGGTTAAAATCCCGGAACTCCCTTCCTAACAGCACTATGGGAGAACCTTCACCACACGGACTGCAGCGGTTCAAGAAGGCGGCTCACCACCACCTTCTCAAGGGCAATTAGGGATGGGCAATAAATGCTGGCCTTGCCAGCGACGCTCACATCCCATGAACGAATTTTAAAAAAAGCTGAAAACAAGTCTAGATCTTGTTAAATACTGTGGGAAATAGCCATCTCCTGAGTAGTACTACCTGTGGTTGGTGGGCAGGTAGAGATGAAAATGGCATTGGGGTCTTAACTGCATCAGTTGAGCTTGATTTGCTTATATTAACGAGGCTCCTGCTAGTTTCCGAGTGAAGCTGACCACCTAAATCAGAGTCCGCCAGAAAATCAGAACGGGCAGTTAACCAATTGTAAGTTGGCAGTTCAATCCTCCTTACGACTTTTCTCCTGCTACCACCTTGTTCTAAGGTGTAAATAGAGCAGTAGTAAGATGAAATCGCCCCTAATATTTTTTAAGCGGTGAGATGTCTCTCTTCCCCTTGTTGTTCCACATGGACACAGATATACACACAATCATATTTCAAGAAAATAGTATTGAGGGCAGTTCTTCTGAGCAATGTGAGGCTGTGCTCAGAGTTGACTGTGACTGTTTGATCATTTTCATTCTTAGGTGACTGTTGCATGTAATTGAGACACCCTGTTGTTCTGATACAATTTGCTGGGACATTGTAACCTGAAGACTGTCTCCAATGTTTCTGAAATGTTTGTTTATTTATTAAAGCACTAATGGGATGCCTGCTTGGTCCTATTGTCCCCTTGAAGTGTCTGCAGAAATTGCTTATGTCTTTAGATTCATTACATTGTCACTAACATCCACTCAGCAGTGCTTATCCTCGGTGCAATGATGTGCTGGATAGATGTGTTGTATTCTATGTCATATAAAACACTTGAAATAACAAAGAAATTTGATTAGCCATGGAGATGCAGCTCTTTAAAGTTGATTTTTTTTGCACCATAAAAACTGACAGAACCAACTCTCACTAGAGAAAAAAAAATAAACCTGCAACTCTGTGGAGATATCATAAATGGTTGGATTCCTTAGTGAGTCAAGCCAGTAATGGGCACTGTACTTTTTTGAAAATGATCAAATAATTTGTCAGACAAGTCATTTGAGTTTTACACTAATGTAACATTTATAACTGATAAAATAATATTTAAATGTTTAAAATATATTCCTGCAGGCCCTTACATCCTAAATACACAACTGAATCACAAAAAACTACTTTATTCGAATGTAAAATCTAATATAAAGATTGGTTTAATTTAATCCATGTGGGCATGTACCTTTTTCAGTTAATGGATTCTTTCTTAGTAGCAAAGGAATGCAACAGCCTTTCACAAAAATGTAACATTCTGCCAAGTCTTTTATCCCACAAGGCTAATTTAATTCATGTTATGATGGATGATTTAATGGATTCTACAGAAACAACCTAGACTCACCATCACTCTGGTACAATTTGACTCACTTTATTTACATGAATAATTAGAAGCATCTCCAGAAAAGAGCTTTAAGGAGAAGACAACTGCATTCTACGTCTGAAATATTTATAATAAGACAGTCTCTGTATAAATGTTAATGCATTAAGGGTCTTGGAACCTGGGAACAATATCATCGTATGTTAATAGCTTGTCAAAAGAAGAAGGAAAACAGAAACCAAAAATTGATTGTAAAACGATATAGTCCTCATGCTCACAAAACCTCTTTTGGACTGGAAGATTAATGCATTGGATTTGTGTGAATATGCTGATAAAAATATCTATGGTAGATTTATTGATGACCAACCCTAACAATATGGGCCATTTCCCTTCCAATGTCATTAAGATTCTCCACAAAAATTAGTAGCCATGAGCCCTAATTTGAAGGGTGAGTGCTAATTCAGTCTAAAACTATTCCAGCATTAAAACAATATATATATGTATATATATATATACACTGGAAACATCAGTAGAATGAAAACTTGCACCAATAATTTTGAGAAATGAAAATCAATGAGGCTGATTTTCTTGTACTGTGTAATTCAATTCTAAATGATTAAGAACTGATAAAAATCACATTGAAAAATAATGTGCTAATAACACTCAATTTTCATTGTTTATGCATTTATGTAATTATTCATAACTCTGGGCGCTGACTTGGACGTGTGCAGGGATATGCAAGTGGTAGGAATGGAAAGTTACATGTAAATGAAATTTAAAGGATGGGGACAATTAAAGAGGAGTGTCACAATAGGGTGATGAAAATTTTGAAAATATTTGGAAAGGTTCAAAGATATCTCAAACCTTTAGCAGCATTTATCAAGTCTGAAAGGAAGGGCAAGTAAGAAGTTACAAAAAAAGGAAGTTACCACTAAGATGTGACCCCATGTTTGATGGATGCTGAAGTGGAGGTGGTGCTGCATGAGGTAGTTATGAAGGTACCATCCCCATAATTCAGCATTGTTGCATGCCTGGAAAGAATTGGAAGCTGCAGCTGACTGGTACTTTCACTACTGTGCCAGCCTCATGGTGCATGTTAGCAGCAGGTGTCCTTACAGCAGATGGTACAGCTTTGCATCTGGCTCTCTGCCGACTCAAACCCTGTGAAGACCATCCCCCACAGTTATTACCAGGTAGGTGCAACAGTACCTGTGGATATGGTTGGTGGCATCTTGGCGGCATGGCAAATCATCGACTGGTTGCTGATCACCCATGCAGTACCACGGAAATGCTGTGATTGGGGTGCATCTGAAGAAACTTCCAACATATTGATTAGTCAGACTTTCACACATCCCTAGGCCATCAGGCCTGCTGTCACAACCTACTTGGAGCCTTTGCATGCACAAAGCTTCTGGCAAAACGAGGTATGTATAACTGTCCATACATGTGAGTGTGAGGGTACCAGGGGATGGGCACAGAACACCTCTGGTGTAGCCAAACATGTCTGACATCCTTCCACTGATCTTCCTGATCTACCTCCAAAATGCTCAGATATAAGGAGAGTCTTATTGGGAAACCCATTGGCAGCACTAATGGAATTGTAGGGAAAAAACGCAGCAGTGTAATTTCCACAAAGGCTTATGAAAACCCAAGTGGCAGCAGTAAAACAATAAGTAACAATTAAGAAAATGGCGTTCAAGTTGTTCAATTAATTTTCTTTGTCCTTTAAATAAACTTTCACCAGCAGCTGGTCCTCTCGCCACCCTGGAAGGCCATTATATTTGAGCATAATTTTGAAGTGACATTGCATCATCTTGAAAGATATGGGAGATGTTATGACTTCAGTCCCCTGTCATTTGAACATTTTAGTGTAGCTCCTGTCTGTTTGAAGTGAGATTGTCCTGTGTGTGCCCCAGATCCATCGGAGTCATGAGCAGAGACCTGACATTTTGGGACTCCACTAATCTTTCTGATATATTATAGCCCGTGATCTGCTGTGTAAAGGATGTAACAGACACAAAAATCGATCCTATTGACTTTCAATTTCATGATTATTAGATTGTGTATGTTAGGCAGAGCAGCAAACTTCAAAACCTATAGGTGACACATGGAAACTATTTCATAAAATCAGAGGAACATATCCCTTTTGATATCATTCATGTTTCATATATACTAAAAAAAAACTCTTTAATTAGTACCTACAACTCATTCAGTCAACAATAACTATCATTCAAAACTCAAACTAGCAGCCAGATCATCATCCGTGTTTTCGGGTGGGAATAGGGCGGTGATGCGGAACTTACCACCTCGTTCTTCCCGCCAATCCGCCTGCTGCCATTTTGATCGGGGCCTAAACCGGCACCAGAGCACCTACTTAAAACAGGCAGGAGGCTTATTAAGATATGCAAATCAAGGTCCTATGATGTCAATGGGTCCTTGATGCCATTTTTGTTTACTTTAGCGCGGTGAGTGCTCAGTGCTGAGTCCCACCCAATAGTACAGGGCAATACAGGTCAGAAGAAGAGGAAGCTGATGATTCGTCAGATGGAGCAGCAACGGGAGGTCTCCAACATCACTCTGGAGCTAGAGCTGTACACCAGAAGCTCATTGAATGTCGCTTCTCCTAAACTGCTCCTTTCCCCCCACCCTCACCACATACCCCTATTTCACATCCAGAACATCATCTGACCCAATCCACCTACCCTCCAAAAAAGAATTTTCATCCCACTCACTATCATTCAGATATATGTCACCTGGCTTTTCCGAGTCCACAGCCAATATAGAAACATTTTGCAGACAACATCATAAAATTCAGGGGTTTTACACTTTAATTGTGTTAACAAATGCAAAAAGAAATAATAATTACTCAAGCGATCTGCTACTACTATGAGATGTTCCCTCCAGTAGTTTCACCATGGGAGGTGGAAGGCTGCTGATCCTCAGATGAGGACTCTTGAGATGCTCATGTTCTGTGACCTCCAGGAGCTCAGGCCTGAGACGGCCCGGCAGCAGACTGCAACATTTCGGCTGTTGCTTGGGCAGTCTGGTTCAGCTGACTTTCTCGTACCATAGCAAGCAATGGTTGAGGGGCTAGCAGGGATCTGCCTTCATGAGAGAGGGGCAACATGTGTCATTTCCATTGTGCCACTGCCACCACCACGGGGCTGCCGCTCAGCACTCACACTGATCTGTGGGAGAGCAGAATGTAGGAGATCTGTCACTCAATTGAAGCCCTTATCAATGCATCCCTTCAGCATTTTGAAGATGGAGGAGATAGTGGGCCTGAATGGCACACATTTGAGCTTCGATTAAAGATGCTAGTGCTAGTGACAAACTCCTGGACAGAGGGTCCCGCAGCAGAGTCCAAAGGGGCGACCACATGCTCCATGGTAGATTGCAGAGTACTGATGCCTTGCCTCACACAAGCTGAATGTGGCTTCCTCCATACTCTCAGACATGATGTGGCAGCTGTTAGGCAGGCTGTCCAATGCCTTGCGCCCTTGCTGGTGTACATGAAAGGTCTTTCGGTTGAACTCTGGGCCGCTAAAGCCTGCACCTTTATTCGTTTCAGTAGAGTTAGGACCCGAGCTTACCCTCCAGTCAGCCATCACCTGCTCTGTCCTTTCCACTATCGCCAGCTCCCGCTCATTAGTGCTGACCTCTCTAACTCATTATCTATCCCTCCCCGTGTGCCAATTTCTGTGCTGGTGCTTGGGAAGGATAGAGTGAGTGATGGTGCATCTTCATGAGGGTGGTTCCCCTCCATGTCTTGTGCAGCAGTGCCTGTGGCTTGGGATGGACCTGGGAAAATGGGAGAGGGACAAAAGTCAGCAAGTAATGGGAAGGTTATGCAGCAGCCGACAAGTGGCAGCATAATGCTGCACCAGGGGGTCAAACTGCCTGTATGTGTGATTGCTTGAAAAAGAGAAAATGTAAGAGAAATAGCCAGGCACCATGCTGCACTTGGCCTCCAGTCTCACCACCAGTCTCACAATTCTTCTAATACTGCCTGCCCTAATTACCTCCAAGGCTTACTCCTCCATCTGACTGATGGTTTGTATGGAGGGTGGCCATTCCTCAGTTGAGCTCCTCATTAAAAAAATCAGATAAAGATTTCATACCAACTTTGCTACCAAGAAAAATGATTCTGCTGAGAGATGTTGTCCAAGTTAATAGAAAATTCCTTTCCCATTATTAAATAAGTGCTTGACAGCTAACCATTTTGGTTAATAACTGGAATGCTTTTATTAGTACACAAGTAATGCCATGTCTGATTCCTGTCTCTAACATTCTCCCTTTCACTTTCTCACAGACAGTTTATGTTGGAGAATTGGGAAAAACGTTGTAGGCCTGTCTCTGACCTGTGCTCCATGTGAGCACAATTCCAGCTGGTAGCAAGGGAGGGCAGAATTACACCGAACAGCTTTCTGTCTGTTTGCTTGTCCCTTTGTTTATCTTGATTTTTTTTGTGCTGTTTCACTTTAATTTTATCATTATTTCTTACCAGTTTCTACTATCTGCCTGAGTTTTACTATTTAACCCCTTGGGGAATATTTCCACTTTTTAAAACCATGATGATGACATTTTTGGCTATTTTTACGACAATGACTAGAAATGCTAATGACTTCAGTTTCTCACAGAGGGAGTTTGTTTAATAGGATTTTAGTAGATTTACTGACACAGACATGACCAATAAGGGCTCGCTTGCAATATCACTCATTTAGAGTCTCTTAAGTGGCTTAACAGCCATTAACTAGTCAAGTGATGGCCGAGGACATTAATGCAGTTCTGGAGAGTAGGAAACTCTAGGAAATTAAGTATAGCAGCAAATTTGTTCAGCCTGACTCACGAACACAGCCATTCCCAGATTTTAGAAGGCTCATTTATATATCCGTGACATTAAAACCAAAGTGCTTGCTTTCATGCGCGTGACCAACCTCTGAGTTTGGAAATCAGACACAAAGGGTAAATTGCACTTTGAATTTTAAAAATTCCGCGCATCTTCTACTTTTGTAGTTTGTATGGAAAAATATATTTTGATTATTGTCTTGATTAGTCCTGGCCTTCTTTGAACTTGTAATAATTTATTTAAACATCAATGCTATGAGATTTTGAATTTCCCTTGAGGAGCAGTGTACAGCTGAGCCATGCATTGGATTTTTCAACTGTTTACTGCTTATCTGTTTAAAATACCCCTGAGCCCCGCTTGCTCAGCTGCTTAATGCACACTGTAGAAGATTATTTGAAAACCCAATGGTGGTTCATGAGTTGGATGCTTCGTCTCCAGTGGAGCTTCTGCTCCCTGTCAGCCGTCTCCCACCAATGCCAACGCTGAACCAGTTAAATGTAACAAATACAGCAAAATCCATGCTGAGCAGATGCTCTGCCAAAGAGTTTAGCTGCTCCACAATTGAATTAACTCAGCTCAGCAGGTCATCTTATTCCTACCTGGTTGTGTTAATTTTCCTCAGTGGAAAACTGCTACACATTTCTCTGTACACTCGTTAACAACACTCGAACAAGAAACAGTGGATTTTCAAAAACAAATGTCACCAATGTCACTTCCTTTTTTGGTTGAAAAATAGGGAATAGCACAAAAAAAACCTGACAGTTTCCGCTTAACTCTTGGTTGTTCACCAGTTTTAACATCCACCTCTGTCACCTTTGCTACTAAACAACAGTGAAAATGTTCCCCTGTATGTCCCTTTCTTTCTGATTCACAGCTTGGGTTTTGAGACTGTCCTCTTTGCTCTATCTTTACAATATTTTGAAACTCACCAAACATATCACATCAACAGCACAATGCATTGTGCATAAGCCAGATGCCATTTTTGATGTAATAAATTAATGCTGATTTTTTTTCCTTTAAGGTATGCTAACCTCTATTTTTTCTCAAGCTCTTCTCCCCTTTTAGGTCTCTCTACACTATCTCTTCCAACTGATACAAGAGGTGAATGACCTGCCCCCAGGCCTCTGCTTATTTAGCTCTTGAACTGACCACACAAAAGCACACAGAAATGATAAATCTCCCTCCACATTTCTCTCCCCTTCCTATAAGGAAGTACTCTCTTCCTCCATACCAATGAAATTATAAATTTAGCAGGATGGAGGACATTGAATTAGCATCACACAACTTCACTGTGTTCCAATATACTGCTCATAATGCTATTATACCTCAGTTTATTTCTCAATAAAAGTGCCCTGCAGCATTCCTCTCAATGATATCTGTAACATTAGATGTTACACTAAAATGAGTAATTATTCTCACTGACATACATTATGCCAGCAGGAAAGGTGGTGCAAGATAAATCTTCTGTTTACACAAGCCCATCAATGGTGCTATAGAGCTGATTTTCTGACTTTGCGCTCCCATTGAGGAAATTTGGCTGTCGGGAATGTATAGTGGAAATTAAAGCCTGTGTGTGTCCAAATTTCCGGTGTTAATTTCCGGTGGATAGTGGGTGCTAAATTGGGCCGTGTAGCGTCTCTTGTTTCGATGCTATGCGGCCTCTCGAGGTGCCAAGATGGTGTCTTGGCTGTGCACGCATGTTTCCAGCGTGACATGCACCAGACGCCATCTTGGTATAGGAGATATTGCATGCGCAAATACCGGCTGCATGTAAAGTAAAGAGAAAATGGGTACAATCAGTGTGCAACGCTGATTTAAAGTGATAGACACCACGTTGGCACTTAATGCTCAACTCAACGCACAGTCTTAACCCCGACCATCTGAACGTGTCTTAAAGTGCCTGGAGGACCCACACCAATGCTATTTAAAGGGACCATGCAGGATTTACAGGTTAGTGGCTGGATTATTGCTTCTGGCTGCCGAGACATTGTTTTTGGAGGTCTCTTACACTTTATTAGGATGAGGGGACACAGCCTAATATTTAGAGCCAGGACTTGCAGGAGTGAATTTAGGAAACACTTCTACACGCAAAGGGTGGGAGAAGTTTGGAACGCTCTTCTGCAAACAGCAGTTGATGCTAGTTTGATTGTGAATTCTAAATCTGAGATTGACAGATTTCTGTGAACCAATGGTATTAAGGGATATGGGGCTAAGGCAGGTATATGGAGTTAGGTCACAGGTCCGTCATGATCTCATTGAATGGTGGAACAGGCTCGAGGGGCTAAATGCCACTGCTACTTGCTGCCTCCTGATATGCGCCACCTTCTCCTGCAAGAAAATGGGACGTGCGTCTGGGTGATGTGCCTGTCATGGTTGAATAGCTGCCAGTGTGTGTGCCCTGTGAGTTGTGGGTGGGCGGATTGTAACAGTGGTAATGTGTAAGGGTGAGAGGAAGCATCTGATTGGAAGACTTGAGTACTGATGGAAAGAGTTTGTTGGTATGTGGGTGATGGGGGGTGTAAGACATGGTGCAGTGGATACGGCTATTGGTGCAGTTGGTAGGAGATGCTACTTAACAATTGACCTCACTCACCTTGACCACTCATGTTAATAGTGGATCACGCTACCTACGCCCAATAATAAGCCCTATCGAATTTTTCCCCCGATGCTCCTTGCTGGGAACACAAAGTCAGTTAATTACCTTTCCCACATATACAAATGAGCTGGGCTCACCCATTGATTTTTTAAAAATATATATATTTTAATTAGGGGAAAGATGAGGTGATTTTTTTTTTGTAGTCATGAAGGTGAGGGTTAGCAGTGGTGAAAATGGAATTCGATTCTACTTTTTGCACTGGATCAGTATTGAGCACTCTCAGGTCAGATACAAGCGAGGTCCCACAAACAGCAATGGGATAAATGGCCAGATATCTGTTTTGGTGTTGTTGGTTGAGAGATAAATATTAACCAGGACAACTCTCCTCCTAGTCTTCAAATGGTGACATGGGGGGGGGGGGGGAATGGAAATTTGTTTTCACCCATTTTTGAGCGCATAGTTGACTGCGTGCACGCAGTGTGTGCCTGAACCGTAAGGCCAGAGGCTGGACTGAAATTGGGTCACAGGCCTCATTGTAATAATTGGGTTGAGCTGCTAGCACCTATCGAGCTCACCCACTTCAATCCATCCGGTTTGGGCCATCTGCCTCGCCGGCAGTGGCCCTCAGGTAAGTCCCAGGGGGGAGGGGGAAAGGAGAATGGGATGGGTTGATCCCGGCTGACAACGGCCCTCAGGAGTGCACCCCTGCTCCTCCTGGCTCCACATTAAAGTTCTTTTTAAAGGAAACTTTTGCTAGCGGCTGCTTGTTGGGCCACATCAACAGCGGGAAAACCTGAGCGGAGCAGGCCCGACACCTGCTCTGCTAAAGACAGCCCAATTTCGGGAAAGGATCATCATTAGCATGCAAGGGGCCTAACACCTGTTTTAGGTGGCCACCAGAGACAAATGAAAAATTGCCTGGCCCAGTAGGGGATCAGACATATTTCTGGCATCTTTGGGTTGCAGGAGATAGTCCCATGAAATTGTTCCTTTTCGCCTCCATTTTCCACCCAAAAATGTGTGCAACGAGATCTAATTTCTACTTCAGAAACCTTTATGAGCACCTGAGAGGACAGAAAGGGCCTCTACTTAATATCTCATCAAAAAAATGCCACCTCTGATAGCGCAGCCCGCCATCAGTACTGGACTAGATTCTGTGCTTGTGTCTCGAGTGGCACTTGAACCTATGACCTTCTGATTTAGAATCAAGAGTGCTACCATTGAATCAAGGCTGAGACCCACTTCATAATTAGCTGGCAGGAGCAATGACTGAAGAAGGTAAAACTGGCCAATTCAATTTTCCCTTGCTTTGTTTCCTCACAGCGGTCTACAGACCTGTTTTTCAGGGCAGCTTGTGTGACAGGCAGTACTGGGACTTGATATCACAACCTGGTTAGGTGGAATTCTACTGTTTGTGCTGCCCTGTCAGATAATGATGATATGAAGTACCAAGAAGGAGTCACTACTGCACAGTTTTGGTTGCTTTCACTCTATTGTCCTATTAACTTTATTTCATGTTGTTGTCATTTATACAATATTATTTCCAATGTCGTTAGTTATAATTATCACCTTTGGGACACAGTCCCAGTTACACTGCCATCTGAAAAATCCATCCCTATGTAAGATCAAGGTTTAATCCTATTAGTGTCTCAGCTTGTTACAGCCGCTGACTTCGATGCAGCACCCTCTAGAGGCAAAAATGACAGTTGTTTCGATATTGTTATTAAAATAAGATAGAATATATATCTGTGAAAGGGAACGGGATTGAAAATAATCAGCAGACACCAGTGTATGATTCTAATTACTTTCCAGTACCATACTGTTCAAACATGGATTATGTGCTCAAATAAGGGAGTGTTCGGAAGAAAGGAAACTAAAATCTCGGTTCAAAAATATTACCTGAGATCTATAATCTGTGTGATTATTATTTTGTGTATAAATGTGTCAAAGATTAGCATATACTACAAAGAAATGGCTTTGTGATTTTTGACTTTCAGTTATTGATAGGTAACAGTAGCAGGAACTCGGAAAATAAAAAAGATCATCACATGATGCCATACAGAGATTTGAATTGTCTGTCTGAGAGGCACATTACAGCACAGGATTGCTCATGAGCCAAAAGGTAAAGTTTGTGGAGGAAGGTACTGCAATCTGATCCCATGAGGACCAGCCAAATTTTAGGCAATTTTTTGAAGGAGCAATCTTATGACTCACTTGTTTTTCTGTCCATAAATAATCCAACTTGCCATCCTGCATATATGTTGGATCTATTTTTCAAATCACTACCAGACACAAACTTCTTTTGTGCATTTTGCTTTGTGCAAAAGATGTTTGAGCCATGTGGCATTTTTTTTTTGAAAACTTCAGCAATGCCTTTGTGCCAGATTCTAGTGGAGGACAGCAGGGAAGCTGACTCACACAAAAGGAACTGATTAAACTATTTCTGAAAAGCTTGGAGACATTCAGCCTTCCTTTTTTTTTCATTATTCACATTATGCTGATTGGCACAAAAATGGCAGTAGAAAGAACAACTTTTTTCCTACTGAAATGGTAATGTTTCAGTTGCAAACGGGACCTTGGTGACCCTTTCGCGTAGTTTGTGCACAGGTTCTTATAGCCCCAGGTGCTTCAAGCCTACATTGCCCAGTGTGGGTTCCCATATTATCAGCCTCACTGTTGGCTGCTGCTGGTTTTCCAAATTGTTCTTTTGATAATTATGGTCCTTGGGCTAGGTACTATGAATTGGATAAATTCAGAGGTTCGATTCATATCGTAAAATAATGGTGACCCTAATAGCGTTTACCGTTATTAATGGACAAATCGAAGAGCAAGTTCCGGCGGCCACACATGCGCAGTCAAATGCGGAAATCCAGGACTTGCTCTTCCTGATTCCCCGCTGATCTGACAGCTTCGCGTTAAAGAGATATCATGGGCAGGAATCAACGGACCAGCACGAACTTGCTCTCCTGCCCAGTTGGAAACTAACTAATCTCGCCAGAAAAAAAAGTACGCAGGTCTAAGCCAATATTAATGGCATGGTTAGTATTAATGACTGCCAAACAACTTCTCTGGCACTGAAAATTAACTTTTAAAAATGTAGAGTCTCATTACTCCCAATTTTATTAGTTTTTGGGCATCTAAATTCTTAAAATAATATTAAAAAATTTATAATTTTTATTTTTTTACTTTTTCTTTTTCTCTCTTTTATCTCAGTCCTTGAATCTTACCCTTTCTTTATTTCGCTTTCTCTATCTGATTTTATAGTACTACTAGATTTAATAATCTTATCTGACACTGGTTCTTACTCTGCACGGTTTGTGAATGAGCTTCATTTCCTGGTTCTCACGGCGTGGCTTGCTGATCGGTGGAGGGGACAGAGAGATCTTTTCTCCGCTCACACAGCCTGGGAAAGAATGCTGTAGTTCTTTGAACTCGGATTTGAAGTAAGTTGCCGCCAAAAAGCCCGTGGTAATTTAATGGGTGAGTTCAAATCTAAGGAGCACCGTTGGTTCGTCGCTCAGAGAAATTTCTGGGCCAATACCTTAAAAACATTGGGGCTGAAATTCTTGGGCTGGGGGATTGCAGAGAATGGGTGGAACTCCTGCTGGGTGGGGATAGAATTTGGGTGGAACACTTACCTGCTGTTTTCTGCACCATGCAAAAAGCGCTACAAGTTCCACTTTTGTCAGGGGTGGGGGGGAAGCAGACAAGCCTTTTACCTGCCCCACTCTTCCGCCCTCCCCCCATATGAAGGTGGCATATCAGAGGAGTTCCTGGGCTTGCAAGTTGGCATTCAGGACCAAGTAAAGGGCGCAAAAGGTAGAAAGAGTAAGGTAATTGATCCCCTCTAGGATCCACCACCTTTATAACAGTGGCACTGAGCTCCCTTTCGAGCTAGAGAGAAATTTATTGCACTTTTCTTTCGGCTCTTCCCAGTCTTCGGGTAAGCCCTCGGAATAGCATAGTGCGACTCCAATTTTCATCCCGGAGAGCAGTGCAGATGCCCCTGAAGTGCTTTACATGTGTGGACCGTCTGCCCCAAATATGTTAATGTTCCCGTCTCCATAATTTGGGATGGATCCGTGTCCATGGACATGGTCAGCCAGGAGCTTTACTTTGTGTACTTCCATCGGCAAAGTGGGATTCCGGGGGGTAATTTTAACCCCCAAGAATGGGTGGATTGGGGATGGCTGCTTTTTGGAGCAGGACCGCATTCCAGCTCCTACTTGCCTACTTCCGGGTTTAACCCAGGGGCGTTAGGATGGGCACACTCAACAGAAACCCAGAAGTCCTGTCTCCACTTAAAGCCGGCAGGCTGATATTTAAAGGGCCAATTCAGGTAGTTGAAACACTTCAGGTACTTAATTTTTTGTGGATTCTGCAACAGAATCGAATTTAACTCCTCCTGAACGTGTCTCCCGTGGCTTCTGAAACACGTCGTTGAAATGGAGGCGAGTTGCAGCCGAAGCTCATTTGGCCCTTTTAAACCAAATGTAAGGAATCTTACACCAGGTTATAGTCCAACAATTTTATTTTAAAATCACAAGCTTTCGGAGATTATCCCCTTCGTCAGGTGATTCTCCTGACATTTGTCCACCCCAGTCCATCACCGGCATCTCCACATCATGGCCTTTTAAACCAGTGATTGACACATCTCAATAAAAAGGTGAGGTATTCCAACTGGGCACTCAGTTCTCGCAGACTCTGGCTGGGAGTTCTTCATCTTTAGACTGAGATTTCTTTGTTGAGACTGAGAATTCTTGTGTTCGCACAAATTTACCTACATTTTGGAGCCTGTCAAGTTGACAAGATCAGGATGGGGAGCACAATGGATCTATTCCACAGTACATCTGAGGAGGAGGAAAATGAAGATGGGGAACCCATCGCCAGAGCAGCTGTGCACATTGCTGCCCGTGATGCCAGGGGTGCCCTCATCCCCAATCAGATTCTCATAATGAAATGTGCAAATTGAAGACTTTGAAATACTCAGGTCGCCTGGAACAACCCCCACCAACACCCCCCTCCCCCACCCCTGGCCTTTGCACAAAATAGTCCTTCAACTACGCATACACCCATTGCACACGTGCCCAATGGGTGGCATCATGTCTTGGCGTTGATGATGAAGCACATGAAAGGGCGAATTCACAAAAGGGACTCAATAATGGCCAAGATGTGGCAATGGTGGTGATAATGATTAAATGTAATGTGACATAACAAAAAATATATAAATTAACAACATGACAGCTCGTCAAACACCCTTGTGCATACCCTTGGTGAATTACAACTGCTTGGCCTTTCTCTTCCGAACGCTTCTATGTGGTGTATCCCCTGTGGCTTCAGCAGAGGTAGTGGAAGGTTGCTCAGGTCTCTCCCTGACTGCTGAGGTACTCTCAGCCTACCACCTCTGGGTTATGGTGCCCGTGAGGGTCCCACCAAAGACTGCTCCACCTGCACCTATGCAGGGGCAGACTCGGCCATCGGAAGAGGAGGCAGCATTGCGGGTACAGGTTGGGGGTGGGGGGCAACAGGTGAGAGGTGGGAGTACTTTGGGTGGAGTGCCCACTTCCATGTCTCCTTTCACCATCACCCATCTCCCCGGCCAGCGCAACATCACTCCCACCACTCTGCTGGCCAGCAGGCTGGTGAGCAGATGTGCCACGTTGTAAGGCCAGGGTTAAAGTATCTGTCAGCCTATTTAAGGCGGCAGACATGTTGGCATCCAGAGTCGGCACGGCTGTTGTCATGGCCTTCATAGACTCATTTGTGAGCTGTGCTTGAAGCTCAATGGCGGCTGCCACTCTCTCCATCGCAGACATTCCTGCACCTACCTGCTCCTGCAATCTACTAGCGATGGAGTTGGACTCCTCCATCCTCTCCACTATTGTGGAGAGTGTGTGTGGTACAGTTTCCATTACCTTATAAAGTTGCTGCTGGACCTCTATCATTCTCCTTCTCAGTGATGGCCCCCAGGGTTCAGCATCTATGTCCAGCCAAGCAGAGCTTGGAGAGGAGTGCACCCCCTGACGTAGACTCTCCACAACTGCCCCCACCACCAGTGTCTTCTCGTGCTCACTTGTGAGTGGTGAATCATCAGGTGACAAACCAACCAACTGCCTAACATGACCCACTGAAGTGCGAGTCTTAGTGCTGGTGCATGGCTGTATGTTCTGTGACGGTGCATCCTCAGAAGGAATGAGCTCCTCTGTGGAATCACTTTCTTCCATTTCTGCTGATTCCTCGTGAAGGCATGAAGGGCCTTGAAGACAAAAGAAAGCGATATTAATGATTCATCGCAAAACTGACAATCTTTCCAATGACCATACTGAAGTCTGGCACAGTTACATCATTGATAAAATCAATTCATCATGTGTGTGAAAGATGTTAAAGTTCTGTCACCAGCCATCTGCAGGTTGCCAGTCTCTCTATCTCCGATGGATAGGCATGCGACGGTCGAACTTATTCCATGGCCTCCTCCTCCACATCTGTCACCTCCACTGTTTGGTGGGCCACCTCCAGTTCTGCTCCTCTCTCTTGCATTTTGCGCTCTCCTCCTACAGGGGGAGAAAGAACAGACCTGTGTGACTGAAGGTGACTTATTCACCCGATAAATGATTGCCTTTTGTGAAGCTGACCATGAAAGAGATGCATCAGAGGGTGACTATCAGACAGATACAACACACTGCATCAGGATTGGGGTGAGTGGCAGTGGTGGGTGAATAAATGGGCAGTTGAGGAAATGCATAGAAAGTGAAGGATGGGTGTTGCTGCTGAGACTTAAGTGGATGTGAGGAGTTCTGTGATGGGCTAGGCGTGCCAACACAGAGTGATGGGGGTGGTGGGGGTGTTGAACAACGCAGGATATGGGTAATTAACAACTGCACTCACTTTTCCTGACCTGATTAGGTCATTAAAATGCTTCCTGCACTGAACCCAAGACCTAGGCACTGTGCTCCTGCTGCTCACCTCTTCTGCCACCTCCAGCCAAGTACTTTTGGTTACAGAGCCTGGTTTCTTCCTGCCATCCATTGCAAACATTACCTCCCTCCTGGCTCTCACTGCAGCCAGCAGTACATCCAGGGAGACATCACTAAATCTAGGGGCAGCCTTTGCTTTCCTGGATTCTATTTCTCCTTTCTCCTTCAAAATCAATTCTTGGACTGCCCTGTAAATAGTGGGCTTTAAATCGCATAATTCGGGTGCACAGTAGGCCCACTGCACAGCTTGGAGACGCAAAACCCAGACGCAAAGGTAGTTGACTGCATTCGAGATATGATCGAGATGGGTTATAAGGTCTACAGGAGAGATTGGGAAAATGGAAGAGGGGGAGGAGTAGCCTTAGTGATTAGAGATGAAATCACTTCAATGATAAAGGAGGATATAACGAGAGGTAAGCAGCCAACAGAGACCTTATGGGTTGAATTGAGAAATAGGAAAGGATCGAAGACTATCGTGGGAATTGTGTATAGGACCCCTGGCAGCAGCTCTGAAGTGCTAGATTATATAATTGCAGAGATTAGACAAGCGTGTAAGAAAGGCATAGTGGTCTTAATGAGGAACTTTAACCTTCACATAGATTGGGAAAAGCAGACTAGCAACTGTCAGAAAGGTAGTGAATTTCTTGAGTGTGTTCGGGATAGTTTTCTACAGCACTATGTCCAAGAGGCAACAAGGGGGCAAGCCATACTAGATTTAGTAATGAGTAATGAACCAGATTTAGTTAACGGCTTAACTGTACGCCAACATCTATCCAATAGCGATCATAACATGTTCGAGTTCAATGTAGCCATGATGTGGAGATGCTGGTGATGGACTGGGGTGGACAAATGTAAGGAATCTTACAACACCAGGTTATAGTCCAACAGTTTTCAATGTAGTGTTTGAAAGGGAAAAAAGTGAGTCAGCTGCTAAGATTCTAGACTTGGGTAAGGCCGACTTCAATGGGATGAGACAGAGACTGTCCACAGTAAACTGGGCAAATCTGTTAATGGGTAAAACGACTGATGATCAGTGGGAAATGTTTAAAGAAACATTTAACGTGATACAGAATCGGTTTATATCCCTGAGGGGCAAGAACTCTACTTGCCAAAAAAAACACCCATGGACAACTAAAGAGGTAATGGACAGTATAAGACATAAGGAAAGGGCATACAAAAAGGCAAAAAATGGCACAGATCCTGGCGAATGGGAAAGATACAAAGATCAACAAAGGGTCACAAAACAGATAGTAAGAGCTACAAAAAGAGAGTATGAAAAGAAACTTTCAAGGGATATCAAAACCAATATGAAGAACTTTTATAGTTACATTAGGAAAAAGAGGGTGGTCAGGAGCAGTGTTGGCCCCTTAAAAACTGAAAGTGGGGATATTGTCATTGACAATGGGGAAATGGCGGACATGTTGAACGATTACTTTGCATCAGTATTTACAGTAGAAAAAGAGGATAGCATGCCAGAAATCCCAAGAAAACTAATATTGAATCGGGGACAGGGACTCGATAAAATTAATATAAGTAAAGCAACAGTAATGAAAAAAATAATAGCACTAAAGAGTGACAAATCCCCAGGACTAGATGGTTTTCATCCCAGGGTTTTAAAGGAAGTAGGTGAGCACATTGCAGATGCCCTAACTATAATCTTTCAAAGTTCTCTAGATTCAGGAACTGTCCCTCTGGATTGGAAAATTGCACATGTCACTCCACTTTTTAAGAAGGGAGAGAGAGGGAAACCAGGGAATTATAGACCAGTTAGCCTAACATCTGTGGTGGGGAAAATGCTGGAGTCTATAATTAAGAATAGGGTGACTGAACACCTCGAGAATTTTCAGTTAATCAGAGAGAGCCAGCATGGATTTGTGAAAGGTAGGTCGTGCCTGACAAACCTGATTGAATTTTTTTGAAGAGGTGACTAAAGTAGTGGACAGGGGAATGTCAATGGATGTTATTTATATGGACTTCCAGAAGGCATTTGATAAGGTCCCACATAAGAGACTGTTAGCTAAGATAGAAGCCCATGGAATCGAGGGAAAAGTACGGACTTGGTTAGGAAGTTGGCTGAGCGAAAGGCGACAGAGAGTAGGGGTAATGGGTAGGTACTCACATTGGCAGGATGTGACTAGTGGAGTCCCACAGGGATCTGTCTTGGGGCCTCAATTATTCACAATATTTATTAACGACTTAGATGAAGGCACAGAAAGTCTCATATCTAAGTTTGCCGATGACACAAAGATTGGTGGCATTGTAAGCAGTGTAGATGAAAACATAAAATTACAAAGGGATATTGATAGATTAGGTGAATGGGCCAAACTGTGGCAAATGGAATTCAATGTAGACAAATGTGAAGTCATCCACTTTGGATCAAAAAAGGATAGAACAGGGTACTTTCTAAATGGTAAAAAGTTAAAAACAGTGGATGTCAAAAGGGACTTAGGGGTTCAGGTACATAGATCATTGAAGTGTCATGAACAGGTGCAGAAAATAATCAATAAGGCTAATGGAATGCCGGCCTTTATATCTAGAGGACTAGAGTACAAGGGGGCAGAAGTTGTGCTGCAGCTATACAAAACCCTGGTTAGACCGCACCTGGAGTACTGTGAACAGTTCTGGGCACCGCATCTTCGGAAGGACATATTGGCCTTGGAGGGAGTGCAGCGTAGGTTTACTAGAATGATACCTTGACTTTAAGGGTTAAGTTACGAGGAGAAATTACACAAATTGGGGTTGTATTCTCTGGAGTTTCGAAGGTTAAGGGGTGATCAGATCGAAGTTTATAAGATATTCCGCTGGTTGGGGATTCTCGGAGTAGGGGGCACAGTCTAAAAATTAGAGCCAGACCTTTCAGGAGCGAGATTAGAAAACATTTCTGCACACAAAGGGTGGTAGAAGTTTGGAACTCTCTTCCGCAAACGGCAATTGATACTAGCTCAATTGCTAAATTTAAATCTGAGATAGATAGCTTTTTGACAATCAAAGGTATTAAGGGATATGGGCCAAAGGCGGGTATATGGAGTTAGATCACAGATCAGCCATGATCTTATCAAATGGCGGAGCAGGCACGAGGGGCTGAATGGCCTACTCCTGTTCCTATGTTTCCTATTTAAATGCGCTCATTTTGCCTCCGGATTCCCCACGTGCGAATCCATCCACCCGCAGAATTCCCACCGCCATAATACAATCATGGCCCTGGAATTTCAGTGCCATTATATACAGAGCAGTTCAACCTCTGCTAATAGAAGTTCATCTTCAGTGCTTGGCTGGAGCAGTCTGCCTTAAGCTGATTGTCTAATTGATGTGTTTTCAGATATTAATTATTAAGGGAATATTTTTAACTTATAGGCTGAAGCTAATATGGAAAATTGATACCTCAAGATTTGAAAGATAGGGGGACAGTACCCGAGGAGAGGGAACCATTTACAATCTCTGCTAGCATAGGTGCCAGATAGGGAAGTTGGGTGGTCAGCAGCTTAGCGGAAGTGGCACTGAGAGAGCAGGAGGTGGGTCTCAGGGACAAGATAAGCTCAGAGAGGGCATGGAGGAAGACAGGAAAGAAGCTAGAGAAAGACATGAGTTCAGGGCTATGGCCGAGGGGAAGGGGGGGAACGTAGCAGAGGCAGCTGAACAGATGGTCTCAACATTCTTGACAAAGAAATCCATTCAAAAGGCACCGTTTGTCTCATGAAAAGTCTATTTAAATATGAATGCGGTGTACACCCATGCCATTGTCCTGTGTGTGGTGAGCATATCAGAAAATGTGCGTGTAAGAAAGTCACAAGTGCAAATTGTGGTTATGCAGCACTGACAATCAGGCTTTTCATTTGGTAAGTGGTTTCATAGTAGCTTGACATCAGTGAGTACTTTTACTGAAATTTTAAAATGAGTATTTTAAAATTGTAAAGATTTTCAAGCTCTTAGCAGAGGGTCATGAAAATATTTACATTGTTTCAAAGATTATTCTTCATCCTTATATTTAATTTGTTTGTTATGGTTCACTGCTTTACTTGGTGGTTTATGTCATCTCCACAGCTTTCTTCTAAAAAATCAAATCCATTCCCAACATGTATCTCTATTGTTTCTTTTTGAAAACACTTTTTTGTCATTTCTCTTAATATCACCAAGAGGGTCATTCCACATCCTCTCATTAAATCTCTGCCAGTAGGTCTGGACAAATCAATAGGAAAAATGTAAAAAAAATTCAACTTCTTTTCTAATTATTAATCCATATTGTATAAATAAACTTCTCACTTGTGGAGATATTATAGCCAACCAAACTCAATGGTGCCTACAATGTTCCTGAGTTATGCAGCCATCACTATTTGGTGATTTACTTCCTATAAAGTACTGCCTCCCCCCACCTGCCTGCTATTTTTGTACATATGTTCGTATATCTGTTTAAAATCTTTAAAGCGATCATCGGAGGTTTTTTTGAAGGGTTTTTCGGTCTTTGAGTTTCTGCGCTCTCAGATGTTTGCCGTACAATGGTGCCAGTGATGCAGGCCTTAAGACTGATATTTCATGAAGTATTGCATTATGAGGAAAACATTGTAGCTGAAGTGTTCTGGGGTTAAATACCTTATTCTTTCAAGGGTGTTCTCTCAAGCAAAAGTATTGACTGGAAAATACCTGTAACATTTGCCCTTTGAAATCAGACAGCGAATTAGATTCTAAAAAATGGAACTTTACAGCAAGAAAGTGAGCGAGACATTGCCCACCAAACTGCTTAGTTGTATATTGAGAATGGGAAAGAATTTGGGCTCTTCCTACATCCACAACTCCATTTCATTTTTGAACTGTGCTGACGATACAAGGTCTCTCAGTGACTTGAGGTGTTACTTTACCATTTACTTGCCAGTGAAAGACATAATTTTGCATTATCTGATAAATATTAATAAGATAGGGTTCTCTTGATGGCTCAGACCAATGAGCAGTACAGACCGAGAGGGTCCCAAATTCAGTTCTCCATCTGTGCTAAGTTAGCTGATCTCGGTTGAGCTAGAGGTACTGCAATTTTTGGCCTCAGTACCTCTGAGATAGAAACAGGACAAAAGTTAGGCAGGCTCCCCTCTCTTGATCAATGCCCAGTAACATGTGGATGTCAAGTAAACTTAGAATCAGGTTCTTCCCAATAAACAAGTGAATACATTTTGGTGTGTATGCCTCGAGACTTCATTAATACAGCCTCTATATACTTCATAACAATGTAACAGCAAAGAGGGCGAGAGAGGCAATAGTACCTGAGATTTGTACTGTTGTAAAATGTGCTTGCACCATAAAAGGGGCAGCAAATGTATTGCTCACACAATAGATTGAATAGAATTCAGTTCCTAGCATACAATTAGGAATCTTCAACATAATGTAATTGATATGCATTCTCTCCATAAGAGAGAAGGATTAACCACACCTAGTTTCAGAAAGACCATCCATCGTCTTATCATACTGGAAACATTTCAGCGAATACTACGCAGAGACTAATAGGCTTATGCTAACATGGCACACTATGGATGACAACCATGTTAATGCAGTAATGGGGACTAAGCAGTCTTGCCCTACTCTCTCCCCCTCCCCACCAACAGCCAATTGGTGGAACTTGTTGTTAGGCCTACAGAATGATGGTCAGAATGAAGGTACAATATATGGAGTGGTTAACTAAACATCAAGTGCAGTGTATAGTCGCAATCTCACTAGAGTTTTGTAGTAACTGTTTTGTAATTTTCTTTAAATGTGGCCAATGTCTTAGGTACATTTGCTAACAGCAAAAAGGTTTCTTACTTCATAAAAGAAGTTAAAAAAAACAATTTACTTCAAAATTCTGATATACTCATCCAACATTTACTTTAAATTTATTGTTCTTGATTATATTTTATTCCTTCTTAATTGAGAACGAGCATACAGTGCAGAAATTAAAGTCCCAGATCAATTGATACAAAGCTAATAAACTGTAAAAAGCTTCAATACTATAATTCCATCCACCCACTCTGTCAGCATACTGCTGTAATCACAGGGAGCATGAGCTGGAGATAAAGCCACATCATTGTAGCCCTGATTCTTCAACCCGTGATCCTTGTGAGCTTGACACCCTACTGGGAAAGCAGGTGCAGGTCATTACCCTTAATATACAATCAATACAATGAAATAAAAGCAATGTGTTTGGCCATTCTGGATGTTAGATCATTTTACTATTGGTTGACCTTTACTCCATTGTCTGAAGTACAGTTTGAACTTCTCCTGTACTATTGAAGTATTATTCTTACAGATTATCTACTAACTTTGCCCATCAGTCATTTCTTTTTCAAGACTTGTTACGCATTTCTGTTAAGATTAATTCATATTTAAGGGGTAATTCTTGATTTCATGCTCCCAGCGGGAGCCTTGTCTACTGGCAATTCATATCGGAAATTCAGGCCCATGCTGTGCACAATTTTCCAACCATTAATTTAATTTGGCAGAAAATCATGAGGTGCATGCCACTGAATATCTGGTATGTTTTCGGCAGCTTAGGCTCCTCATCAGAAGTACAAAGTCGGAAAGTTACCCCTTTAATCTAAACTTTCTAACGTAATTCATTTGTATATTCTGTATCAAATCTATTAGGATCAAGCAGTTAAGATAACAAACTATTTACAATTTCTTCCATTATGAAAACAAACGGACTTACTTAAGAACCTTTATAAGTGTGTTGACTGTCTAATTTCCACTCCTTCTGAAATTGTGCATTAATACTTCCTTCACTATATTTATTGTTAGGTCATTTAGTTTCTCATCCTTTTACTACTGACATCTGGAGTAGTTCTTGGTTTATATAGTACAGTCCATTAACCCATGGGGATGACACTGCATCCAGTTGACGTTGTTCTCACTGGAGGCAAATTCAAGAGGTACCACAATAGCTTGATTTAATGTTAGTGGTACAATCTATGCCAATACTAAATTCTATTCATTCAATTTTTAAGACTGGCATGAGGTAATAGAGTCTTTTACAGAAGGCTGAAGAGAGATTGCAAATTAGCTGTCCACCAATTTTTTTTAGATACTGGTTGATCTCTCGTGGCGTTACAAGTAGAGCGGGGGCTGGTTTTAGTTTTAGGTGCACAAGGACGGTGGACGGAGAGAGATGGCCACCTGCCCATTGTTGCTGCCATGATATTCTAAGGACCATTGATTAGGCTGCTCAACATCGGTACAAATGGATGGATCGTTGGCAGCGCCTGCTCCACCCATTTGTACTTCAAAATTGCAATTGAGGTTCTATGTACATCATTGGACCTCAACAGGCGGGTGCTCCGGACACCCTTTTCAGGACCCTACCCAAGATGGCAGCAACCGAAATGGTAGAGTAAATGGGGTGGTAAGTAACACAATGCCATTTTCAAGCCACTACTGCCCTGATTACTCCGGATGGAGGAAATCAAGACCGAGTGCAGTCTTGAGGTGAAGTGAGGTTAAACGCTGGGCGATATTTGGACCAGGGTACGCAGATGTAATTCAGTCCTCATTTTAAAGTCAAGTAGTCCTTCCTTATTTTTATTTTTCAATTATAAATTCCTATGTCCACATTTATAATGGAAATCATCCGTGTAAACTTATCACACTGTAATTGCATCCTCCCACCAGTGGTGGTGCTGCATCATCTTCAGTGAACAGGAGCCTGTAATACAGCTTGACAAGTTTTAAATAGGCAGTTTCCATTATAAATGTGGACATAAGAAGTTATGATGGAAAAAGTTGAGAGGAAGTGCATGTAGACGTTAAGATTTTTAATATATTACTAGTCAATTTCCCATGGAGTTGCACATTAAGTCAGAGATTATGGGGATCAAATTTAGTATATCAAGTACATCAAGTAGGCAGTCAATGGGACGCCGGCTATGTCCACCCAATGACATCGGCGGGAGGCCCAATCTATTTTCACGGTCAGGCCTCATCATAATTATTCAGGTTAAGCTGCCAGTGCAAATCGTGCTCCGTAAAAGCAGTTGGTCGATTGGGAGGGCTCCTGGGTGCCATAGTCTGTCAAATGCTGCCTTGATGTCAAGGACTGTTACTCTCACCCTCCTCTGGCATTCAGCACTTGCGTCCATGTCTACATCAAAGCTGTGGTGAGGACTGCAGCCAAGTGGTTGTGGCAGAACCCTAACTGAACATCAGTGAGCAGCTTATTAGTGAGTGAGTATCACTTAATGGCACTATTGATGACATGGTCCATCACTTTACTGATGATTGGGAAAAGGCTGATAATTGGCCAGGTTAGATTTATCCTACTTTTTGTGCATAGGACATACCTGGGCAATCTTCCACATTGTCAGGTAGATGCAATTGTTAGAGCTGCACTGGAACAGCTTGGCTAGGGGATCATAATTTTCTTATATAAAACTAGGTAATGTGTGGTAAATAACCACTAAGTGTCAGATTATTAATGTAAATTAATGATTGCTAGAAGTTTCTCTCAGGTTAGCCATATTTCTACCTGCTAATTATCTTTTGTCAATTACAGTTCTTTGTATTAGGCCCTGAAATTCCTGGGCAATAGTACCCTTGCAAGGCCAAGAATTTTTGACAGGGCCAATGTACCCCAGGGTTTCCACTGTAGAAATACCCCGGCTTAAATTCCATTCAGTTTCAGGCACACTGAAGAATCATCCACCCTCTCAGTAACAGCCACACGCAAATGACAGAGTTAGCGATGATTCCATGACTTCTGCCGTCCCATCCACTATTCTAAAAGGCACTGTTTTCCAGGACCCATTCATCAAGGCAGAAGTACTTGGTTAAGGAGCACTGCTCAACTGAGATTGCTCGTGGAGTCTTTTGGCCATATCTTGGGACTCACTGCAGGTATTAGAAATTGTTTTCACTCTTCTACTGGGAAGTCTTCCCCTACATTCTGAATTACCTTTGGAAAGCATTTCATTTCAAGACTGAGCTAGGATCTGAGGCCTGTACATTCAATGCCTCCACATTGAAGCCGACTAAATTTCTGGGGTCAGCTCAGTTGCATGGGTTGGTCATGCGCCAGGCTGGTCTATCATACATGAGTGGACAGTCATCCCAGATCAAGGAGGAAAGTTGAGCAAATCCCAGCAGATTCTGGTTGTTATCAGCAGCCTGATGGCTTCCAACCTCGCTAAGTTTCTTTCCTGGCCTAAATAAGTTGAAAACTTGCCTTGCTGCAGGTGCAAAGAGATTGCCATCAGCCTTCTTTTCAGATCATTAGAACATAAGAAATAAGAGCAGGAGTAGGCCAAACAGCCCCTCGAGCCTGCTCCGCTATTCAATAAGATTATGGCTGATCTTCGATCTCAGCTCCACTTTCCCGCCCGATCCCATATCCCTTGATCCCCTTAGAATCCAAAAATCTATCAATTTCAGCCTTGAACATATTCAACATTGAGCATCCATAGCCCTCTGGGGTAGAGAATTTCAAAGATTCACAACCCCCTGAGTGAAGAAATTCCTCCTCATCTCAGTCTTAAATAGCCGACCTCTTAACCTGAAATTATGCCCCCTAGTTCTAGACTCTTGAGCCAGGGGAAACAACCTCTCGTCATCTACCCTGTCATGCTCACTAAGAATTTTATACGTTTCGGTGAGATCACCTCTCATTCTTTGAAACTCCAGAGAATATAGGCCTATTCTACTCAATCTCTCCTCACTGAACAACCCTCTCATCCCAAGAATCAATCTAGTGCACCTTCGTTGCACTGCCTCTAAGGCAAGTATATCCTTCCTTAGGTAAGGAGACCAAAACTGTATACAGTACTCCAGGTGTGGTCTCACCAAAGCCTTGTACAATTATAGTAAGACTCCCTTACTCTTGCTCTCCAACCCCCTTGCAATAAAGCCAACATACCATTTGCCTTCCTAATTGCTTGCTGCACGTGTATGTTAACTTTCTGTGTTTCCTGTACAAGGACACCCAAATCTCTCTGAACACCAACATTTGATGGTTTCTCACCATTTAAAAAATATTCTTCTTCCACCAAAGTGAATAACCTCACATTTCCCCACATTATACTCCAAGATCCTTCAATCTGCAAGTGCCAGCGGGCAACCTCTAACTCCCACTTTCTCTGAGTGCTCCTCTTCCATTTCAGACGCCAGATGGAACCCCAGGAAAATTATACAGCAGGCCTTATAATGTCAGTTCCATGTCATTAAAAGAAAATTTTAATATTCCCACCCACTTCAGGCAGGTTTTACTAGCCCACGCCGGGGATGCCCCTGCAAACGGATGTCAAGTGCAAGGGGGGGTGGTGATCCGACATTGTAGGTCTCCAATCCAAATTCTTTATCCTAATGTCCGGCAACTGGAACACATGGGTTTGAAGGATGAGGAAAATCAGCCCCCCCCCATCTTTATTATGCTCTCATTTGCAGATCAAGTGATATCTTTCTATATATATTATAAAAGTCTTTATGTTCCTTTCTATCCTTTCCTTTCTTAGAAAAGACATTTGTCTTGTAGCCACCTCTATATTCCATTATAGGGTCAAGATTTATTTATTTCAGTTTGGAGAATACTAATTATTCTTCATATCATCCATTGGCATCATTTTCTGTGGGCATTAGTTCAGGACCTATCTTAGCTGATGGAATCCTTGGAGCTCTGTCCATTTTGTTGGCTGATTTCCATTTGGTGAACAGAAACATCTGATAGTTTTCATATGGTCATTACTGTCTTTTGTGTCCTCTATGCCAGGTGATAGGATAAGACAAATGTATGAATGAGATGTATCCAGAGTAAGAAAGAACTTGCATTTATATAGCACCTTTCATAGCCTCATTATGTCCCACAGTACTTTACAGTCAGTGATGTATTTTGAAGTGCAGTCACTGTTGCAATATAGGGAAATGCAGCAGTCAATTTGCACATAACAAGATCTCACAAACAGCAATGAGATAAATGACCAGATAATCCATTTTAGTGATGTTGGGTGAGGGATAAGTATTGACGTGGACACCAAGAGAACTCCCATGCTCTTCTTTGAATAATAGCATGGGATCTTTTACACCCAACTGAGAAGGCAGACAAGCTCTGTGTTTAACATTTAATTTGAAAGACAGCACCTCCCACAGTGCAACATTCCTTCAGTACTGCACTGAAATGTCAGCCCAGATTATGTACTCAAATCTCTGGAGTGTAGCATGAACTCACAACCTTCTGACTTACACATAAGGGGTTACCACTGAGACAATGCTGACACATGAAAGAATGCTGCTTTCTTTTTTTCAGTGGGGAATTGCTAATACACAACAGTTCCCTCTGTAGTTAGTGGTGAAAATAATCATTTTTTAGGAAAAGGTCATTATGCTCAACAAATCCTTTTCTTCTTCACGCATCAATCATATCTACCTGCCTTCTCACCATATCCCTCAACACTTTGTCTGGATCAACTTTATCAATTCCCTTCATATTCTTGAAAATTTTAATTAGGCCACCTTAACAGCTTCTCTGTTTCAAAGAAAACAAGCACAACTTGTCATAATTTGAATTGCTGATATCTAGAACCATCTTTGTTTTTCCCTTTGGTAGACTCTCAAGGGCAATAATATCCTTCTTATTGAGCAGAAGTGCACACAATTTTACAGATGGGGCCTGAACAATACCTTATGCAGCATCAATGTAACATCTTTTGGGTTATACTGTGCTTTGTACTCTGGTATATGCTCATAAGATGTCTCATATTGGATTGGACTGAGAGTGAAAGTGCCCAAAATGATTTCATTTTAAAACACTTGGAAGCTATTAGAAAGAAAAGGGGCACGATTGTAACAGTGAAAAACGGGTGGGTTGGGGGCGGGGGGAGGCATTCAAAATTGCAATAATTTCAGACCCGCCTCCAGCCCGCCCATTTCCGGTTTTCACTGGGACAGCACAAGGGGCGGGCGACCAACACGCTCTCAGGAGGGGGGATCGGACCTTAAAACCTTTCAAGGAGCTTCAGGCCTCCATTTTCCCACAGTTTCCGATTTCAACCCCGGGGGGGCGGGGATTCCCGGACCTTACGCATCATGAAAGGAGGCGAGAAGGCCCGAGACTAACAGGTAGGTGCCTTTCTGGCACAGCTTGTGTGCCGGGAGGAGCAGGAATGCTTCCCCCAGGCCCAACAAGCCTACCTGCAGCAACCCCAAATGATTGCGGAGCCCCCCCCGATCCCCGATCGCGGACCCCTGACCCCGATACCCCCACAATGATTGCGGACCCCCAACCCTGATCACGGACCCCCGCGATGACCCTCGATCCCGACACCCCCCCCCCCATAACTGACCCCCGATCCCTTCCCCATGACTGACGAACCGAATGTCAACCTATGCCCCCGTGCCCACCCATGCCCACCCATGCCTCCCATGCCCACTCATGCCCCCCACCATCCATACAAATAAAGACTTACCTAAAGACTTACCTGAAGACGTCCTCTCCCTGGTTGGTCTCCTGTCCGACTGAGACCAACCTGTCAATCAGCCGGTCAGTCAAACGGCAAACCAACAAAAAAAAACAAAAGACGCCCTTACGTCAAAATTATGCCCGTACGTCCAGGTTTCCCGTCCGCAATTTGACCCATCTGGCTAGACTGAATCTAAAGCCAAGTCTCAAAGGTAAAAGCATGGTATTCTAACATGCTGTGACTTTAATGGACAAATTTATTTACTATTAAGACTCCTGGAAAAGGTCTTAACCTAGGATTAAATAGCAACTCGAACAAACAAACACTTTGGGTAGATTGAACAAGTCAACAATAAGCAGTTTTCAAAAGCAAACAAAGAACTGTGCTACTGTTACAATTTATAAATAAAGATTGGTTTTCTTGGCTGTTAACAGAGTCATCTTTTCCAGTCTTGAGCGTGTGTACTTGACAGTGTGATCAATAAGTGCAATTGCAAGTTTTAAATGTTGGTCCTCTTTATTAAGTGCAAATGTTGATTTGATTTCCTTAGACAATTGTACATTGAGACATATTAAAAATACAGAATTACTTTCTACATCCTAAATTAAAAACCCCAAATGATCTGAACAGGGCCATTTCAGGCCAATTCACAAATCCACAAATTTTGACTAATTTGATCTAGCCCTTTCCTTAAGTCCATCGTAGTAAACTTGAGGCAATGGGGCCGATTTTCGGATGGCCGAGCAGGTGCATTGGGGGCGGGGGGCTCCTAAAATGGCGGAATCCCGGAGCGGGTTCGGAGCCCGGCTCCAACCCACTGACTTCCGGGTTCCCCAGTGACACGTTTGAGTGCGCGCGCAGCTCCCGAATGCGGGACTGATGCTGCTTTACATAATTAGTTACATACTTGAGATATTTGAGAGGCCTCATTGAGTGGCAATTTTCGCAGGGGTGAAATTTTGAATGATCCTCAGCGTGTTTCCTGTGCTGTGGGAAACACTCCCTGTTGGAGCAGACATGTTTCAGCCAACAGTGGAAGATGCAAAGGATTATTTGACAGGTGGGGGAATACCTCATTTATTGCAGCAAGGCACTCTGTCACTTCAGACAAAGTTTTGCCTGCAACACTTTTGTCTTTCCACTCAAAATGCTTAATTTATACCCTAAACTCTGCTGTGCAAACACATTTACCTACTTTGCAGACCCCCTCAAACTCACACCGTCAGGATGGTGTTGCCATGGCTGCATTCATCACTTCATCCGAGGACGAGCAACATCACCAGCCTCGCCAGGCACACCGTCCACCTCCGCCACGTGGAGCTCCACAACACAGTGCTGCGCCACAGGCACCTGCACAAAATAGCCATGCAACTACACATACACCCACTGTAGGGTGACCCAATGGGTGGCATCAAGTGTGGGTGTTCATGGTGAACCTCATGAAAGGGCCTTATTACACAAGCCAGCCAAGAATGGCCAAGACGTGGCAGTAGTGGTGACAATAATAATATTTAATGTGCCATTAACAAAAATTAAATATAAATAAAAAACATGACAAACCATCAAACACCCTTGTGCATCCCCTTTGTGCTCACAAAATCTTCGCCTTACGCTTAAGAGCACTCCAACGTGGTGCATCCCCTGTGGCTGCAGCAGAGGTAGTGGGAGGTTGCTCTTGTTCATGCCCTGACCGATTAGATGTTTTGGGCCTACGCCCTCTGGGTTTCGGTGCTCGTGAGGGCCCCTCCAAAGATTGCTCCACCTGCACCTGTGCAGGGGCAGACTCGGCCACCTGGAGACGAGACAGCATTGCGGGTACTGGTTGAAAGGGGGGCAACGAGTGAGACGTGGGAGCGCTTTGAGTGGCCCTAACCCTAACCCACTTCTATGTCCCTTTTCGCCACCATCCCTCTCCTGGGCCAGGCTCACATCACTCCTACCACCCTGCAGGACGACAGTTTGGAGGACATGTGTGAAGCCTTGTAAGGCCAATGCCAGAGTATCTGCCTGTCTATTTAAGGCGGCAGAAAATTGCTTACCATGAGTCCGAAGGGCTGTTGTTAGGGCCTCAATGGACTCATTGGTGAGCTGTGCTTGAAGCTCCATGGAGGCTAGTCTTCCCTCCATCACAGACATTCCCGCACTTAGCCACAACACTATCTCAGAGATGCCCTCACGTGTCTGTGACAATATCTCACAGATTCTCTCCTGTACCTGTGCCACCATTCCACTCATGCAGGAGTTGGACTCCTCCATCCTCTGTGTGATTGTGGAGAGTGCGCGTGGCACCTGTTCCAGCACCTCGCAAATGTGCTGCTGCCCCTTGATCATTCTCCTTTTAAAGGATGCCCCCCAGGGTTCAGCATCTGTGTCCAGCTGGGCAGAGCCTGTAGAGGAGTGCTCCCACCAACGCAGACTTTCCACAGCTGCCCCTACCACCAGTGTCTGCTCGTGCTCACATGTGTGTGGTGACTCACCGTGTGCGACCCCAACTAAGTGAGGACGGGGACCCACTGAGGTGTGTGTATCTGCGCTGGTGGATGGCTCGCTCAGATGTGACGCTGCCTCCTCAGAGGCTGGCAGGTCCTCTGAGGAATTGTCCTCTGCTGTCACGGCAGTCGCTGAAGGCCTTGTAAGAGAACAGAAGGCAATATTAAGCATGATGACAGATGTTGAGGTGCTGAAGATGGCAAGGCATGTTAACATAATTTGCTATTGTGAGTGCTGAATGTTAAAGTTTGTCGGGTGGCAGTCTCGACGTCCCCGACGGACAGGCACTCGAGGGTGGGCTTAGTTCAAGAGCCTCCTGCTCCGCGTCTGTGAGGACGACCAGATGTTGCGGCCCCCCTCCAGTCTTCGCCCTCTCCAGTGAATTCTGGGCTCTTTTCTCCTATAAGGGGAGAAAGTAGAGAGGCGTGAATGAGGGATGGTGACGTGGCCAACCGCTGAATGCATTGGTTTGGGTGAGGCTGACCGTGAAAGAGATGCATCAGAGGGTGAGTATGAGACAGAGCCAGGAGATTGTCTGAGGATTAGGTTGAGTGGTAGTGGTGGGATGAGTACTGGGGAGGTGAGGAAGTGCAGGTAAGTTGAGGTTGAGGTTTGAGTGGGTGTGAGGAGTGATGTGATAGAGTAGTGTTGGCAGTGCAGAAGGAGATGTGGGGTGGAGGCGGTGATGTGGAAGACGGAGTGTAGGAGAATGAGTAAGTGTACTCCCTTTGGCTGACCTAGTTAGGTCATTGAAGCGCTTCCTGCACTGTATCCATGTGCGGGAGACGTTGTTGTTTCTGGTGACCTCCTCTGCCACCTCGAGCCAGGCCTTCTTGGTGGCAGAGACAGGCCACTTCCTCCCATCCGCTGGGTAGAAAATATCCCTCCTCCTCCTCACCCCATCCAGTAGCACCTGGAGTGAGGCATCGGTAAATCTGGGAGCAGCCTTTCCCCTGGTCTGCTCCAGTCTATACTTTTGGTTCTTTGCTGCAGGAGCAGTATTGGAGGACTGCCCCTTTAAATAGGGCTCCTCCAGCTGACAGCCTGTGATGCGGGTGCGCAGGTCCGCCCCCTGCGCAGGTTGATGATGGGAAACCCGGGAGCCACGGTAAGTGGCTTCAATTTAACTGCGATCATGTGGGAAACGGACAGATTTTACTGGGCAGGTTACCCACGCGGCCAGTCGCCCCCCCCAGCTGCCATCTCGCCTTCCTGGTAATATCGGGGCCAATATGTCTATGTTCCTATGTTACTTTACCCTAGTTCATATTTTGTTCAGATTAATTCAAAATTGATTTTTAAAAATTAAAATGTTCTCCACTTCCCGGTTTCCTCCATGGTTGCTTATTTTCACTTAGCTCCTCTTTCACCCACAGCCTTATTAAAGCAGACACCCTTCATGCTGTGTCTGCTGCCATTGTTTAACAACCACAGTAATTACACTAATTAGTGTTGTACAGCCTAAGATATCATTATCCCCCATGAATAGCAGACAGGTAGTAAAAATGGATACAAACATCCAATACTGATCTTCAGCTGTTTTGTTTTGGTTTTGGTGGGCTGTTACTGCCATTAGCTCCTGATGTACAGGTTTCACGCAGCCAGCAACAACTCCAAAGTAAACCTTTTGAGTTCTGATGAAAGGTCATCGACCTGAAATGTTGGCCCTGATATTTATGGGGAGGTGGGGTGGGAGTGGGGCGGGGAGATGGGGTTGAAGCGGCTGGGCAACTCGGAGATCCAGGTAACGCAAAGGCCCTGCCGAATTTAACAAGAGTGCCTCATTTGAATTTTTTTCTCCGTTTCCTGGCCGGCAGCCAATCAAATTGAGAAGCTGGCTGGCTATCAGGCCGGAAGGCCTGCGCTGGTAGGCCGCAGCTGGGGAGTGGAAGTAGGGAGGGAGGGAGGGAGAGAGGGAGAGATCGTGGGTCGTGGCGGAGATCGTGGGTCGGGGGGAGGTTGAAGAGATTGTGGTTCGGTGGGGGGGGAGATCGGGGTGGGGGGCATCGGATTGAGGGGAGGGAGGCTGATCGTGGCAGGTTTGCATGGGGGGCTGGGAAGAAGCACTCCTGCTCCTCCTGGCCCACAAGCAGTGCTGGAAAGGCACTTAGCTGTTGGATCCGGCCGTTCTCGCCTCCCTTCATCTGCTGCGTTTCCCGAGCCCCAGGAAACCCGGCCCACTGCCGTTAAATGTAAAAATCAGTTAAAATTTGAGGCATGCAGCCTCATTAACATATTTAAATATGCTTCTCAAGAGCAGGTTAGTTGCCCGCCCCTTGACCCCTGCGGTTAAATCCGGAAGTGGGCACGTTGGAGGTGGGTTGGGGGTCAAGTTTCAGATTTTTGAAATTTTAACCCTCCCCGTCCATCTCCCGCCCATCTTGGGGGTTAAAATTCCCCCCATTAACTCTGTTTCTCTCTCCACAGATGCTGCCTGACCTGCTGAGAGTATCCAGCATTTTCTGTTTTTATTCCAAAGTAAACTCACTGGATTCAATAAGGCTTCCCACCAGGAAGACCATGTAAGAACTATTTCTTCCTCAAGGGATGAAAGACTTCAGTTATGTGGAGAGATGAGAGAAACTGGGGTTGTTCTCCTTAGAGCGAGGTTTGATAGGGAGGTTTGATAGAGGTGTTCAAAATCATAAAGGGTTTTGATAGCGGAAATAAGGAGAAACTGTTTCCAGTGGTAGAAGGGTCAGTAACCAGAGGACACAGATTTAAGGTGACTGGCAAAAAGAACCAGAGGCAACATGAGGAAATAATTTTTACACTGCGAGCTGTTATGATCTGGATCTGGAATGCACTGCCGGAAAGGGTGGTGGAAGCAGATTCAACAACTTTCAAAAGGGAAATGGATAAATGTTTGAAGGGAAACATTTGCAGGGCTATGTGGAAAGGTCAGGAGAATGGGATTGATTGGATAGCTCTTTCAAAGAGCCGGCACAGTAATGATGGGCCAAATGACCACCTTCTGTGCTGTATAATTCTATGATTCTATGAACTGAAGTGTTTAGGGACTCTGACTTTACTGTAGTTGCTTATAAAAGGAGATTCCTATCTGAGCAGGATTATTTTTCAGGAGTCACTTGAGTGAATTAAAAATATCCTGTAAAGCATGGGTAGGAGTGTGGGACAGTCCATTGACTGCATCTGTGCAGTTGTCCATGAATGGATGTCTGCAATGCAATCTAGCATGGAGTGTATGGTAGGTCTAGCAGCATGTGCAACAGAGCCCTCAATGACACAAATCTTAAGCCCATCCATAACATCTTTTGCGAATGCTCAGATAACTAGAAAAAGAATTGGTTCTGAAAAAAAATAGCAAAACTCAAAAGTTATAGACTGTTGCAGGAGATCAGAGAGGAGCTAACAGACCTCAATTCTTCAATAGTCCTTAAATATGCAAATTGTGCCAGGTGATTGGAGTATAGCCAACGTAAAATCTCTGTTCAAGAAGAGAGAGGAGCTTGAAAGTGCAAATGCTGATAGATAAAGCCATAAATAGCATAGACCACAAGTGCAAAGAAAAAGAAAGAAAAAATAGCCTTTATATTGTGCCTTTCATGTCCTCAGGTTGTCACAGTCAATGAAATAGTTTTGAAATGTGGTCACTGTTGTAATGTAAGGAAATGTAACAGTCAATTTGCACACAGCAAGACCCCACAAACAGCAGCAAGATAAATGTCCAGATTGTTAATTGTATCATGTGACTTATATCAATTAGTGTTAATTGTATTCAAATAGTGTATGTCAACTGGGGACTCATTTGTATCCTTTTTATTGAGAGCTTATCCAGGCTGTGGTGTGTGTGAAACCTATGTGTGAGGAGGCCTCTGTGAATAAAGGCTTGGAATCAACTGAAGACCAGGCTCTAGTATTCTATTAGAATGATACCCGGACTTCAAGGGTTAAGTTACAAGGAGAGATTACACAAATTGGGGTTGTATTCTCTGGAGTTTCGAAGGTTAAGGGGTGATCTGATCGAAGTTTATAAGATATTAAGGGGAACGGATAGGGTGGATAGAGAGAAACTATTTCCGCTGGTTGGGGATTCTAGGAGTAGGGGGCACAGTCTAAAAATTAGAGCCAGACCTTTCAGGAGCGAGATTAGAAAACATTTCTACACACAAAGGGTGGTAGAAGTTTGGAACTCTCTTCCGCAAACGGCAATTGATACTAGCTCAATTGTTAAATTTAAATCTGAGATAGATAGCTTTTTGGCAACCCAAAGGTATTAAGGGATATGGGCCAAAGGCAGGTAAATGGAGTTAGATCACAGATCAGCCATGATCTTATCAAATGGCGGAGCAGGCACGAGGGGCTGAATGGCCTACTCCTGTTCCTATGTTCCTATCCTTCACCACTTGGCTATCCAATTTATAACACAGATATCTGTTTTAGTGATGTTAGTTGAGGGATAAAATGTTGGCCAGGGCACCAGGAGAACTCACCTGCTCTTCTTCAAATAATGCCGTATATCCACCTAGCAGGGCAGTACGGCCTTGGTTTAACATCTCAACACCTCCAACAGTACAGTACTCCCTCAATACTGCACTGAAGTGCCAGCCTAGATTATGTGCTTAAGTCTTTGGAGTGAGACTTGAACCCACAGTCTTCTGACTCAGAGGCAAGACTATTAACACAGAGCCAAGGCCATAAACTGGTAGCAGGTTATGATAAATTTGTACAAGACAACTGATAGGCCACAGATGGAACACTGTGCAGAATTTTGGGTGCCCCATTATAAAAAGGATATTAACTCACACACAGTGTCCAGCATAGTTTCAGGATGATACTAGAAATGAGGAAGTGTAGTTATGAGGAGGCCTTTGAGATATGAGGATTATTTCCACTGGAGTAGAGAAGGCTAAGAGGGAATTTAGTGGAGGTTTTTAAAATTATGAAAGGTTTATAGGTTGAATAGGGAAAGACTATTTCCTCTGATTGAAGAGTCAATTGTCAGTAAGAGAATGACGAGAGATTTTAGAGCATGGAATCCATTGTCACAGAGTGGTTGAAGCAGAAAATAGTTGAGGCAGAACGATCGGTTTTGGATTGCTCTAGCCTGTATAGACATGATGGGAAAAATGGCATTCTCCAGCATAAACTGTAGTTTTATGGTCCTGATATGCTAGAGAATGGTTAATCTCCAAAGTTGCAATTTTGCAGATTTCCCCCTAAGTGCCAAAATCCCCCAATGTGCTGCTGAATTACCTTACCCACACAGCTTACATGCTGAAGAGGATTGCACATTGAAAATCCCTGTAGCCATTTTATGACAGGCACTCAGCAGACAGGTGTGTGAAGCTCAGAACCCTCTAAAATTGTTGCACCTGATTGCTCAATTGCTGAAACATGGTAAATTACACCAACACTGAGAGAGTTTTCTAGAACAGTATGTTGAGGAACCAATTAGGGAACAGGTTATTTTAGATCTGGTTTTGTTTAATTAGACAGGGCTAATTAGTAATCTTATAGTTAAGGATCCTCTGGGGCAGAGTGAACATAAAATGATAGAATTTCATATTGAGTTTGAGAGTGATGTAAAGTCTGAAACTAGGATCTTAAATTTAAACAAAGCCAATTATGTAGCTATGAGGGGTGAGTTGGCTAAGGTAGATTGGGAAATTAGATTAAAAGATATGATGGGGTAGATAAGCAATGGAGAACATTTAAAGAAATAATTCATAATTCTCAACGAATATACATTCCCTTGAGGAGTAAAAACTCTACGGGAAAACTGGAACAACCATGGCTAGAGAAGTTAAGGATAATATTACATTAAAAGAAGAGGTTTACAATGTTGCCAAAAAGAGTAGTAAGCCTGAGGATTGGGAGGGTTTTAGAAATCAGCGAAGGATGACCAAGAAATTGATAATGAGGGAGAAAATGGAATATGAGAGTAAACTAGCAAGAAACATAAAAACAGATTGTAAGGGCTTCTACAAGTATGTAAAAAGGAAGAGATTAGCAAAAGTAAATGTGGGTCCCTTAGAGGTAGAGACAGGAGAAATTATAATGGGGAATAAGGAAATGGCAGAGGCATTAAACAAATATTTTGTATCTATCCTCTCAGTCGAAAACACAAAAAACAATAGTGGGGTCCCAAGGATTTAATGAGAGTGAGGAACTTAAAGTAATTAAGATTAGTAAAGAAAAAGTACTGGAGAAATTAATGGGACTAAAAGCCAACAAATCCCCTGGACCTGATGGCCTACATCCTGGGTTTTAAAAGAGGTGGCTGCAGAGATAATGGATGCATTGGTTTTGATCTTTCAGAATACCCTAGATTCTCGAACGGTCCCCATGGATTGGAAGGTAGCAAATGTAACCCCGCTATTCAAGAAAGGAGGGAGAGAGAAAACAGGGAACTATGGGCCAGTTAGCCTGACATCAGTAGAAGGGAAAATGCTAGAATCTATTAAGGACGTAGTAACAGAGCACTTCAAAAATCATAATATGATTAGGCAGAGTCAACACGTTTTTATGAAAGGGAAATCGTGTTTGACAAATCTATTAAAGTTTTTTGATGGTGTAACTGGGAGGGTGGGTAACAGGGAACCAGTGGATGTAGTATATTTGGATTTTCAAAAGGCATTCGATAAGGTGCCACACAACAACAACAACAACTTGCATTTATATAGCACCTTTAACGTAGTAAAAATCCCAAGACACAAGAGGTTGTTACACAAGATTAGAGCTCAAAGGATTAGGGGTAATATATTAGCATGAATTAAGGATTGGTTAATGGACAGAAAACAGAGAGTAGGAATAAAGAGGTCATTTTTGGGTTGGCAGGTTGTGACGAGTGAGGTGCTGCAAGGATCAGTGCTCGGGCCTCAGCTGTTTACAATACATATCAATGACTTAGATGAGGGGACTGAGTGTAATGTATCCAAGTTTGCTGTCGATACAAAGCTAGGTGGGAAAGTAAGCTGTGAGGAGGATACAAAGAGACTGCAAAGGGATATAGACAGGTTAAGTGAGTGGGTGAGAAGGTGGCAGATGGAGTATAATGTGGGGAAATGTGAAATAATTCACTTTGGTAGGAAGAATAGAAAAGCAGAATAGTTTTTATAAGGCGAGAGACTAAGAAATGTTGGTGGCCAGAGGGATTTGGGTGTCCTTGTGTACGAATCACAGAAATTTAACATGCAGGTACTGCAAGCAATTAGGAAGGCAAATGGTATGTTAGCCTTAATTGCAAGGGGGTTGGAATATACGAGTGAAGAGGTCTTGCTACAATTATATAGGGTTCTGGTGAGACCGCACCTGGAGTACTGTGTACAGTTTTGGTCTCCTTACCTAAGGAAGGATATACTTACTTTAGAGGGGGTGCAACAAAGAATCATAGAATCATAGAAGTTACAACATGGAAACAGGCCCTTCGGCCCAACATGTCCATGTCACCCAGTTTATACCACTAAGCTAGTCCCAATTTCCTGCACTTGGCCCATATCCCTCTATACCCATCTTACCCATGTAACTGTCCAAATGCTTTTTAAAAGACAAAATTGTACCCGCCTCTATTACTGCCTCTGGCAGCTCGTTCCAGACACTCACCACCCTTTGAGTGAAAAAATTGCCCCTCTGGACCCTTTTGTATCTCTCCCCTCTCACCTTAAATCTATGCCCCCTCGTTATAGACTCCCCTACCTTTGGGAAAAGATTTTGACTATCTACCTTATCTATGCCCCTCATTATTTTATAGACTTCTATAAGATCACCCCTTAACCTCCTACTCTCCAGGGAGAAAAGTCCCAGTCTGTCTAACCTAAGTCATAGAGAGTTATACAGCATCCACGGATAGAGGCCCTTCGGCCCATCGTGTGCACGCCGGCCATCAAGCCCTGTCTAATCTAATCCCATATTCCAGCATTTGGTCCGTAGCCTTGTATGCTATGGCATTTCAAGTGCTCATCCAAATGCTTCTTGAATGTTGTGAGGGTTCCTGCCTCCACAACCCTTTCAGGCAGTGAGTTCCAGACTCCAACCACCCTCTGGGTGAAAAAGTTCTTTCTCAAATCCCCTCTAAACCTCCCGCCTTTTACCTTGAATCTATGCCCCCTTGTTATAGAACCCTCAACGAAGGGAAAAAGCTCCTTCGTATCCATCCTATCTGTGCCCCTCATAATTTTGTACACCTCAATCATGTCCCCCCTCAGCCTCCTCTGCTCCAAGGAAAACAAACCCAATCTTCCCAGTCTCTCATCATAGCTGAAGCGCTCCAGCCCTGGTAACATCCTGGTGAATCTCCTCTGCACCCTCTCCAAAGCGATCACATCCTTCCTGTCGTGTGGCGACCAGAACTGCACACAGTACTCCAGCTGTGGCCTAACCAGTGTTTTATACAGCTCCATCATAACCTCCTTGCTCTTATATTCTATGCCTCGGCTAATAAAGGCAAGTATCCCATATGCCTTCTTTACCACCTTATCTACCTGTTCCGCCGCCTTCAGGGATCTGTGAACTTGCACACCAAGATCCCTCTGACCCTCTGTCTTGCCTAGGGTCCTCCCATTCATTGTGTATTCCCTTGCCTTGTTAGTCCCTCCAAAGTGCATCACCTCGCACTTTTCTGGGTTAAATTCCATTTGCCACTGTTCCGCCCATCTGACCAACCCATCTATATCGTCCTGCAGACTGAGGCTATCCTCCTCGCTATTTACCACCCTACCAATTTTTGTATCATCAGCGAACTTACTGATCATACCTTTTACATTCATATCCAAGTCGTTAATGTAGACCACAAACAGCAAGGGACCCAGCACCGATCCCTGTGGTACCCCACTGGCCACAGGCTTCCAGTCACAAAAACAACCTTCGACCATCACCCTCTGCCTTCTGCCACTAAGCCAGTTTTGTATCCAAAGTGCCAAGGCACCCTGGATTCCATGGGCTCGTACCTTCTTGACCAGTCTCCTGTGGGGGACTTTATCGAAGGCCTTATTGAAATCCATGTATACCACATCCACTGCGTTACCCTCATCCACACGCCTAGTCACCCCCTCAAAAAATTCAATCAAATTAGTCAGACATGATCTTCCCTTGACAAAGCCATGTTGACTATCCCTGATTAATCCTTGCTTCTCCAAGTGGAGACTAATTTTGTCCTTCAGAATTTTTTCCAATAATTTTCCTACCACTGATGTTAGGCTCACTGGCCTGTAGTTCCCCGGTTTTTCCCTACTCCCCTTCTTGAATAATGGTATTACATTAGCGGTTCTCCAGTCCTCTGGCACATCCCCTGTGGCCAGAGAGGTTCTGAATATATGTGTTAGAGCCCCCGCAATCTCCTCCTTTGCCTCACACAGTAGCCTGGGATACATTTCGTCCGGGCCTGGGGATTTATCCATTTTTAGGCCTGCTAAAACCGCCAATACCTCCTCCCGCTCGATGTTAATATGTTCGAGTATATCACAGTCCCCCTGCCGTATTTCTATGTCTACATCGTCCTTCTCCATGGTGAAAACAGATGCAAAAAATTCATTTAGAACCCCTCCTACATTTGCCGGCTCCACACACAGATTGCCATTTTTGTCCCTAATGGGCCCTGTTTTTTCCCTAGTCATCCTCTTACCCTTAATATACTTATAAAACATCTTAGGATTTTCCATTATTTTGCTCGCCAGTGTTATTTCATGGCCCCTCCTTGATCTCCTAATTTCTTTTTTAAGTATCCCCCTGCACTTTTTGTACTCCTCTAGGGCTTCCTCCGTCTTTAGCCTTTTGTATCTGCCAAAAGCCCTCCTTTTTTTCCTAATCCATTCTCGTATATCCCCTGACATCCAAGGTTCCCTGGAATTCTTGGAACCACCCTTGACCTTTACGGGAACATGTTGCCATTGTATGGTCTCAATCTCCCTTCTGAAAGACTCCCATTGCTCCGATGCGGATTTTCCTACAAGCAACTGATCCCAGTCCATTTTGGCCAGATCCTGCCTTATCCTATTAAAATCGGCCTTCCCCCAATTTAGAACCTTTATTTCCGGCCCCTCCCTGTCCTTTTCCATGACCACCTTAAATCTCACCGAATTATGGTCACTGTCACCAAAGTGCTCACCTACTAGCACTTCTTCCACTTGGCCGGCCACATTCCCTAGAATTAGGTCCAGTACCGCCCCCTCTCTTGTAGGACTTTCTACATGCTGGCTCAAAAAGCTCTCCTGGATGCGCGTTAAGAATTTTGTACCCTCTAAGCCTTTTACACTCTGAGTATCCCAGTTAATATTGGGGAAGTTGAAATCCCCCACTATTATTACCCTATTATTTGCACAATTTTCTGCGATTTGCCTACATATCTGTTCCTCTATCTCCCCCTGACTGTTTGGGGGCCTATAGTACACTCCCATCAAAGTGCTTGCCCCCTTTTTGTTTTTAAGCTCCACCCATATGGCCTCATTAGAGGAACCTGCTAATATATCATCCCTCCTTATAGCAGTAATTGATTCTTTAATTAATATTGCGACCCCCCCTCCTCTTATACCTCCCCCTCTGTCTCGCCTGAAGATTCTGTACCCTGGAATATTGAGCTGCCAGTCTTGCCCCTCCCTCAACCATGTCTCTGTGACAGCAACAATATCATACTCCCATGTGTTTATCAACACCTTCAGTTCATCCACCTTATTCGCAAGACTCCTTGCATTAAAATAGATGCCATCCAGCCTTGCCCTTACATATTTGCCCTGTCTTCCAAGCTGACTTGTTTTTTTCTCTATATTTGGCTGCACATCACCCCCTATTGTAGCTCCACTCTGTATCCCATCCCCCTGCCAAGTTAGTTTAAACCCCCCCCAACAGTGCTAGCAAACCTCCCCGCAAGGATATTTGTCCCGCTCTGGTTCAGGTGCAACCCGTCCGACTTGTACAAGTCCCACCTTCCCCAGAAGCAGGCCCAGTGATCCAGGAAACTGAAACCCTCCCTCCTGCACCAACTCTTTAGCCACGCATTCATCTGTTCTATCCTCCTATTTCTATACTCACTAGCCCGTGGCACTGGGAGTAATCCAGAGATTACAACCTTTGAGGTCCAGCTCTTTAATCTGCTACCTAGCTCCCTAAATTCTTGATGCAGGACCTCATCTAGATTGATGCCTGGGATGAGAGGGTTGTCCCATGAGGAGAGATTGAGTAGAATGGGCCTATATTCTCTGGAGTTTAGAAGAATGAGAGGTGATCTCATTGAAACATATAAAATTCTTAGTGGGCTTGACAGGGTAGATGCTGAGTGGCTGTTTCCCATGGCTGGAGAGTTTAGAACTAGGGGACATAGTCACAGGATAAGGCGTTGGCCATTTAGGACTAAGATGAGGAAAAATTTCTTCACTCAGAGGGTTTTGAATCTTTGGAATCCTCTACACCAGAGGGCTGTGGATGCAAGACTGAAATTGATAGATTTTTGGACTCTAAGGGAATCAAGGGATATGGGGATATGGTGGGAAAGTGGAGTTGAGGTTGAAGATCAGCCATGATCTTATTGATTGGTGGAGCAGGCTCTAGGGGCTGTATGGCCTACTCCTGCTCCTATTTCTTATGTTCTTATGTAACAGCAATTTCTAGACTTACACAACTCTGGGAATAATTTAATACATTTTGTAATATCACTAAACCAAACTGGCATTGTGTAAAGCAACACTGATACTTTTTTATTGATTTCTTTTTTGGTTAAACATTCAGCTTCTTCTGATGACTCATTGGGTAAATGTGTGTTGTGATACCGAGCCATACAAATCAGGAAGGTTCCAGATTTGATTTTTGTTTTGTGCTGAATTAGCTGATCTCAGCCAAGAAAGCAGTGAGATAATAAAATTGGCCAAAAGCGCTCTTGGTCGACTGAGGGAAAAATCAGCCAGGAGCTTCACTCTTAATCAATATTTAGCAACCCCTGCTGGAGACTGTGAGTGAGGACAAGATGAGGCTTGGCTGTTTGCCTAAAGGAAGTACAGACCCACTGCTTGTACTGCCCATGCTTATGGTGGGCAACCGTGTATACCGGACAATTAATGATAACCATTTTCCATCACCAATTACAAAGGCGCCGCTTAAAATATATTAAGCACGATGGCTACTTTGAGCAATTCAATAGGCTTTTCTCACCTCGTTGAAAGTGTGATTACCTTAATTACTTAATCCTCTCCACTTACCACTTTAAAAACTGCTGATTTCAGGCAAATTGAAGTGTTTATTAAAGGTCTTTCAGTTTGTACTGTTAACTATTTACCTGAGGAGCTGAGTGCCTCAGTACTGCAGTGCCATTGTTTGTATCGGGAGTATGGTGATATAATGGCTGAGTGACGGGAATACATGTATTTACTAGCCATCGCTCAGGCTGCAAGATTTCATTGTCATTTTCTCCATCATCTGTCAAAGTACTGTATAAGAACATAAGAACATAAGAAATAGGAGCAGGAGTAGGCCAATCGGCCCCTCGAGCCTGCTCCGCCATTCAATAAGATCATGGCTGATCTGGTCCTAACCTCAAATCTAAATTCATGTCCAATTTCCTGCCCGCTCCCCGTAACCCCTAATTCCCTTTACTTCTAGGAAACTGTCTATTTCTGTTTTAAATTTATTTAATGATGTAGCTTCCACAGCTTCCTGGGGCAGCAAATTCCACAGACCTACTACCCTCTGAGTGAAGAAGTTTCTCCTCATCTCAGTTTTGAAATAGCAGCCCCTTATTCTAAGATTATGCCCCCTCGTTCTAGTTTCACCCATCCTTGGGAACACCCTTACCGCATCCACCCGATCAAGCCCCTTCACAATCTTATATGTTTCAATAAGATCGCCTCTCATTCTTCTGAACTCCAATGAGTAGAGTCCCAATCTACTCAACCTCTCCTCATATGTCCGCCCCCTCATCCCCGGGATTAACCGAGTGAACCTTCTTTGTACTGCCTCGAGAGCAAGTATGTATTTTCTTAAGTATGCAGCTGGACACACTTCCTGCACACATGGTCGCCAGGGACACTGGTAGTGTCCATGACTTCCCACATAGTGCAGGAGGAGGATATCACGGGTGCGAGCTCTGCTGCCATGACTTGCCTTAGACTCTCAGACTCTTCCCGTTCTAGGTCTCCCCTTTTATACTCTGCTCACCTCTCGGACTCTCCTGCCTCACCTGTGACGTCACACAGTAGTTGTCTCTTGTTGCAGGTCTGCTGCTGCTTTTATTCCCCAATCTCAGTCTTCTACTCTTTAGGATGTTGATGACTCTTACATAAACAAGATAGAGCTGGAAGCTAAACTGGCTATTGACACTGCCTTTATTCGACAATTAGCAGTTTTACCATCCACTACTTATAGCAGGCAAATTGTGTTAACACCAACACACCCACTACAAGTGGTGGGTACTGTAAGGGGTAAATTTTACAATCTAGTGCTCGCAGCACACAGATTTGCATCACAGGAATGTTGGAGATTCTGGTGTGGAAGACCACAAACTGACCACAAATGCTGACATCCAGATATGCATTATTGCTGCACAAATCTCTGTACCAAGGATGCCAAATTGTAACATTTGCCTCAACTGGTAATTAGGTAAAAAAAGCAAAAAGTCTTGGACATATGCGGGGAATATGGGGGGTACCTGAGCCTGACAGTCCAGCTGCACAAGAACAGCCAACTTTAAGTGGGAACACTGAAATCTAGCAAAGTACAAATTTACCAGACAGACTTAAATAAGGGAGCAGAGCTTGAGCAGGACCGCAATAAAATCCTGCTGTGTGCAGCCTGATCAGGGAAGATCATGTTACTGAGAGGGCAAATTACAGGATTCAGGTGAATGCTGAAAATCACAAGATTTGGCATGAGATGTCATGCAATGACAAATTACTTTTAGTGATGCCCCCTCAGTTGAAAAACCTGGCAATAGTTGTTGTCCTGGCCCGCATGTTATGAATAGCTACTAATACGAGGCATTGGAAACTTGCCATTGCCCATAGAAAGGAAGAAATAACCCCACTATTTAAAAAAAGGAGGGAGAGAGTAAACAGGGAACTACAGACCAGTTGGCCTAACATCAGTAGTAGGGAAAATGCTAGAGTCCATTATAAAGGATGTCATAACAGGACACTTAGAAAATATCAGTGGGATTAGACAAAGTCAACATGGATTTATGAAAGGAAAATCATGTTTGACAAACCTACTAGAATTTTTTGAGGATGTAACTGGTAGAATAGATAAGGGAGAACCAGTGGATGTGGTTTATTTGGATTTTCAGAAGGCCTTTGATGAAGTCCCACGTAAGAGGTTAGTGTGCAAAATTAAAGCACATGGGATTGGTGGAAATATACTGGCATGGATTGAAAATTGGTTAACAGACAGGAAACAGAGAGTAGGAATAAATGGGTCTTTTTTGGGGTGGCAGGCAGTGACTAGTGGGGTACTGCAGGGATCAGTGCTTGGGCCCCAGCTATTCACAATATATATCAATGATTTGGATGAGGGAACCAAATGTAATATTTCCAAGTTTGCTGACAAAACAAAACTAGGTGGGATCGTGAGTTGTGAGGAGGATGCAAAGAGGCTTCAAGTCGATTTAGACAAGTTGAGTGAGTGGACAAATACATGGCAGATGCAGTATAATGTGGATAAATGTGAAGTTATCCACTTCGGAAGGAAAAACAGAAAGGCAGAGTACTATTTAAATGGTGATAGGTTGGGAAATGTTGATGTACAAAGAGACCTGGGTGTTCTTATACACCAGTCACTGAAAGCAAACATGTAGGTGCAGCAAGCAGTTAGGAAGGCAAATGGTATGTTGGCCTTCTTTGCAAGAGGATTTGAGTACAGGAGCAAGGATGACTCACTGCAGTTATACAGTGCCTTGGGGAGACCACACCTGGAGTATTGTATGTAGTTTTGGTCTCCTTACCTAAGAAAGGATATACTTGGCATAGAGGCACTGCAGGGAAGGTTCACCAGACTGATTCCTGGGATGGCAGGACTGTCGTATGAGGAGAGGTTGGGTCGACTTGGCCTGTATTCACTCGAGTTTAGAAGAATGAGAGGGGATCTCATTGAAACATATAAAATTCTGACAGGGCTAGACAGAATGGATGCAGGGAGGATGTTTCCCCTGGCTGAGGGGTCGAGAACGAGGGGTCACATTCTCAGGATATGGGGTAGGACATTTAGGACTGAGATGAGGAGAAATCTCTTCACTCAGAGCGTGGTGAACCTGTGGAATTCTCTACCACAGAAGGCTGTGGAAGCCAAGTCACTGAATATATTTAAGAAGGAGCGAGATAGATTTCTGGACACAAAAGGCATCAAGGGGTATGGGGAGAGCGGAAATATGGTATTGAGATAGAGGATCAGCCATGATCATATTGAATGGTGCAGCAGGCTTGAAGGGCCGAATGGCCTACTCCTGTTCCTATTTTCTATGTTTCTATGTCTATGTTTGCATTTCGTAGCACCTTATCGCATCTCTCAGAAATGTCCCAAAGTGCTTCACTTTGAATGAATTATAGTGTGCAGTTATTGTATTTATATTCCCATTGAAATGTACCCCAGTATAAGTCTGTATACTTTAGGAGAGAAGGGAGGAAGGTAATTGGCTGGAAAGCAAATTGCACCCCTTATTTTTAAAATAATAATAGGAGTAATTTTCTGACTTCACATTTCTCCACTGGCAGTGCACATTAGAAATTCCATTATGCAGAGTGCGCACTGAAATTTCCGATATGCACTGCTTGTGGGTAATACTCCGTGACGGAAGCGAGAACTTGGAACATTACTCCTATTTTCCTCACTTATTAGGTCTTCTTATACCATGCAAACCTCCCTGAGTTACAGAGTGGGCAGGCAACCTCCTCCGAGGACACTGGGACTGGCCACGATGAGGTGATGAGAGTGTGATTTGTCTGCAGAATTTTCCTCACTCAACTGTGGAACATCTGTTCTGCGCCTCACATGATGGCACAAAACAGACCAAAATCTCATTGTCTGGAGAATCGCAGACGCGAACCCATGTCCTGCTCCACTGTGACTAAATATGTTTGACTACCAGCTTGCTGTGCCAGCAGGGTACCTGAATTATATTTACACTTCTTATCACCATCAAAAAAATAAAGCATCTGCCTAGGACTTTGACCTTGGCATGCTAGGGAGGAGGAGGAAGTTGTTAAATAATGGGTTGAGTCAGCAAAATCTGATTTTTATATGTACATATTCTCCATTCTCATTTATAAGTTATTTTATTTTCTCCTGCTCTTCGATGATGAATAGGGTATAATGCAGGGAGATCTAAGAGAACGGATCAGATAGTCATAGTGATAGAAAGAAGAGCTTCTTTCCAAAGGCTTGAAAAGTAATAGTTTTTATGTTATTTATAGGATAGATAGCTGGCTTGCAAATTGCGATTCAGTCTCTTTGAATTGGGACTCAAAGTGAAAAGGATAAAATTTGGAATATGCTGATTAAATCCACACCTTTGACAAGTATGATCTACAGTCTGCATCCGTTAATAACAAGGTCAGTTTGTCAGGAAAAAAATTGCTTTCATGAGGAATTCACCTTTCCTGACACTAGTTGATCCCAGAGTTGATCCATGGGAATATAACATGGGGAGCATTAATAAGACGCAAGGTGTCATCACCTGAGAGCCAAGTTTCCGTCAAGGTCATGATATTAATGTTATCATCTACAATAAGGTCAAGTATGGCAAGTGTAAACAATTTTACAACATCAAGTTATAGTCCAACAATTTTATTTTAAAATCCACAAGCTTTCGGAGGCTTCCTCCTTCCTCAGGTGAATGTTTCCTCAGGTGAATGTCAGGAAGGAGGAAGCCTCCGAAAGCTTGTGAATTTTAGAATAAAATTGTTGGACTATAACTTGGTGTTGTAAAATTGTTTACAATTGTCAACCCCAGTCCATCACTGGCATCTCCACAGTATGGCAAGGGCCTTGTTCGCAATTGAACAGACATCCTGGAGGGAGATGCGGAGAGGGGCAATGATTGTTGATTGGCTGGCAGAATCCAGGGGGTCAGTGGTGGGAGGGGTGAGCGGGACAGGAAAGAGATTGACAAGGATAGCTCCAGCGGTTGCACTCAGTGGGAAGGACAGTGAGAGAGGAGGATGGAGCAGTTGGGGTTGCTGATCATAAGGAGGCAATGACGAGTGCCTCGACGGGCCCTTCAGAGGATGCTAAGAGAGGCACAAAAGGAAGCTGTGGACTTATCCAAGAAGGAGTCAAGCTTGTGTCGGCAACAGGAGAGTAGGAAGGTCAAGGAGTAGTGAACGACTGGGGTTGGGATATGAAGGGGGCAAAGTACCCAAGAGGAGAGAAATGAAAGGAAGCATGAGTGGGTAACAGGAAGAGGAGGAGACAGGAGACAAAGGAGCCTCAGCCTGCTCAATCTTTCCTGATAGTTGCATCCTCTCAATTCTGGTAACATCCTTGTAAATCTTTTCTGCACTTTTTCCAGTAGTTCAATATCCTTTTCATAGTATGGAGACCAGACCTACACACAGTTCCCCAAGGTTCTATTTAAATTTAATCTCCCTGTTTTTGTATTCTATTCTTCTAGAAATAAACTCCAATACTATGCACCTTTTATGGCCTTATCAATTTGTGCTGCTACCTTTAATGATTTATGTATCTGTATTCCTAGATCTCTTTGCTCCTCTACCCCAAGTCATTTCTTACCTTCCAAGCAATAAGTGGCCTCTTTATTTCTCCTTCCAAAATGAACCACCTCACACTTCACAATGTTGAATTTTATTTGCCATTTTACCACCCACTCTGCAAGCTTCCTTATGTCTTCCTGTATTTTGGTGCAGTCCTCCACATTATTAGCTATACCCCCTAATTTGGTATCATCTGCAAATTTCAACACCTTACCTCCAATTTCTGAGTCCAAATCCTTTTTGTATATGGTGAATGATAGTGATCCCAGCGCGGATCCATGCAGGACACCATTTCCCTCTTTCTACCAATCTGAGAAACTTCTCTTAATTCTTACCCTCTGTTTTCTGTTTTGTAGCCATCTTTCAATCCATTCCACTACCTGGCCCTTGACTCCACACAACATGACCTTTGCCTCGAATCTCTTATGTGCCACCTAATCACAGATCTTCTGAAAGTCCTTGGATACCACATCCACTGCCTTGCCCTTGTTTACTTTTTCTGTTATTTCTTCAAATACTTCAATAAGGTTGGTTAAATATGACTTTCCTTATAGAAATCCATGTTGACTATTTTTATTATATTCTCCATCTCTAGATGTTTTCTTATCTGATCTTTTAGAAAAGATTTTAGAATCTTTCTTGTCATTGACGCTAAGCTAATTGATCTGTAGTTCCTTGGGTTAGCTTTATCTCACTTTTTGAACATTTGCTATCCACCAGTCCTCTGGCGCTATTCCTTTTTCTATTGAATTTTTATATATGGATATGAGTGCCGCTGCTATCACCTCCCTTGTTTCTTTGAGTGTCCGTGGGACCATTCCACCTGGACCCGAGGTTTTGCCCTCTTTAAGTTTGTCTAGTCTCTCCTTTCTTTCAATGTTAACTGTTATAATATCCCTCGACGATTTCTACTAATGCCATTTCCTCTTTGTTAGCCTCTTCAGTGAAAACCAAGGCAATATATCTATTCAATATCCTTGTCATTTCAGTTTCATCTCCTGTAAGTTTATCTTGCTCATCCTTTAGTGGCACTATCCCTATCTTAATTCTTCTTTTGTTACTGATCTGCCTATAAAATACATTACCGTTTATTTTCATATTCTTTGTAATTTTCATTTCATATTTCCTCTTTACTTCCTAATTGTCTTTTTAACCTCTACCAAAGCACATCATATTCCCTTTTGCCATCCTCTCCTTTACCGTTTATGTACTTTGTAAATGCCTTTTTTTTAGATTCAGTTTAATCCTCAGCTCTTTATTTATCCATGGCATCTCATTCTTGGCTAGTTTGTTCTTATTTTTCAGTTGAATATATTTCTCCTGAGCTCTATTGATCTCCCCTTTAAATATTGCCCACCGTTGTTCTATTTCTTTGTCTGTCAATGTTTTTCTCCAGTTTACCTTCCTTAATTCCATCCTCACTCCATCATAGTTGTTTTTTTTCCCATCTACTACTTTGGTCTTTGTACTATCTATTTCTCTGTCAATCACTATCTTAAACCTTATTATATTGTGATCATTACTCCCTAGATCTACTCCCATGCTTATTTCTCTTGCCTGCTCCAGTTCATTTCCCATTATTAGGTCTAGCAGTGATTTCTCCCATGTTGGGCTTCTTACATATTAGGTCAAAAAGGAGTCTTGTACACACTGTAAAATATATCACCTTTTTGAGCTACTCCGACAAACGCCTGCTGAAGTTACGAAAGGAGCCTAGCGGAATGGTCAAAGGAATTCCGCTACCATGTGTTTTAACCAAGGAAGCCTGTACATTGTCTCCACAAGAATAGTATAAAAAGCAAGAACAAAATCTATAGAGCATAGTGGGTCCACATCTCACTTAGCCAATTGTAGCTTTCCTTCCATGGCAATCTGAGCAATGGGACTGAAAAACACTTGAAAAACCCCTCAAATAATGAAGCAGTCCGTGCCTGCATGCAGCATGACCTGGACAACATCCAGGCTTGGGCTCATAAGTGGCAAGTAACATTCGCGCCAGACAAATGCCAGGCAATGACCATCTCCAACAAGAGAGAGTCTAACCACCTCCCCTTGACATTCAACAGCATTACCATCGCCAAATCCCCCACTATCAACATCCTGGGGGTCACCATTGACCAGAAACTTAACTGGACCAGCCACATAAATACTGTGGCTACAAGAGCAGGTCAGAGGCTGGGTATTCTGCGGCGAGTGACTCACCTCCTGACTCCCCAAAGCCTTTCCACCATCTACAAGGCACAAGTCAGGAGTGTGATGGAATACTCTCCACTTGCCTGGATGAGTGCAGCTCCAACAACACTCAAGAAGCTCGACACCATCCAGGACAAAGCAGCCCGCTTGATTGGCACCCCATCCACCACCCTAAACATTCACTCCCTTCACCACCGGCGCACAGTGGCTGTAGTGTGTACCATCCACAGGATGCACTGCAGCAATTCACCAAGGCTTCTTCGACAGCACCTCCCAAACCTGCGACCTCTACCACCTAGAAGGACACGAGCAGCAGGTACATGGGAACAACACCACCTGCACGTTCCCCTCCAAGTCACACACCATCCCGACTTGGAAATATATCACCGTTCCTTCATTGTCGCTGGGTCAAAATCCTGGAACTCCCTTCCTAACAGCACTGTGGGAGAACCTTCACCACACGGACTGCAGCGGTTCAAGAAGGCGGCTCACCACCACCTTCTCAAGGACAATTAGGGATGGGCAATAAATGCTGGCCTCGCCAGCGACGCCCACATCCCATGAACGAATAAAAAAAAATCAGAAATTTGGTCTCATTGAAATGACTAGGGAACAATCCAGCCTCCCAACTCTTCCACAATTGGTGAGAGGATCTTGTGTAGATTGCATTCTCACATCCTCCTGACTAAGGATCGCAATATTAAAGACATCAAGGAAAATGGCGTTACGGTAGATCAGCTATGATCTTGTTGAGTGGCGGAGCAGGCTCAAGGGACCGGGTGGCCAACTCCTGCTCTTATTTCTTATGTTCGTATGGGGGAAAAATTGGATAAGGGTCCGTTTCGGGTGGGGGTAGCATGATGCGCTATCACCCCGTGCCCGACGGACTCTACGCAGGTAGCACGTGAACTTCATGCTGTCTGCTACTTACCATGATATCTCCGTGCAGCCAGTGCTACCCGTGCTGCTGAGAGGCTGCACGGAGAATGAGGAAGTTGGAAATGGGGCGTGCACAGCACACGTCATCAGCAGCCTGCACTTCTTAAAGTTGCAGGTGCACATTTCAAATGGCAGGTATACAGCTTACTTGCAGGAGGGAAAGATGGGCAGGAGGGAAAGATGGCCATGAGAATAGCTGGACCGGCGCGAGAGAGGGCTCCATGCTTCTCTGATGATGTACTGGAGGCCCTGGTGGAAGGGGCGGATGAGGGGAGGGCCAACATGTACCCGCAGGGTGGCCGGAGACCCTCCAGACTGCAGCTCCGCAGGCATTGGCAGGCTGTGGTGCAGGAAGTAAACGCCAGGAGCATTGCACCACGCACGTGGGCGCAGTGCCGAAAGAAATTCAATGATTTGACACAAGTGGTCAAAGTGAGTGAATGTAAGTGTCAAGTGGCACATCCTACCAACTGCACCACTGCTCCACGCGTCACACTCCCCGTCACCCAACCACCAACAAACACTGCCCATCCATACGCAATGCTGCACTCGCATGCTGCATCTCACCCACACATAGCACCACACTTGCAGGCCACACAACCACCACTCACAAGTCACACAAACTGGCAGCTATTTGACCACAACAGGCGCATCACCCACACACCTTGCAGGATACTCACTGACACACTGTCCTCTGTCTTGCAGGAGAAGGTGGCGCTTAACAGCCGGCAGCAGGAGAGACCTGAGGGTGGACGGGCATGTTTACACGTCCTCGCCCTCCCCTAGAGGAGACAGTGTTTCGGATCATTGGGCGGCCCATCCCTGCAGCCGTCACAACATGCCACGCTGGAGGTCCCAATGAAGGGGGTCTCTGCAAATCTAATGCTCCTTCTCCTCTCTCTCCTCCTATAATCTTTTCTGACTCACGTGCTGCAGATGCTGTCAGCACACACGTCTTACTTGCTCCTTTCCCCATTCCACAACTCAACCTGTTTCCCTTGGTCATTGCGGATAACCAAGAACACGTGGCGGCACCGTCCGAGGAAGAGGAGGAGGAGGAGGGGGACACTGAAGCCACAGTACCACTCGATCTGACACTTGCTTCCATCAGCTCAGAGACTGACACTGCGCGTCCTTTAGAGGTTAGGTTAGAGGAGGGATCTGCACGTGGTGAGACACTGAGCACAAGTGCGCAGGAGCCGGGGCGGGGGGAACGGATACCACAGATGCCAGTTCGCCGGAGGGAGAGGTCGCTCAGTAGTTCTGTTGCAGAGGAGTCAGATGAGGACTTCGACGGGCCTGACTACAGAAGACGGCTGATGGGCGTACACAAACAAATGCTTGGGGCACTGGAAAGCCTGCCAGAAAGCCTGCGCACAATGAGAAGGGGCATGGAGGAGTCCAGCTCCAACTTGGCACAGGGGTTTGCACAGAGCTTGGAGCCCATCCTTTCCAACATGGAACGGGTGGCCACCTCCATCAGCGCACCTGTGGAACCCACCGTGATGCAGTGTCTGATGACTAATGTCACAGCTCCATTGCAGTACAAACATCTGCCATCCAAGGTCTGACTGCTGCATTTGCAGCTCAAACTGCTGCCTTGGAAGCTCAGACTGCTGCTATTGTGGGTCTGTGGACCACTGTTGAACGGGGCTTCCAGGGCGTCACAGCACTCCAGCAATCCGTTCTGGAGCCACGGCTGATCACCAGGATTGCTGAGGCGCCGCCCCGGGAGAGTGGCAGTGGCGCCATGGCAGTCAGATCTGCTGTCGTCTCTCAGGATGACAGCATTCCTGCTCCCACCCCTGCCACTCTGCCAATGCCCCTGTTGTTGCCTATCGGCCATCCGGGCCAGACTACTGCAGCCCATGCTGCGATGGTGCGGTCTGAAGCCGGGCCCTCCCGGCCCAGAGCTGCTCGAGGTCGTCTTCCAAGGCCATCTGCATGCTCCTCCATTGAAGACCAGCAGCCTCCCACCACCCATGCTCCAGCCACTGGGGAAGTACGTTGTAGGAGCACTAGGATAGGTAAAGGCACATGAACAAAAGGCACAAGAGAGTGCACAAGGGTGGATAGTTCTGTTATGTTTGCATAATTTCATTTATTCGTTGATAAATGAGACTTTGATTTTGCATTTGGTGGTGGTTTTTATTTATGTAATGAGCTGAGAGGGAAACCAATGTGTAATCAGATGGAGGGCGATTTGATTGTCTTTTGTGAGTGGAAAGGTGGGGAGTGTAGAACTGTTGGTAAGTTGGGGGATGTAGTTGACATTATTGATAGCGGGCACGGATCAGGCGAGCACACAGAGCCCTTGCAGACAAGGCGTGTGGTTCCTGTTGAACCCTTGCGTCTTCCTCCACTTCCTCTTCCGGGTCCACCCCCTCCTCCTCCTCCTCAGCCTCTTCCTCCTCCTGCTCCTCCGCCTCTTCCTCCTCCTGCTGCACCGCTTCTTCCTCCTCAGCCTTCTCCTCCACCTCAGGCTCAGGGTCTTCTGAAATCATTGATGGCAAAGGCTGGTCCCTCATGATGGCGAGGTTGTGCAGCATGCAGCAGACCACCACAAATCTGGCCACCCTCTCAGGGGAGTACTGCAGGGCTCCTCCAGACTGGTCCAGGCAGTGGAAGCTTTGTTTGAGGAGTCCTATGGTGTGCTCCACGATGTTGCGTGTGGCAGCATGGCTCTCATTATAGGCCTGCTGTGCATGGGTTCCTGACCGGTGTCATGAGCCACGGCGTGAGGGGATAGCCCTTGTCACCCAGTAGCCAGCCTTTGACTTGCCGAGCCAGGTGAAAGATAGCTGGCATGTTGGACTGCCGCATGACAAAGGCGTCGTGACTGCTCCCAGGGTAGCGGGCATCAACCTCCATGATCCAATGCATGTGGTCGCACAGCAGCTGCACGTTGAGGGAGTGGAAGCCCTTTCGGTTGACAAAGACGGCTGTGTTGATCTGCGGGGCACGCAGGGCAATACGCGTGCAGTCAATGGCTCCCTGCACCACGGGGAAGCCAGCAATGAGGGCAAACCCCGTGCTCGCTCGTTCTGCTTGTCTATGTGCAGAGAGAAGGTGATGAACGTGTTCCTATTGTGGTACAGTGCGTCTGTGACCTCCCTTATGCAGCAGTACTGTGAGATGTTGCACATATCGCCAGCAGAGGCCTGAAATAGAAACATAGAAACATAGAAAATAGGAACAGGAGTAGGCCATTTAGCCCTTCGAGCCTGCTCCGCCATTCAATATGATCATGGCTGATCCTCTATCTCAATACCATATTCCCTTGATGCCTTTTGTGTCTAGAAATCTATCTAGCTCCTTGTTAAATATATTCAGTGACTTGGTCTCCACAGCCTTCTGTGGTAGAGAATTCCACAGGTTCACCACCCTCTGAGTGAAGAGATTTCTCCTCATCTCAATCGTAAATGTCCTACCCTGTATCCTAAGACTGTGATCCCTCTTTCTGGACCCCCCCAGCCAGGCGATACATCCTCCCTGCATCTAGTCTGTCTAGCCCTGTCAGAATTTTATATGTCTCAATGAGATCCCCTCTCATTCTTCAAAATTCAAGTGAATACAGACCGAGTCGACCCAACCTCTCCTCATATGACAGTCCTACCATCCCAAGAATCAGTCTGGTGAACCTTCGCTGCACTCCATCCATGGCAAGTATATCCTTTCTTAGGTAAGGAGACCAAAACTGCACACAATACTCCAGGTGTGGTCTCACCAAGGCACTGTATAACTGCAGTAAGACATCCTTGCTCCTATACTCAAATCCTCTTGCAATGAAGGCCAACATACCATTTGCCTTCCTAACTGTTTGCTGCACCTGCATGTTTGCTTTCAGTGACTGGTGTACAAGGACACCCAGGTCCCTTTTTACATCAACATTTCCCAATCTATCACCATTTAAATAATACTCTGCCTTTCTGTTTTTCCTTCCGAAGTGGATAACTTCACATTTATCCACATTATACTGCATTTGCCATGTATTTGCCCACTCACTCAACTTGTCTAAATCGCTTTGAAGCCTCTTTGCATCCTCCTCACAACTCACGATCCCACCTGGTTTTGTGACATCAGCAAACTTGGAAATATTACATTTGGTTCCCTCATCCAAATCATTGATATATATTGTGAATAGCTGGGGCCCAAGCACTAATCCCTGCGGTACACCACTAGTCACTGCCTGCCACCCCGAAAAAGACCCATTTATTACTACTCTCTGTTTCCTGTCTGTTAACCAATTTTCAATCCATGCCAGTATATTTCCACCAATCCCATGTGCTTTAATTTTGCACACTAACCTCTTATGTGGGACTTCATCAAAGGCCTTCTGAAAATCCAAATAAACCACATCCACTTGTTCTCCTTTATCTATTCTAACAGTTACATCCTCAAAAATTTCCAGTAGGTTTGTCAAACATGATTTCCCTTTCATAAATCCATGTTGACTTTGTCGAATCCCGTTGATATTTTCCAAGTGTCCTGTTATCACATCCTTTATAATAGACTCTAGCATTTTCCCTACTACTGATGTTAGGCCAACTGGTCTGTAGTTCCCTGTTTTCTCTCTCCCTCCTTTTTTTTCCTGAAATGCTCCTGATCCATAGAAAGTCAGCGCCACGGTGACCTTCACAGCCACAGGCAATGCTGTCCTGCTCTGCTCTGAGGCTGCAGTTGTGGCCGCACCAGTTGACAGATCTCGGTGACAGCTTCCTTGGTGAACCTCAGGCGTCGGATGCAATCCTCCTCGGTCATGTTGAAATAAGAGAATTGATCCTGGAAGTCCCTCATTGGGTAGGGCCTCCTGCTCAGTACCCTGCACCTCCTCGTCCTCCATCTCCTCGCAGCTTGACCTGCTATGCGTGGCCTCTCTGCATGCTCCCAGTTGTGCTCAATGCCCAGTGGGAGCCCTAACTGACCACCCATGGTTGCCAGGAATCTTATTCAACCACAGTTGTAACTTTCCGACCCATAAGGCAGTACCCGCCAAAGCACTTTGGGAGGAAAAATAAAAAAGCAAAATATTATTTGAATGGAGAATACTACAAAATGCTGCGGTACAGAGGGATCTGGGTGTCCTTGTACATGAAACACAAAAAGTCAACATACAGGTGCAGCAGGTAATCCAGAAGGCAAATGGAATATTAGCCTTTATTTCTAGGGGGATGGAGTATAAAAGCAGGGAAGTCATGCTATAACTGTACAGGGTGCTGGTGAGACCACACCTCGAGTACTGCGTACAGTTCTGGTGCCCTTATTTAAGGAAGGATATACTTGCATTGGAGGCAGTTCAGAGAAGGTTCACTAGGTTGATTCCGGGTATGGAAGGGTGGTCTTATGAGGAAAGATTGAACAGGTTGGGTCTATACTCATTGGAGTTTCGAAGAATGAGAGGAGATCTTATTGAAACATACAAGATTCTGAGCGGACTTGATAGGGTAGATGCTGAGAGGATGTTACCCCTCATGGGGGAATCTAAAACTAGGGGGCATAGTCTCAGAATAAGGGGTCGCCGATTTAAGATGGAAATGAGGAGGAATTTCTTCTCCCAGAGAGTCGTGAATCTTTAGAATTCTTTACCCCAAAAAGCTGTGGAGGCTGAGTCATTGAATACATTCAAGGCTGAGTTATACAAATTTTTGATCAGCAAGGGAGTCAAATGATATGGGGAAAGGGCGGGAAAGTGGAGTTGAGGTAAAAATCAGATCAGCCATGATTTCATTAAATGGCAGAGCAGGCTCGAGGGGCCGAATGGCCTACTTCTGCTCCTATCTCTTATGGTCTTAAGGCTGCTCACCACCACCTTCTCAAGGGCAATTAGGGATGGGCAATAAATGCCGGCCTTGTCAACGATGCCCACATCCCATGAATGAATAAAAAAAAATTCTCCAGTCTCTCCACATAACTGAAGTCCCTCATCCCTGGTACCATTCTAGTAAATCTCTTCTGCGCCCTCTCTAAGACCTTGACATCCTTCCCTAAAGTGTGGTGCCCAGAATTGAACACAATACTCCAGCTGAGGCCTAACCAGTGTTTTATAAAGGTTTAGCATAACCTCCTTGCTTTTGTACTTTATGCCTCTATTAATAAAGCCCAGGATCCCATATGCCTTTTTTCAGCCTTCTCATCTTGTCCTGCCACCTCAAAGATTTGAGTCTATGAACTCTCAGGTCTCTCTGTTCCTGCACCCTTTTTAAAATTGTACCATTTAGTTTATATTGCCTCTCCTTATTCTTCTGACCAAAATGCCTCACTTCACACTTCTATGCATTAAATTTTGTCTGCCATGTGTCTGCCCATTTCATCAGTCTGTCTACGACCTCCTGAAGTCTGTTACTATCCTTCACATCGTTTACTATATTTCCAGGTTTCGTGTCATCTACAAATTTTGAAATTATACCCTCTATACTCAAGTCCAGGTCATTGATATATATCAAAAAGAGCAGTGGACTTAATACTGACCCCTGGGGATCACCACTGTATACATCCCTCCAGTATGAAAAACAACTATTCACCACTACTCTCTGCTTTCTGTCCCCAGCCAATTTTTTATCCAGGCTGCCACAATCCCTTTAATCCCATGGGCTTTAATTTTGCTAACAAGTCTATTATGTGGTACTTTCTCAAATCCCTTTTGAAAGTTCATATACACAACATCAACTGTAGTACCCTCCTCAACCCTCTCCGTTGCTTCATCAAAGAACTCAATCAAGTTAGTCAAACGCAATTTTCCTTTAACAAATCCGTGCTGACTTTCATTTATTACCTATACTTTTCCAAGCACCAATTCATTTTGTCCCAGATTATTGTCTATAAAAGTTTCCCCACAACCAACATTAGATTGACTGGACTGTAATTGTCGAGTTTGTTCCTCACCCCTTTTTTGAACAGGGGTGTAACATTTGCAATCCTCCAGTCCTCTTGCACCATCCCCATTTCTAGGACTGGAAGATTGTGGCCAGAGCCTCCGCAATTTCCACCCTTACTTCCCTCAGAAACCTAGGATGCATCCCATCTGGACCCGGTGACTTTTCTACTTTGAGTACTGCCAATCTTTTAACTACCTCCTCTTTATCTATTTTTATCCTATCCAATATCGCTACTACCTGCTCCATTACTGTTACAATTGAAGACAGGTGCGAAATATTCAATTAGTACCTCAGCCATGCCCTTTGCCTCCATAAGAGGATCTCTTTTTTTGTCCCTAATCGGTTCCACACTTCCTTTGACTACCCTTTTACTATTTATATGTTTACAAAAGACTTTTGGATTCCCTTTTATGTTAGCCACTGATCTATTCTCATACTCTCTCTTTGCCCCTCTTGTTCCCTTTTTTAGATCTCCTCTGTACTTTCTGTATTCAGCCTGGTTCTCTAAAGTACTATAAACCTTACATTTGTCATAAGTCTCCTTTTCCTGTTTCATTTTAATCTCCATATCTTTAGTCATCCAGGGAGCTCTAGCTTTGGATGCCCTATCTTTCCCCCTCGTAGGGAAGTGTCTACCCTGTACCCGAACCAACTCCTCCTTGAACGGCTCCCATTGTTCAATTATCGTTTTGCCTAACAATTTTTGATTCCAATCCACCTGGGCAAGATCCCTTTTTAACTCATTGAAATTTGCCCTCCTCCAGTTAAGCATTTTCACATTTGATCATTCCTTGTCCTTTTCCATAACTATTCTAAACCTAATGATCAATGTTCCCCAAATGCTCCCCCACTGAAACATGTTCCACTTGCCCCACTTCATTCCGCAGAACTAGATCTAGCACTGTTTCCTTCCTGTTTGGGCTGGAAACACACTATTCCAGAAAGTTCTCTTGAACACATTTCAGGAATTCTTCCCCCTCTTTGCCCTTTACAATGTTATTTTCCCAGTCTATATTGGGATAATTGAAGTACCCCATTATCACTACTCTATAGTTCTTGCATCTTTCTGCAATTTGCCTGCAAAATTTCTCCTCTATTTCCTTCCCACTATTTGGTGGCCCACAGTATACACCTAGTCGTGTAATAGCTCTATATTGTTCCCTAATTCTAACTGAATAAATTTCCAGAGCTACAAGTTTCTTTGATCTATACTGCCACCCTCCCCCCACCTTTCTTTCCTGAATGCCTTGTAACCAGGAATACTAATTACCTGATCCTCTCCTTCTTTGACCCAGGTCTTTGTTATTGCCACTATATCATAGTCCCATGTGGCGACTTGAGCCTGTAGCTCACCAATCTTATTTACCACGCTACGTGCGTTTATGCACATGTACTCTAAACACATCTTAGGTTGCCTCGCATTTGCCCCCTCTCTGTTCCCTTCTATTTCTGAACTGTTCTTTACTCTAGTGCTACTTGTCCCTCCCAGTCCCCTGTGCACCTTGTTTCTCCTCTCTAATGTTTCAAACTGGTACCCATTCCCCTGCCAAATTTGTTTAAATTGAGTTGAGGTACAGATCAGCCATGATCTAATTGCATGATGGAACATGCAACATGATGGAAGCTTGTGGGGCTGAATGGCCTATTCCTGTTCTTATGTCCTATCTAAATTTATCCAATGTTGACAATTCTGGAAACAATCTATAAAATAGAGAAAACTTGCCATTATGAAGATTACTTTTGACTTGAGCAGCCTGCTCTCCTAAAGTCCTGGTTATTTGAGTCATTTTTAATATATTGGCTGACATGGCAGAGACTAAAGTATATGAAGATATAAACCCTGAACAATGAATAAATACTAATGTGAAGCCTAGGATTTTGGTAGCCAATTGCAAAAGGATTGAACTGAGTGTCACCCCTGAAATTCATGGTTAACCGTTATCCACTAGCATGTCGGAATGACCTACCTTTTGTGAGATAATAAAGTTTGCAACTAGCATGAAGCTGTTTAAAGTGCTGTCAGTCAAGTGTCACCTGTAATCTTTTATACCTGCCATCATTTTGAAGTACTATATTTTATCATCTGTGGGGGAAAAATGTTTGTGCTCTTCTTTAGCTCAAATTTTTAGATATCACATTGCTTTTTTTCAAATCACAAGTGCAGCAGCAGAAATTAGTTTCTGCCAAGTTCACATTTAAGGCTAAAAATGACTGTAATATTTGAAGACAAATGCTTAAAGCAGTCTTATGACCTTTTTATCTGCTATTTTAAATAGATTTAACAATTCCATTAAATAGTGTGGAAAGGAATGTCGTAGAGATGCGTTAAACATTTGCACACTAATATCATCAACAATCGTTTTTAGCCTATAATGTGTGGTTTCCTCTGTATATTGTAAATAAATATTTTCAAAACAAAATACACTTAAAAAGTATTTTTGCTCATTCTGTTTAATCAATGGCAAGTAAATGGGCCAGAAATTGTGCAGAGCAGTAAGGCAACGCTCACTGCAGTTCCTGCAAATTTAATTCACGAAAATACTTACTGTGGACTCTGGCGTGGAATTGCTTGAATTTGAACTTTAAACAAGATGTGCGCTATTAACCCAGCCTCTGAGCAGCGTGAGTTGCCGCGTGGCTGGAAATGTCTGTCAGGAGAAGACACGCCCACAAAATCTGTCAGAAAGAGAAGTCACACCCACAGAATCAGGCTATTGCTCAAGCAGCAAGCAGACTTCATTCATTTAAAGTTAGTATTTTGTACGACATTGTAAATTAAAAAATTACATTTTTTTAATAAAAAGCCAAAGAAATAATTGAATTAAATTTTTATTAGTGGATAAATGTTTAATGCATCTCTATGACATTTCTTTTTGCACTATTTTAATGGAATTGTTAATCTGTTTAAAATAGCAGATAAAAAGGTTATATGAATGCATTAAATTAATGCATTAATTTTAAAAAAATTTTATGATCAAAAACTATTAAAATAAGGAGTAGTTTGAGGTTCCACACTTTTAAAAGTTAATTTTTAGTTGTTTGGCAGTCATTAAGACTAACCGCACTGTTAAAACTTAGTTTAGACCTGTATTTTTAAGCGTACCTGTTTGGTGGTGTAATTAGTTATTTTCCAGCTGGGCAAATAAGCAAGTTGGTGTTTTTTCAATGATTTCTCTGATTGCAGCGTGCGGTGTCCCTTTAATTCGAAGCTGTCATATCACCTGTGAACCTCTAGGAGCAAGTTCATGATTTCCGCGTTTTAGTGCGCATGTGTGAATGTAGAAATTCACCACTAAAAACTGAGAGCGCTGTTGAGCTCCTCCGTTATTTCGGGAGCGATTTCTGGCCCAATGTTTCCATGTGTTGCGTGTTAATGACAACAGTAAGTGCAAGAATTAGTGGGTGGGAAGGTGTTTAGCCCTGCTGAGATTTATCAGTACAAACATTTTGGCATATGAGAAAAGTATCAGGATAGGACTGGATGTTTTAGGCAGCAAAAGGCCACACCCAGGGGAGCCTCACTCCCCGACTCACAAACACTCAATGACAGTTCACTTGGTTAGAAAGTGCTAATTACATCTGGTAATATTTAACAGAGATGCTTCCATTCATATCTGAAGTTGAAAATAACTATAAGCTACCCCCTTTCTCTGTCATTCTTCACACCACAGAAGCTGCATTATGTGTTGAGATTCCCACAGCTTTGGTTTTCTGATTTATATTCACTTGCACTCTAATCATATATCAGTTCCAATGATAAATATGAGGCTCTGCACCAAGGTGACAGAATGTTACATGAGACAGTCATTTCAAGTCAACCAAATCTGGATATGTTAATTTGCTACATTTTTATAAAAGAAATAATCTATCCTTAACATTCAGGCAGATATTTCATTTTTTTTTTATCTTGTCGCCTAAGCTCTATTATCTCCCCCGTTCTCATCAATGCCTTTGCCAAGAAGCATGATCACAATTTCCTATTGATAAAGTAGGTTACCTCTGGGCTAGCTCATCATTGTATATGAATAAAACTTATGAAATGTAACAGCTTTCTTTTGAAAATGCATTCAGGATCTCAATCAGGCTGACATTCAGCTGTGCACTAAGGGGTCCTGAGGGGGGGAAAAAAGAAGTCATCTAAAAATAATGAATCTGTTCCAGCAAGCGAGGCAGTCATGCGAGTCGCAGAGATCTGTTCGGTGAAGCCAGCTCCCTGTTCATACTGATCATTTAGCGATAGCTGAGAGCAAATTACTTTGACAAGGCTGTTACTATTGTAAAATTGAAGAGTTTGGCCAAGAGCTCTTGGGCTGTTAATAACTGACTGAAAGCAGGCAATAAATAATTGACGGTTGTTTTCTGGCTCCTTTTTACTTATTCACGCTTTCTAATACAGTTTCTGATATCAAAGCCATCTCATTTTTGTAAATCTTTCTCACCCTGTGGCCAAAGCACTAATTTGTTTCGGCTGGTCACATGGTCTACTTCAGGTCACGGTGCTCTCAGACTCTCAAATTGCAATGAAGATCATTTCAAGTGACGCAAATGAAATTAAACAGAATTCTATAAAAGGTGGGAGATAGTAGGAATGGTGAAGCAAGCTGCCCTCTTTATGCATGTGTTTATTTTTTTCTTCTTTTGAATAGATATATAGCTAGTGTTTCTAATGAATCTGCTCAGGGCTTCTAGAATAGCATGATTTATGGTACTTTGGCTCACTCTATCATAGCATTTCATTAGATGGATGGGAAGCTGGTAGTAATGAGGTTAGGGATGAGAAAACATCCATCAACTGCTGTTACATCTTCTAGGGAAAGACAACACACTATCTCATGTGTCATAGGCAGTGATCTAGGTCACAGTGATATAAAATCCATGATTAAAACCAAACACTTGACATTAGATGATAAGTGTCTACTCCCGGCTCAAAAAATAACCAGTATTTGTGTCCTTTAATTAAACCAGGTGCTCAAACATATATTACTATGCTAAATAAACAGAAAAGAGCTTGTTCATGTTTTTAATGTTTAAAAGCTGTGTGAAATATGGTCACCTTTAAGCACTTAATTCAGATGCAGATCACTCGTCTCTAAACATTTGGTGACATCCAGTTCAGCTTCCTTGACCACAGTACGCACTTAAACATTTCCTGATGTACATCACACTGTCAGACACTTTGTTACTCTTGCTATCAATACATGATCCTGCAGAGTATTAAGATGGAATCTTGCATTTATCATCGTAGCAAACACCCCTTGATAACTACAGTTAGTTTGATTTCTAATGTCTGCTTTACATGTGTGCTTACATGTGTGTGTGTGTGTAATGTGTGTGCATCCAGAAGCTGTGTTTAGTATCTCTAATGGCCCCTTCTCTTTTCCAGTGATCATAAAGAGCATCCCTTAGGATCCCTTCAGGCATCTGCCCTATGATGGATGTCAGGCTGATGGGCTTGTAGATCCCTGGCTCTGATTTGTCCCCTTTTTTGAAAATCGGAACTACATGAGCCACTATCCAATAAAAGGGAACTAGCCCTGACTCTATTAGGGTATTGAAAATAAGGGCATAGGGCTCACAGAGCATCTGTCCCATCCCTTTAACCTCCCTTTGGTGGATGTCATCTGGACCCGGAGTCCTATCTATTTTGAGATTTCCTATTCTATCCAAGATGACATAGAATCATAGAAGTTTGCAACATGGAAACAGGCCCTTCAGCCCAACATGTCCATGTCGCCCAGTTTATACCACTAAGCTAGTCCCAATTGCCCTTTTTCTATTTTAATATTTATAATTCTATTTAATACAGGGCATTCCACAGCTGGAACATGAGTATCATCTACAGGAGTATAGACTGATGTGAAATAATTATTTAACAGCTCTGCTAAAACCTGAGAATCAGTTTGAATTTGTCATGAATTGTCTTTCAGTGGCCGTATAAGGCCTTTAACGGTCTTCTGACTTCTGACATAGCTGAAAAAGCTTTTGCCAATACTACCACAATTGTGAACCATTTTCTTTTTCAGAGATCCCATAGCTACTCTAATGGCAGCTTTTGTCTCCCTCAATTGTTGTGATATTTGTCCCTGTTCTCCTGCGAGTTAAATTCCTTAAGCTTGTAAAATGCTTTCTGCTTCAACTAATTTGTCTGTGCACATTTCTAGTTAGCCTTAATGGTTTTGTTTTGCCATGTACCCTTCTTTTAACCATAGGGACATACTTGGCTTCATTTTGTTTTAGAATGGAACTTCTAATGTTGTGGGTTTAAAGGAAAGGGTGGATACGCTAGTGTAGAGAGGAAAGTAGCTGGCAGTCCATGTGTAAATGACAAGATAAGGAAGAAGCAGTCAGTGGGCTCAAAAGTAAAATATATTATATTGCCTTAAAAATGAAAGATATATGATGTATTTGTTGGATTATAACATGTCTTTCATAGAGGCAGAGAGTTCATGAGTAGAACTATGGGAGTAAATAAGTAACTGATCAGTTGGCACTAGTCAAATAGTATATTCATAGATAACTGGGACTGGGTGGAAAATATTGGGAAATCCACCCGCAATTTCCTAATATGCACTCTTGGCAGTCAAGGCTCCCCACTGGGAATAAGATTTTATAAAATCGTCCCTTTAATACATCATATGACAGTCCTCAGTCTGTTAGTTTAGCAGATGCATTAACCCATTTAAAATAAATGGCCTAATGCTTGCATTAAAACATCAAGAGAGGAATGTCATATGAACATGTTAAGTATTCGTCAGTTGATATCACCAACAGTAATTTCTGGCTATAGAGATTACGGGAGTGTGTCTTGTTCCAAAAAATGGGAATTAATTCAAATTTCAGGAGTATAGGATGTTCCAGAAGGATAAAAGAGACAGACAAGGAGGAAGGATTGTCTTATACGTTCATCAGAATTCATAATTTAAGGAAGGTGAACTGATGCCTCAGGGGAAGGCACAAACTGAAACAGTCCATCTTGAGTTTACAAGTAGGCAGAGTGCAGAATTAATAATAATGGTCTGGTATAGACCCCCAGGGCAGGATAAGCTTGATCCAGCTCATTATATGATGTCCCCTCCCAAATCCGTGCCCATCTTTCCTGCAATTCCATGTTGAATCCTTCCTACCAGGTTTCCACCCCAGCCACAGTATTGAAATGGCCCTTATCAAAGTCACAAATTACATCCTATGTGATTGTGACCGTGGTAAACTTTCCTACCTCATCCTACTTGACCTGTCTGCAGCCTTTGACACAGTTGACCACATTATCATCCTCCTCCAACGCCTCTCCTCCATCCTCCAGCCAGGCGGGACTGCTTTCGCCTGGTTCCATTCTTATCTATCCAGTCGTAGCCAGAGAATCTCCTGCAATGGTTTCTCTTCCACCTTCCACACCGTTACCTCTGGAGTCCGCCAAGGATCTATCTCATCTACATGCTGCCACTCGACGACATCATCTGAAAACAGAATGTCAGGTTCCATCAGGTCCACCTCAACACCACCTCCCTCGACCCCTCCACTGTCTCTCGTTTGTCACGCAGCTTGTCTGACATCCAGTACTGGATGAGCAGAAATTTGCTCCAACTAAATATTGGGAAGACTGAAGCCATTGTCTTCGGTCCCCACCTCAAACACCGCTCTCTAGCCACTGATTCCATCCCACTCCCTGGCCACTCTCTGAGGTTGAACCAGACCGTTCACAATCTCGGCGTCCTGTTTGACCCTGAGATGAGCTTCCGACCACATATCCACTCCATCACTAAGACCACCTACTTCCACCTCCGTAGCATCGTCTGTCTCCACATCTGTTTCAGCTTATCTGCTGCTAAAACCCTCATCCATGCCTTTTTTACCTCTGGACAACTATTCCAATGCTTACCTGGCCAGCCTCCCATCTTCCACCCTCCATAAACTTGAGCTCATCCAAAACTCTGCTGCCCGTTTCCTAACTCGCACCAAGTCTCATTCACCCATCACCCCTGTGCTCACTGACCTACATTGGCTCCTGGTCCGGCAACACCTCTATTTTGAAATTCTCTTCCTTGTTTTCAAATCCTTCCATGGCCTCGCTCCTCCCTATCTCTGTAACCTCCTCCAGTCCTACAACCCTCTGAGATCTCTGCGCTCCTCCATTCTGGCCTCGTGCGCATCCCTGATTTTCATCACTCCACCATTTGTGGCTGTGTCTTCAGCTGCCTAGGCCCTAAGCTCTTGAATTCCTTCCCTAAACCTCTCGGTCTCTCTACCTCTCTCTTCTCTTTTAAGACGCTCCTTAAACCTTACCTCTTTGATCAAACTTTTGGTCACTTGTCCTAATATCTCCTTATGTGGCTTGGTGTCAAATTTTGTTTGATAACTCTCCTGTGAAGCGCTTTGGGACGTTTTACTATTTTAAAGGCGCTATGTAAATACAAGTTGTTGTTGTTGACAGACCCAACAACAACAAATAATAATGGGTGACTTCAATCAACCCAATATAAAATGAGAACTTCTCAATTGGAGCGATGCAACAGAAACAGAATCAGAATGAGTATTGTGATAAAAGGTTACTCTTTGACCCAGTGGGGGTGACTTTAGTACTGTTGCAAGTCAGTTCTAAATGGCACAAATCTCGCAAGATTAATAATGTGTTAATAGCATTCAATGTTCATAGGTCAGTGCATTTGTATAATTATTCATAGCTCCAAGTGTAGACTTGGATGGGTGTTGGGAGCACACTAGTGCTAGGAGCAGAAAATTGCATTTAGGTGAAATTTAAAGGGATGCCTACAATAAAAGAAAAGCAGTAGAATAGTGGGTCAACATTTTTTACACCCTTTGGAAAGACCTAAAAATAATCTCAACCTATTAGCAGCCTGTGCCAAGAGTAAAAGGGAGAGGACTAAGAACTGACACGCAAAAATGAAGGGAAAGGAAACTCAAGGCACGAGTCTATAAACAGGTGATGGAGCAGTCCAGCTCTTGACCCCCTGCTGAATTGGAGGTGATGCTGAATTAGGTGGTTATGAGGAGGAAGGTCCTCCTTGCCACTCCATGTTACCATAAGTCAGCAGTGCCATGTGCCTGGAAGGAGATGGAAACAGGTTGGAGGTTGCAGCTGACCATTACTATCACTGGCTATACCAACCATATGCTGCATGTTAGCTGCAGGTATGTGCACCTCTGTCCATAGATATGGGTAGGTGGGCACAGAATATCTCTGGTGCAGATTGACTTTCTGGGAATCCTCCCGTTGGTCATCCTTTTCCTCCTCCAAAAAGCTCAGATAGATTGGGGAACCCCTTGGTGGCACTAATGGAACTGTAAGAAAAAGAAAAAGAAGAGCATATATAATAAAGGCCTATGAAAACCTAAGTGAGGCCCCAAAACCACCACTGCTATGCAAACCGCAGGACCGTGCCCTGACCAAGCAAACTTTGGCGGGATCAGCTCCGAAGGTCCAAGCTGATCTAATTGGTTATGGGGAAACAACAGGGCAATGGGACTAATTGGATAGCAATTTCAAAGAGCCGGCACAGGCAGGATTGGTCGAATGGCCTCCTCCTGCGCGGTACCTACTATGCATAGCTCGGTCCTTTACGTAAAGAATGATTAATGTTTGGAATAATCTACTAAGCAGTGTAATGGAGGCCTGAAAATTACGGGCTCTATTTTAGCACCCGCTATCGGGTGCGTTCCTGGCAGGGGGCTCCGAAAATCGGGGAATCCCGGAGCTGGTCAGGAGTCCGGCTCCAACCCGCCCACTTCCGGGTTCCCCACAAACGTGCCGGCGTGCGCGCACAGCCCCCGCATGTTGGATTCCCGCAGGCAATTAAAGCCAGCTGGATGCCACTTAACAGTATTTATTCTGCTATTTCAGATCATTAACAGACCTGATTAAGTGAATATGTCAAGAGGGGTGGGATTTTAGAAACAACTGGGACTGTTTCCCATACTGGGGAAAACACTCCCAGTTGAAATGGACGTGTTGCAGCCATCAGCCTGTGGCAGCTGCAAAGGTCCATTTGACAGATGGGGGGGGGGGGGGGAGACCCTCACTTATTGCAGGAGGCCACTCTGTCACTTGGGACAAAGTTTGGCCCCCACCACCCTCCTCCTGACAATCAAATTCACCAACTTGCACACTTACCCCGGGGTCCAGAGAAATGTACCTACCTTGCGGACCCCCTCAGATGTACATCTTCCGGATGGGGGCCGCCGTAGCTGAAGTCATGACCTCCTCAGAGGGCGAACAGCATCACCAGCCTCGCCGGTCAAGCCGTCCACCTCTTACACATGTCACTCCACAACACAGTGCTGTGACACATCCACCTGCACAGCAGGACTGAGGGCAACCGCAGAGAGAGATGCGTCGCAGAGGGCACTACCCTCGCCACAGGATCCACAGACCGAGGCTCAGCTTCCTGGACCTCTCTGAGCAGCAGTGCACACGGAGGCTTAGAGTCACTCGACATGTAGTCATGGACATCTGCAGCCTCCTTCATGCCGAGCTGCTCCCGGCTGGCCCGAGCACCATCTTCTTACCTGTCGCTGTCAAAATCACCACTGCCCTCAACAACATCTCCTCCGCATCCTTCCAGGGTGCCACCGGAGACATCGCCGACGTCTCTCAGTCATCTGCACAAAAGAGCCCTGCAAATACACCTGCACCCACTTTGCTGTGACACAATGGGTGGCATCAGGTGTGGGTCTTCATTGTGATCCTCAGGAAAGGGCGTTATTGTACAAACCAGACAAGATTCGCAAAGACGTGGCAGTAGTGGTGCCAATATAATATGTGATGTGAGTTGATCAGAAATTAAATATAAGTAAAAACCATGACAAACCCTCAAACACCCTTGTGCATCCCCTTCATGCTCACAACACGTTTGCCTTACGCTTCCTACTGCACATATGTGATGCATGCCCTGTGGCTGCAGCACAGGTAGTGGCAGGTTGAGTAAGGCTGACCGTGAAAGAGATGCATGAGAGGGTGAGTATGAGATAGAGCCATGAGATTGTATGAGGATTGGGTTGAGTGGTAGTGGCGGGATGAGTACTGGCAAGGTGAGTAAGTGCAGGTATGATGAGGTTGAAGTTTGAGTGGGTGGGAGGGGTGATGTGACAGAGTAGTGTTGGCAGTGCAGAAGGAGATGTGGGGTGGGGGCGGTGATGTGGCAGATGGAGTGCAAGGGAATAAGTGTACTCACTTTGGCTGACCTACTTAGGTCATTGGAGCGCCTCCTGCACTGTATGCAGGTGGGTGATATGTTGGTGGTGCAGGTGACCTCCTCTGCCACCTCGAGCCAGGCCTTCTTGGTGGCAGAGGCAGGCCGCTTCCTCCTGCCCACCAGGGGGAAGTCCTCTGTCCTCCCCCTCCTCCTCACCCCATCTGATGATACCTGGAGTGAGGCATCATTAAACCTGGGAGCAGCCTTCCCCCTGGGCTGCTCCATGCTGTATTTTTTCCTATTTGTTGCAGCATCTGTCAGTGGAGGACTGCCCCTTTAAATAGAGCTCCTTCAGCTGACAGACCTTACTGGGCATGCGCAGTCCGCCCGACGTGCAGCTCAGCAGTGGGGAACCCGGAAGACCAGGTAAGTGGATCCAATTAAGCTGCGATCGCACGCGGGGCAGACTGATTTCGTCGGGCGCGTTACCCACGTGCCCAATAGCCCTCCCGCCGCGAACCCGCAGCCCTGGTAACATCGAGCCCTATATTGTGCAATATTGGTATATAAATGTTTGTGTGTTTTATGAAATCCCTTTGGCTGCTAAAATAAATGGGTCAACGCTTCCACTAATATAAATGCCTTTAGCATTCCGACATTATTATCATCTAGTTTCACGTCCAGGCCAGAAAAACAATGGGGTTGTTCACAATTTAATGGATGCACCATTTAAGTTGTGTGTTCTGTCACAAGAGAGGCATAATTACATTTGTAATAATAAAATCATCACACCTTCTCTGCAGTGACATCTAAAACGATTAAAAAAGGATACGAGTTTCAAAATTCGGAAGGAATTGTCTGGAAGGAGGCAGATTTGATTAGGCAATATTCCTAAAGGTGATGTGGGCATCTTCTAAATTGAGGTGTAAGGAAATGCTTTGATAACATTCCATGAACCTCATTTAAAAGCAACAAGCAAGGATACAGGAAAAAAGTAAGCTTACTCAAGACAACAACCCCAAATAAACCTCGATATTGTGGGTAAGTATAACATTGTACTGCTGCTGAAGGTTGTTACTCCCATCATAGTCTCCTAACCTTAGGTTCTGTTTGTCAGAACCCCTTTGTATCATAGTAGGTACAGTACAGGAGGAGGCCATTCCGCCAATCCTGCCTGTGCCGGCTGTTTGAAAGAGCTATCCAATTAGTCCCATTCCCCTGCTTTTTCCCATAACCCCGTAGATTTTTTTCCCTTCAAGTATTTATCCAATTCCCTTTTGAATGTTACTATTGAATCTGCTTCCACCATCCTTTCAGGCAGTGCATTCCAGACCATCACAACTCGCTGCGTAAAATGTTCCTTCATTTTGCCTCTGAATCTTTTGCCAATCACCTTAAAACCTTCTTTAACAGGACAATAATCTTTCACATACCACAAGGTCAAATAATTAACTGATTAAGACAGCAAATATTTTAATCTATTTTAAATTAATTTCCTGGTTTCTAGAAATGATAAACTATTGTAGTGTCTTCTAGTGTTCCCCAAACTGAGGAAGGAGAACCTGCATTTTCAGTTAGAACTGGCATCTTGATCCAGAAAAGAAACCTATGGACAATCCCAGAGGGTCTGTATCAATCTGTCTCTTTATTCACCACACTACTAACATGTATCCATTTATGCACCTCACTTGGATAAGCTTCACTTAGTTAAACCCTATTGAGAATCATAGGTCAGTCGAAACTCAAACGTGCATGTGCAGGGGATAGCTTTACTGGTTTGCAGATGGTTCTCCATCTGTCTATCAGGAAGTAATATCCCATGTGATCTGAAGTGGGTAGAGTTATGATTGTCTGGCTCAGAGAAACATTATGGTCTAATGTACATCAATACCTAGACATTCTTGCAAGAAGGAATGTGGCAGCTTGTGATTAAAAGTAGCATTCTGTCAAAAATGTTTTAGGGTTTTTTGGCATTAAAAGGTCTAGAAACTGCTGTTTGTGATATTAGTAGATAAACGCTTACCCTGTTTGAATGGCATTCATTTATTTGTTATTGTAGTGAAAGCATCAACCAATTCATACACTAAAATTGCAAACAATCATTTCTAGGCTTTATTCTTTTAAAAATTAATGGTCGATTTTGCAAATTCACAATTCCACCATGGTGTTTAGCATGCTGGGGTGTGTGTTTAGGAGTCACACACTGAGCTCCGCAACTGAAAATCCAAAATGTGCTTCTGTTGTGCAAAGCTCTGTGCTAGGAGTGCAAATCCATGAAATCTACCTTCTAGTGTAGAATATAACTTAGTGATCAAATCTAACTACAGCATTTTTTTTTGTAATTCTGACATGATCAAAGGTCAAGCAATATAGTTCAATGTTTTAATTTCAGGAATACAGGATATACATGACTGTATTGATGTGAGGTAATCACAAGGAAGTATCAACGAATAGCAAATACCGGATCAATAAGATCTACACACTCTACTCTTACACTGAGTCTATCTCTGGCCTTACTATTTAGTTAACGGATACTAGGGTATTACATGTTTTTTTTGGGCAGGGATGATTGAATCGATTTTTCTTTCCACGATGGTAAGTGAAAATCTTTGCATTCATACACAATAAAATGCATTGCATTATTAATAAGAATTGAATATGTACTGTTCTGTTATAGAGCACATTAAATTCCTATAATTACCTTTTAAAAGTCTTAACACTTGTGAATATATTCCGGTTATTGCAAATTTTTACAGGAACTTCATTCAAGACCGCAGTAACAGTGACACCGACAGGGGAGCACAGCACAGGAAACTCTGTTCCAATGCACATGATATAAATACTGGAAATAATGGGTAAGGTGAAATACTTCATATTATTTATTGCAATCCATTCAATTATTTGCTAAACTGAGCCAATTGTTAGCCAGCCAATTAATGCATTTGGCCTGGAAGCAAAATTTTTTAAAAAGTAAATAATCTTTTCACCTATTCCAATGCTCTCATTCTTCACGCTCTGTAAACATCAGCTCATCCAAAACTCTGCTGCTTATATCCTGTTGTACACCAAGTCCTGCTCACCCATCACTCCTGTCCTCACTGACCTATATTGGTTCCTGGTCCCCTAGCAGTTCAAATATAAAATTCTCATCCTTGAGTTTAAATTTCTTCATAGTCCCGCCCTTCCCTATCTCTGTAACCTCCTCCAGCCCTACAACCACCCCCCCCCCCCCCGCCCCCCATGATCTCTGTTCCTCTGACTCTGGCCTTTTGTGCATTGTACCTCCCTTCACTCTACCATTGATACCCATCCCATCAGCCGCCTAAGCCCATAATCTGGAATTCCTTCCCTAAACCCTTTCATCTCTCCACCTCCCTAACTTCCTTTAAGACCCTTCTTAAAACCCACCTCTTTGACATCTCCTTCTTTGACTTGGTGTTTATGTTTTGATTATGCCTCTGTGAAGCACTTTGGGAAGATTTTCTTTGTTAAAGGTATTATATAAATGCAAGTTGTTGTGGTCAAATTAATATGTTTGCAAAGAAGTTTCAAAAACTTCCCATTATTCACTACAAATAGGGCTACATCCTATTGAAAATAGTCCTGCCCCTTAAAGATTGTGCATATTTTGGGTTGAGTTATTTGAAACCTATAGTACCATGCACCCAAATTCAACCTAAACTCTGTGTACTCACAACTGCACAAATTCCTGGATAGAAGAGTAACATTGACCTATCTCTGTAATTGGATTGCTTTTTGTTTTTTTTCTTATTATCCCTTCTTTTTTCCACTCCTGAGTTTTTTTCACATTGTACACCTTTTCTGGCTGAACAACTGGTCTAACGCTTCCACCAATGCCCCTCTTTACCGCGATATTAGGTGGTGTGTGAGAAGGCCCAGGATGATTGAGCTTCTGATTTGCTCTCCCTTCCCGTGGTCAATTACTTTGCATCTGTCCACCTTCCCATAGTGGCATGGTTGATAGAAGCAAATAAATGACTTATCACATCAAAACTTCACACAATGAATTACTTTTGAGTGTTGTTACATAGAAAACCACAGGCACAAATTTTCATCCTAGCACTCACATTGGAGCGCCAACATGTCTTAAGATGGTTTAATTTGTTCTTCGTGCACTAAACATGTCTCAAATGGGAATTCATTTTTTATGCACTCGCAGGAAAGCAGAAGTTTACTCATTGCGTATTCTTGGAGCTTGTATGTGTTACAATTAATACACAACTGAGCTGTGAATCAGGAAAAATCTTCAATAATGGTTCTGAATCACCTCATAAGCCTTTAATAGGCACATAGGCACTACAAATAATGCTCAATGCATGAATCCAGCAGAAATGCTGAAAATATTATAGCGCTGATGGAGAGAGTAGGTATATAGAATAGTCCACTTAACAGATAAAGCTCTTCAGATTGCAGTGGAGGGTCCAGCAATAAGGGAGGCAATTACCCTTGAAGTCAACAAGTCTCCACTACCCACCTCATTGGGAAGGATAAGCAGAAGAAAATGTCCGAATTCCAAAAAAATGCCTAGATATGCAATGAGACCACAGTCAATTATATTATGTATATGGCTATAAATTACATTGCTATATGGGTATGAGTGCCAATTATTTTACATTCGTAGAAATGCCATCCAAAGTGGTTATAGGTGTCAGCCATGATTGCCTGAATAGTTTCACCCAAGAGTATTGTTAACCTGAATTTAACCAGTACTTTGCTGTAAGCAGTACACAAAACAGAAATAACGAGGATATTTTGGAACTATTACAACAGGCTAGAAAAAGCAGACCTGTTTACTAGCAGCTTAGAAAGATTGCATATTAACTCTCCTATATACAAATAGAACTGACTACACAGAAGTATTTACTCTCTTTTTCTGTCTTTTCTTTACATTTTACTGGACCTGACAATTTGTACAATGTTGGGAAGCCTCTGGAGGTGATCTTCGACTTTCGTTAGAAACGGAAGTGAATTTGATGGAGCAGCCGCACCGCCAACCCAAAGCCAGTGTCAAGAGGCCCGAACCATTTTCACCACCGGTGAGCTGTAGGTTCCAAATGGTCACCTCTCTGCAGCTCGCTGCTTGTGGGGGGAGCACAAAATTGGCCAGCTCCCATGCTGAGACAGCTATCCGGTCAGGTCTGGGGTGACCAGATTTCTTTTGTGGGCCCAAGTGGAGGACTCCTACTCCTCCTCGGGGGTGAAATTCAACCCTGTGGGCCGCTTTCCACAGTGGAAAAAAAATTCAGGCGGGGTGTATAATGGGTGACGGATCCATTCTCGCCCGTTTTCCGCACCCGCCGAAGTTGAATTTCAACCACTGGTCCCACAATAATAAAACAATAATTTCTTTGGCCGCTTTTTGAGCAGCCGAACCAGTGGTCCTTTAAGGACTGCTGATTAAACCGCTCAGCACTTGGTACAAAAGGGTAGAGAATGTGCCCATTTCTTCCTAAAGATCTCATTCAAGTCCAACAATCCACGTAGGACCCTGATTTGCATATTAAAGCTGCTTTGCAAAAATGCTGAAACAAGCTGGCGGGCTGCTCGCCCATTTACAGGGTTTGCATTAGGTGGGCCTTGGGCATCTATTGGATGGTTGAGGTGCTCCCCTTCCCCCCATTTTTAACTGGTGGCTGCCCATTTCTCAGACAAGAAACGGGCAGACAGCAGTTGAAAATCGCCCAGTTTGCTTCTCTCTGTATAATTACATCTCAAGTACTGCATACTGCTCTTTGCAGAAGAAGATGTCCTTCAATAGGTGCTACTCTGCTAAGGATGGTGGTAGCATGCAGGAGATAAAACCCCATATCCATTATAAACAGGCCACTGTCGATGTCATAGATTGGGAGGTTGTACAGGCCCTGCAGGGTGTTAAATTTTGTGGAGATGATGACACTCCTGCTTTTTTGCAAAAATAACTGTACACATTTACTGTAGCAATAATTTTCATGTTCAAATTCAAAGCAGTGTTCTCCACCACTACACATAGCATGTACTGTCATTGCAACAACACGTGTAACAATTACCTGGTCCATATGGTTATCCTGTACCTTTTTTTTGTACAGAAACCCAGAAGGAGGAAATTGGAACTGCAGGACCACAACATCCATACCCTAGGGGACTGTTCCCGGTACAGATATCAATGCGCCTGATTCATGGTATCCCTGTTTCCCGTCAGTAATCTTAATGACTAGAAAATTGGAACAACTGCAAATCCTTTCAGTCCTGTTGAGTGAGAATTCATGCCACAAAAATTCAAGATGGCGGTTCAAATTTTTTTTAGTGATTGATTGGTTCCCTTCTGTTTTATTTTATTGATAAATTTTCCTCACGGCTCATCCTTGATTCATTGCTTTCATTTGTGGTTAGTACATCCTCTTTGGTAGGTTTCTAGCTACTTTGTTTGTTCTAAATTGTACCCTTCCTACTTGTTGACTTCTGATTTGATGCTGTTTTATAAAGATGAAATATGAGGTAATCAAAAAGTGTCGCACAGAATTGTGGCATGCAAAATGTGGCACAGGAAGTATGTGTGATGGGTAGGAAATGCATACTGTTGTGCTATTTTTACTGTATTAATAATATTGATAGGTGTTTGTTTATACTTCGTATTCATAAGTGCAGCAGGGAGAGCAGGGATAGCAGTTTTCATTACAGTGACTGTATATGATAGTCAATTGATTCTCATCAAGCTGATGAACATTAAAGACCTAACCTAAGTGTGACTGGAAAATATAGATAAGTCTGTCAAGTTATTACTATTATTATTATTCAATAGTTACTGTTTGGTGTCTAACTAAAGTTAATCCACCGTCCCCCACTGTAATGGGCTTAATTACTCTTGTTGAGCCACCAGCATTAAAAATATTGCCATCTGTCAAACCAATGTGAGCAAATGTAAGCTCTCATATTATCACTGAGTAATATTTTGATGCCAAATAATGTAACCACATTGACATTAAAATTGCCAGCAGATTATTACCCTTTTTTTATCTTTTATGTTCATGTAGGCTCTGAAAACTTTGCATACATCCAGAAATATAACTTAGTTTGCAGCTGATAGCAATCTAGTTTCAGGTAAAGTGCCTATTAAGAAGGAGATGCTTACTGCAGGCTCATCCCAAAGCTATACTTCATTGAGAAACAGATTTAACAAAATAGTAGTTAAAGAACATCCGTTAGATGAAATAACTTCCTTGCAAGCAGGAAATTCCTCGTTTGTAAACTGAATAGTCAGTGTTGGACATCCACAATAGTGACAAAAGATGTAAATTATTGACGTTTTTATATTTGAAATGTTTTTGACAGATCAATAACTGCAATCGTCACATAAAAGCTTTTTTATAAAGATTACAGCTTTGAATTTGATGAAAAAAACTATACTGCTATGCAAATGAACCCCTGCATACTGGCATTTCTGTTGCTATCTTTGGATTTTATTAGGTAAACCCCATCACCATGGTAACAGTTTACGCTGTTCCAAACTTCTACCATCGTCCAAATGCCTCCTCAATTGGATGACGCACACAGCTCTTTTTAAAAATTCATTCATGGGATGTGGGCGTCGCTGGCAAGGCCAGCATTTATAGGAACATAGGAACACAGGAACAGGAGTAGGCCATTCAGCCCCTCGTGCCTGCTCCGCCATTTGATAAGATCATGGCTGATCTGTGATCTAACTCCATATACCTGCCTTTGGCCCATATCCCTTCATACCTTTAGTTGCCAAAAAGCTATCTATCTCAGATTTAAATTTAGCAATTGAGCTAGTATCAATTGCCATTTGGGGAAGAGAGTTCCAAACTTCTACCACCCTTTGTGTGTAGAAATGTTTTCTAATCTCGCTCCTGAAAACTCTGGCTCTAATTTTTAGACTGTGCCCCCTACTCCTAGAATCCCCAACCAGCGGAAATTGTTTCTCTCTATCCAGCTTATCTGTTCCCCTTAATCTCTTATAAACTTCGATCAGATCACCCCTTAACCTTCTAAACTCTAGAGAATACAACCCCAATTTGTGTAATCTCTCCTCGTAACTTAACCCTTGAAGTCCGGGTATCATTCTAGTAAACCTACGCTGCACTCCCTCCAAGGCCAATATGTCCTTCCGAAGGTGCGGTGCTCAGAACTGCTCACAGTACTCCAGGTGTGATCTAACCAGGGTTTTGTACAGCTGCAGCATAACTTCTGCCTCCTTGTACTCTAGTCCTCTAGATATAAAGGCCCTAATTGCCCTTGAGAAGGTGGTGGTGAGCCGCCTTCTTGAATCGCTGCAGTCCATGCGCTGAAGGTTCTCCCACAGTGCTGTTAGGTAGGAAGTTCCAGGATTTTGACCCAGCAACGATGAAGGAGCAGTGATATATTTCCAAGTCAGGATGGTGTGTCACTTGGATGGGTGCAGGTCACGTGCAGGTGGTGGTGTTCTCATGCACCTGCTGCCCTTGTCCTTCTAGGTGGTAGAGATCACGGGTTTGGGAGGTGCTGTCGAAGAAGCCTTGGCGAGTTGCTGCACTGCATCCTGTGGATGGTACACACTGCAGCCACTGTGTACCGGTGGTGAAGGGAGTGAATGTTTAAGGTGGTGGATGGGGTGCCAATCAAGTGGGCTGCTTTGTCCTGGATGGTGTTGAGCTTGAGCGTTGTTGGAGCTGCACTCATCCAGGCAAGTGGAGAGTATACCATCAAACAATGTATTCCATCAGACTGGTGCCTTGTAGATGATGGAAAAGCTTTGGGGAGTCAGATGAGTCACTCGCCACAGAATACCCAGCCTCTGACCTGCTCTTGCAGCCACAGTATTTATGTGGCTGCTTCAGTTAAGTTTCTGGTCAATGGTGACCCCCAGGAGGTTGATGGTGGGGGAGTTGGCGATGGTAATGCCGTTGAATGTCAAGGGGAGGTGGTTAGACTCACTCTTGTTGGAGATGGTCATTGCCTGGCACTTGTCTGGCGCGAATGTTGCTTGCCACTTATCAGCCCAAGCCTGGATGTTGTCCAGGTTTTGCTGCATGTGGGCACGGACTGCCTCATTATCTGAGGAATTGCGAATGGAGCTGAACACTATGCAATCATCAGCGAACATCCTCACTTCTGACCTTACATTGGAGGGAAGGTCATTGATGAAGCAGCTAAAGATGGTTCGGCCTAGGGCACTGCCTTGAGGAACTCCTGCAGCGATGTCTTTGATAACACTCTTTTAAAGAATTTTCATTTCAGCCCCTAGACTGTGCTTGATGACTCAAACCTATGGGAAGCAACAATGTCTATCAGGGAAATTACTTGAAGCCTGAGAGGATTTGAAAACTGACAGTGATAAATTACTGTTCCATGACAGGTACCTCACAAGTTAATATTAAAGGCAAAAGAATCACTTAATTTTCTTTTATCCCTCCAAAAAGAACATCTTACGACCTATTTATTACAATATTAATATTCCAGTAACAAAAGCAAAATAAAAAATGACCACAAAATTCACCTCAGGGGGTTTGGGCCCCAATTTTAACCCTACCCAACGGGAATAGGGTGGGTGAACGTTTAAAATTGCGAGAATCCACTTACCGCTCCGTTCCTGCCAGAAAATCCCCGATCGTGATTTTAATGATGCCACTGAGGTCAGGAACTCACCTGTTGGAAACTGGGATCCCAATGCTTTTTTAACTGGGCAAGACGATCCACTTGTTCAGTAAAACCTTGCAGGCTTGGGCTCCCTAACTGAGACACGACTGGAAGAATTGTTTAAAGGGGCACTCATCTGCAGGCATTCGGATTATTAGCATAATTTATGATTCATGGACTGCCAAGGCATTTCAGACCTAGGAAATTACTTCTTTTTGATTATTTTGCATTACTCATCCTCACTAAACATTTTCAGCTTATCATGGGTGCCATTCTTGCTTCTTTATTCTGGATGGAGGAACAGTTGGAGGAAGAGCAACAGTAGCAGCTTCAGCAATGAGGACAAGCGGCAGCTGAGCCTGTTTGTATCATAGTATCATAGTAGGTACAGCACAAGAGGAGGCCATTCGGCCTGTCGTGGCTGTGGCGGTTCTTTGAAAAGCTATCCAAATAGTCCCATTTCCCTGCTATTTTCCCATAGCCCTGTAATTTTTTTTCCTTCAAGTATTTATCCAATTCCCTTTTGAAAGTTATTATTGGATCTGCTTCCACCACCCTTGCAGGCAGTGCACTCCAGATTATTACAATTCGCAGCGTAAAAAAATGTTTCCTCATGTTGTCTCTGACTCTTTTGCCGATCACCTTAAATCTGTGTCCTCTGGTTATCGACCCTTCGGCCACTGGAAACAGATTCTCCTTATTTACTTTATCAAAACCATTCATGATTTTGAATACCTCTATCAAATCTCCTCTTAACCGTCTCTGTTCTAAGGAGAACAACTCCAGCTTTTCCAATCTCTCCACATAACTGAAGTCCCTCATCTCTGGAACTATTCTAGTAAATCTCTTCTGCACCCTCTCCAAGGCCTTGACATCTTTCCTAAAGTGTGGTGCCCAGAATTGAACACAATACTCCAGCTGCGGCTTAACCAGTGTTTTATAAAGGTTTAGCATAACTTCCTTGCTTTTGTACTCTCTGCCTCTATTAATAAATGTAAGGAATCTTACAACACCAGGTTATAGTCCAACAGTTTTATCCTCTTGTCTAGTGAAGACCAATGTGAAATATTCATTTAGTATCACAGCCATACCCCCTGCCTCACAAGAAGATTTTGTTTTTGTCCCTAATCGGTCCCACCCTTCCTTTGACTATTTATATGTTTATAAAAGACATCTGAGTTCCCTTTTATGTTAGCTGCTAATCAATTCTCATACTCTCTCTTTGCCCCTCTTATTTCCTTTTTTTGATCTCCTCTGTACTTTCTGTATTCAGCCTGGTTCTCTACTGTTCTATGAACCTTACATTCATCATAAGCCTCCTTTTTCTGTTTCATTTTAATCTCTATGGGCTCAATTTTAAAACTGAACTGTGGGTGCTTTGGGGCGGGGGGAGAAGAAAATCGGGATTTCCAGGAGTGGGCAGAAATCCCGGCTCCAACGTACCTAAGAACGCACACGACCCAGAATCATCTGGGTGCGCACGTCGTTCCCGAACCCAGAAGTCCAGCCGGCAATTAAAGCCGGCGGGACGATATTTATACAAGGAATTCAAGTAATTAAAGCACTTGAAATGTGCATAAATCTAATCAAGAATGAAGGCAAGCGATTTCAACACTGCCTCAGCATGTTTCCCATGCTGTGTGAAATGTGCCATGGGAATGTAGTTAGGTTTCAGCCGGCAGCCATTTGGACATTTAAATCCCTGTTTGACAGATGGGAATAAAAGGTCAGTTATTGCAGCAAGGCACTCAATTCCCTCAAACTTTTGGCTGGGAGATCTTAGTTTTTAGACTGAAAATTCTTGGTTTCCACTCAGAATTGTTCTGTTTACACATATTTACCAACTTTTCGGACCCCCTCAAACTGACACCATCAGGATGGAGGGCGTGATGGCTGCATTTACCACTACATCCGAGGATGACGACCATCACCATCCTCACCAGGCACGACGTGCACTTCCGCCACTTGCAGCACCACAGGCACCTGCACAAGAGTAGAGAGGAACAACAGAGGGACCGACGTCACAAGAAGCACTACCCTTGTCAGAGGATCTACAAACCGAGGATGAGCTTCCTGGACCTCTCTGAGGAGCAGTGCATACGGAGGCTGAGAGTGAGTCGCCAGGTGGTCACAGACATCTGTAGCTTCCTTCATGCCGAGCTGCTCCCGGCTGGGCCTGGCGACATCTCATTATCCATCGCAGTTAAAGTGACCACTGCCCTCAACTTCTTCGCCTCCAGATCATTCCAGGGTGCCACCGGTGACATCGCCGGGGTCTCTCAGTTATCTGCATATAAGTGCATGAGACAGGTCACTGACGGTTTGTTTTGCAGCGCCTCGCAATACGTCAACTTCCCCATGGATGACCTCGGCCAGACGGAGAGGGCAGTGAGATGCACTCTGGGCTGGCTTCCAATTGCACGCATATAGCAATCCAAGCACCTCCACACGAGACAAGGACTGTTCATCAACAGAAAGGGTTATCACTCCATCAATGCTCAGCTTGTTTGTGACCATCACAAAAGATTTCTTCACGTGTAATCCAGATTCCCTGGCAGCTGCCATGATTCATTCATTCTGAGGGAATCCAACATCCTGAGCGTCTTCCACGTACTGAACACCCTGAAGGACTGTCTCCTCGGGGACAAGGGATACCCCCTGCTCACGTGGCTCATGACACCTCTGAGGAACCCCATCAGCGAGCAACAGCGTCGATACAATGACAGCCGCATTGCCACCAGGTCTGTAATTGAACATGCGATAGGACTGCTGAAGATGCGATTTCGGTGCCTCGATCGTTCTGGGGGAGCGCTTCAATGTGCACCAGCGAGAGTGGGTCGCATTATAGTAGTGTGTTGTGTCCTGCACAACATGGTGCAACAGAGAGGGGTAACGGTTAATGAGGCCCCATCCCCTCATCCAGCATCCACATCTGCCATTCCCAATGAGGAGGAGTAGGAGCAGTAGGAGGAGAAACCCATGGGCACAGCAGCGGCTCACCTGGCTGCTCGTGAGGCCAGGGAGTCACTCATATGTGAACGGTTCTCGTAAGATCAGAAAATGAGAATAGTCCAGTCCTCACATCACCTGGAAAGACCAGTACCAACACCAGCCGCTCCCCTCCCCCCCCACTCCCTGCACAAAACAGTCCTGCAACTACACATACACCCATTGTAAAGTGACCCACTGGGTGGCATCAAGTGTCACCACTCATGGTGAAGCACATGAAAGGGCACTATCGCAAAAGCCAGTCAAGAATGGGCAAGACGTGGCAGTAGTGGTGAGAACGATAACATTTAATGTGACTAACAGAAACCAAATATAAATGATAAACATGACAGTCTGTCAGACACCCTTGTGCATCCCTTCGTGATCACAAGTCCTTAGTCTTTCTCTTCCTAACACTTTTACATGGTGCATCCCCTGTGGCTGCAGCAGAGGTGGTGGCAGGTTGCTCATGTCTATGCCCAGACTGCTTAGATGCTTTCAACCTACGCCCTCTGGGTTTTGGAGCCCATGAGGGCCCCTCCAAAGACTGCTCCACCTGCACCTGTGCAGGGGCTGACTCGGCCACCTGGAGAGGAGGCAGCATTGTGGGTACTGGTTGAGAGGGGGGCAATGGGTGAGACATGGGAGCACTTTGAGTGGCGTCCCCCTTTCCATGTCCCCTTTTGCTATCATCCCTCTCCTGGACCAGGCCCACATCACTTGTACCACTCTGCTGGAGAACAGTTTGGAGGACATGTATGATGCCTTGGAAGACCAGTTGTAAAGTTTCTGTCTGCCTGTTTAAGGCGGCAGAATGTTGTTCACAATGAGTCCGAACGGCCGTTGTTGGGGCCTGAATGGACTCATTTGTGAACCGTGCTTGAAGCTCAACGGAGGCTAGCCTTCCCTCCATCGCAGATACTCCCGCATTTACCTGTGACACTATCTCAGACATTTCAGCAGTTACCTGCGACATTATCTCAGAGATTCACTCATGTACCTGTGCCACCATTCCATTAATGCAGGATTTGGACTCCTCCATCCTCTGCGCTATTGTGGAGAGTGTGCATGGCACCTATTCCAGTACCTCGCAAATATGCTGCTGTCCCTTGATCATTCTCCTTTTAAAGGATGGCCCCCGAGGTTCAGCATCTGCGTCCAGCTGAGCAGAGCCTGGAGAGGAGTGCGCTCACTGACGCGGACTCTCCACAGCTGCCCCTGCCACCAGTGTCTGCTCGTGCTCACCAGGTGCCAACCCAACTAACTGACTACTAGGACCCACTGAGGTGTGAGTTTCTGCGCTAGTGGATGGCTCACTAAGATGTGACGGTGTGCCCTCAGAGGCCTGGAGCTCCTCTGAGGAATCGCCCTCTGCCGTCACTGTGTTCATTGAAGGGCCTGTAAGAGAACAGAAGGCAATATTAAGCATCGTCACAGATGTGTCATGTTGCGGTGAGCATACTGAAGTGTTCAATATGTCAATCATTGTTAACATCAATTCATGTTGTGTGTGATGAATATTAAAGTTGTGTCACCAGACGTTTGTGGGGTCCCAGCCTCAGCGTCCCCGACAGACAGGCACTCGAGGGTGTGGCTGATCTCCAGGGCCTCCTCCTCCACCTCCGTGAGGATCACTATTTGTTGTGGCCCCCCTCCAGCCCTCACCCTCTCACGTGCATTTTGCGTTCTCTTCTCCTACAAGGGGAGAAAGTACAGGCGTGTGAGTGAGTGATGGTGAAGTGGTCAGCCAATGAATGCATTGCTTTGGGTGAGGCTGACCGTGAAAGAAGTGCATCAGAGGGTGAGTATGAGACAGAGACATCACGTTGGATCAGGATTGGGGTGAGTGGTAGAGGTGGGGTCACAAATGGGGAGGTGAGGAAGTGCTCAGGAAGTGAAGGTAAGTTGATGATGAGCTTTAAGTGGGTGTGAGGTGTGATGTGATGGAGTAGTTTTGGTAGTGCAGAATGATGTGATGGGGGGGGTGGAGGGGTGATGTGGAACACGGAATGCTGGAGAATCAGTAAGTTTTTCTGATTAGGTCATTGAAGCGCTTCCTGCACTGGACCCAGGTGCGGGATATGTTGCTCCTGCTGGTGACCTCCTCTGCCACCTCGCCCTAGGCCTTCTTGGTGGCAGAGGCAGGGCGCTTCCTCCTGTCGGCCGGGTAAAATAATTCCCTCCTCCTCCTCACCCCGGCCAGCAGCACCTGAAGTGAGGCATCGCTGAATCTTGGAGCAGCCTTGTCCCTTGACCTTCCATTGGATCTTCTGGCTCTTTGCTCTAGCAAAATCCATTGGAGCAATGGCCCTTTAAATCTAGACGCTCCAGCTGACAGCCTATCAGACGGGTGCGCAGTCCGCCCACTGCGCAGCTTTCAGACGGCAAATCTGGAAACAAGATTAAGGGGCACCAATTAAGTCACGATTGCATGGAGAATGCTAATTCTTTATTATTCGGGTGTGCCGTGTGCCCATTAACCCCCCCGCTGCCATCCCACCACCCTTTTAAAATTAAGCCCCACATCTTTAGTCATCCAGGGAGCTCTAGCTTTGGATGCCCTTCCTTTCCCCCTCATGGGAATGTGTCTACTGTTAGAGCAAACAAGTGAAGGGGAGCTGCTCGTAGAAGGCCTTACCCAGCCCACAGGGTCTATAGGCCAAGAGTGACTTTCCTGAGCACCTCGGAGGAGCAGTGCATCAGGAGGCTGCATTGCACCAGCAGGCCATGCTTTGTCAGTCATTGTGAAAGTTATCACTGCTTTGAACAATTTCGTCTTAGGCTCCTTTCCGGCTGCTACAGCAGACGACACCTGTATCACCCAGTCTGCAGTGCACAACTGCATTAAACAGGTTACCAATGTCCTCCTAAGCAGTGCCAATCAGTATTTAACTTTTCAAATGGATGCCAACAGCCAGAATGAGAGAGCTCTTTGATTTGCTGCAGTGACTGGCTTCCCTTGTGTACAGGGCATCATCGACTGCATTCATGTAGCTATCAGAGCACCAGAGGACGAGCCAAGAAGAGCTATTATTCCATCAATGTCCAACAGATGTGTGATCACCACCAAAGGATCATGCAAGTCTGTGGCAGTTTGGTTGGCAGCTGCGACACTCATCCATTCCCCAACTATTCCACTCCTCCAGGAATGTCAGAGGATGGCTGCTAGGGGACAAAGGATAACTCCTCCAGACCTGGCTGATGACACTGCTCCGCTAACCCCGCCACGCCTGATCAGCACAAGTACAATAATAATCATGGGACCACCAGGAACATCATTGAACACATCATCAGCATCTTGAAGCTAAGGTTTTGGTGCCTTGATTGCTCTGGGAACTCCTTGCAATATGCGCATACAAAGTGGTTCATATCCTAATAGTGTGCTGCATTCTGCATTACACGGCCATGCAACGAGATTTGGAATTGGAGGAGGCACAGCAATAGAAAGAGTCATCATCTGAGGTAGAATTGGGTGAAGGTGGGAGAGAACTGGAAGAAGGAGGGGCGGAACAGTGCCAAGCACCGAGAGCCCAGGGAGCAGTTGATCCCTCAGCTCTTTCGTTGACCTGTTCAATCCAGTGACCTGAAAAATGACAAGAAGCCCCTCTGCATTAACAGTCCTTGTTACCCCCTTCACCACTCCCTTCATTCTGCATTAAAGAACAGTCAAACTATTCAGTCAACCTCTACATCAGTGACATTCTGATAGCTGCAATGCAAAGAGATCATACATCAAACTCCCAAATGTGAAGAAGGTAATGAATTTATTTACAAACAGAAGATTGAACTAAAATTTCTTGACACCTAAGTGATAAACACCTATTGCTTTTCTTAACAGAAGGTTTCCTCACTCTACTACCCCTACGAGGTGCTCCCTCAGTGACTTCAGCAGAGCTGGTGGAAGGCTGCTGTTGCTCACATGGGGATCCTTGAGATGACCGTGGCTGGCGACTCCTGGGTGCTCAAGCTCGAGAGGGCCCGGTTGCAGACTGCTGCCCGTTAGCTTCTGCCGGGACAGTCTGGGTATTGGTTGAGGGAATGGCGAGGGAGCAAACGTGCTGACATCCTGACCTCGCAGCCAGGGGAAACATCCTCCCTGCATCCAGTCTGTCCAGCCCCGTCAGAATTTTATATGTTTCAATGAGATCACCTCTCATTCTTCTAAACTCGAGTGAATACAGGCCTAGTTGACCCAATCTCTCCTCATACGACAGTCCTGCCATCCCAGGAATCAGTCTGGTGAACCTTCACTGCACTCCCTCTATGGCAAGTATATCCTTTCTTAGGTAAGTAAACCAAAACTCACACAATACTCCAGGTTTGGTCACACCAAGGCACTGTACAACTGCAGTAAGACATCCTTGCTCCTGTACTCAAATCCTCTTGCAATGAAGGCCAACATATCATTTGCCTTCCTAACTGCTTGCTGCACCTACATGTTTGCTTTCAGTGACTGGTGTACAAGGACACCCTTTGTACGTCAACATTTCTCAATCTATCACCATTTAAATAATACTCTGCCTTTCTGTTTTTCCTTCCGAAGTGGATAACTTCACATTTATCCACGTTATACTGCATCTGCAATGTATTTGCCCATTCACTCAACTTGTCTAAATCACCTTGAAGCCTCTTTGAATCCTCCTCACAACTCACAATCCCATCTAGTTTTGTGTCGTCAGCAAACTTGAAAATATTATATTTGGTTCCCTCATCTAAATCATTGATATATATTGTGACTAGCTGGGGCCCAAGCACTTGATCCCTGCGGTACCCCACTAGTCACCACCTCCCACCCCGAAAAAGACCCATTTATTCCTACTCTCTGTTTCCTGTCTGTTAACCAATTTTCAATCCATGCCAGTATATTACCCCCAATCCCATGTGCTTTAATTTTGCACACTAACCTCTTATGTGGGACTTTATCAAAGGCCTTCTGAAAATCCAAATACACCACATCCACTGGTTCTCCCTTATCTATTCTAACAGTTACATCCTCAAAAAACTCCAGTAGGTTTGTCAAACATGATTTCCCTTTCATAAATCCATGTTGACTTTGTCTAATCCCTTTGATATTTTCGAAGTGTCCTGTTCTCACATCCTTTATAATAGACTCTAGCATTTGCCCTACTACTGATGTCAGGCTAACCGGTCTGTAGTTCCCTGTTTTCTCTCTCCCTCCTTTTTTAAATAGTGGGGTTACATTTGCCACCCTCCAATCTGCAGGAACTGTTCCATAATCTATAGAATTTTGGAAGATGACAACCAATGCATCCACTATTTCCATGGCTACCTCTTTTAGTACTCTGGGATGCACATTATCAGGCCCTGGGGATTTATTGGCTTTCAGTCCCATTAATTTCTCCAGCACTTTTTTTTACTAATACTAATTTTCTTTAATTCCTCCTTCTCACTTGATCCTTAGTTCCTAGTATTTCTGGGAAGTTATTTGTGTCCTCTTCCGTGAAGACAGAACCAAAGTATTTGTTTAGTTGCTCTGCCATTTCCTTGTTCCCCATTATAAATTCTCCCGTTTCTGACTGTAAGGGACCTACATTTATCTTCACTAATCTTTTTCTTTTTACATACTTGTAGAAGCTTTTACAGTCCACTTTTATATTCCTTGCAAGTTTACTCTCATACTCTATTTTTCCCCCTCTTAATCAATCTCTTGGTCCTTTTTGGATGAATTCTAAACTGCTCACAATCCTCAGGCTTGCTACTTTTTCTGGCAATTTTATGTGACTCCTCTTTGGATCTAATACTATCCTTAATTTCTTTTGTTAGCCATGGTTGGGCCGCTTTTCCTTTTGTGTTTTTGCGCCAGAAAGGAATGTATAACTGTTGCAATTCATGTATTCATTCCTTAAATGTTAGCCATTGCCTATCCACCGTCATGCCTTTTAATGAAGCTTCCCATTCTATCATAGCCAACTCACTCCTCATATCTTCGTAGTTTCCTTTGTTTAGATTTAGGACCCTAGTTTCGGATTGGACTACTTCACTTTCCATCTTAATGAAGAATTCTATCATCTTCCGTAAATGACCCCGCACAACAAGATTATTAATGAACCCCTTCTCATTGCACAATACCCAATCTAGGATAGCCTGTTCCCTAGTTGGCTTCTCAATGTACTGGTCTAAAAAACCATCTTGTACACACTCCAGGAATTCATCCTCCACAGTATTATTGCTAATTTGGTTTGGCCAATCTATATATAGATTAAAGTCACCCGTGATTACTGTAGTACCCTTGCTACATGCATCTCTAATTTCCTGTTTGATCCCAACCCTACATTACCACTACTGTTTGGAGACCTATAGACAACTTCCCATTTGAAATCATCCACATGTGACATAATTAAAACTGAAATGCTTGTACTATTTCCTACAGCAGTAGGCAAAACATCACAGAGATGGAGACTACAGAGCTACAGAACTGTGGAATATTTCAAAACAATCAGTTTCAAAGGAAAGGGAATTTGCTTCCCTCTTTAGAAGGAAATGCTGCTAATCCCTTGTGAATACACAAGCAACATTTTCATCCCTAGAAACTCGGTTGGATCCATTTGCAAAACAAATACATTTTGCAAATGATCCTACAGAGTTCCAACTATTTTTTAAAAATAGATCCACCTGCGGGGGATGCAATATATAGATTAATAATAGGAAATAGCAAAATATTTTATAAGCATATTAAAAGTAAAAGAACAGTTAAAGAGATCCACCCAGGGATGAAGTGGGGTATCTAAGTGTTGAGGAAGAAAGTATGGCAGAGATATTACATAAATACTCTGCATCAGTTCTTACAAATAATGGTGGAAGTGGGAATGTAGGTGCACTAGAGGAAGGTATGGTATAATTGTTAATGATGATTGTAGAAAATGAATTGGCACTGAAAGAATCTACAGAACCCAAAATAAATAAATCACTGGGCCCTGATGTCACGCACCCTCAGCTGTTGAAGGAAGTCAGAGAGGTCATAGCAGAGGCTTGGAGCGATATTTTTCAATCCTCCTTAGGTATGCAAATTGTGTGGGGACTGTCAGGTATCCAATGTAGCATGTCTGTTCAAGAAGGGAGAGAAAATTAAACTGGGGAACAAGTAGAAAGAGGCTTATGTTAGATGTGAATCAGACACCAAGTTGATGGTGCAGTAGGTAAGGATTGTCTATCCAGAGAACAAGTTGGAGGGGCTGTAGGCGAGGATGCATAGTAACATCTTAGGCTACTGATGAGCACAATACCTGTTGCAGAAGCCGCATAACTTGTAGCCTAAACAGACATCCTGTTATTTTCCTGAAATGTTCAATAGTGTGACCCCACCTACGCCTGGTGTGTGCCTGTGTCATTTTATTTAATAAAACCAGAAAGGAAGTTTGGGTGCTGAGTTCTTGTTCCCGACAGAACACACTTTCTTGCATTGACATCTAATTACAATGGGTCCTGCACAGGAAAATCCGCCCATTTATCTTGTCACTATTTTGAAATACTTTGTTTCCTGAAACTGCGGCGTTTACCTTTGCATCTAAGGCATTACAGTGAGAGCTGGTCATCTGCCCCTCTGCTGTACCAGAGAATATTGAATGGTGTATGGAACATAAGAAAAAAAATCAAATGTAATCAGTATGATTACAAAAAAAAATGCAGCCATCACATCTGATTGGGATTGCAGTTTTAAACTGAACATATGCTTCTTTTATGCGGAAAATAAGAGCAAACTGGATATTTTGCTGATCTGGATTAGTCCGAGGAATGTTGCTACATATATTGCGCGCTGGGTAAAAGTCTTTGCAATGCTAGCATGTACATTTTTTTAAAATGAAACATTAATCAAGAAAGTACAGATGGTACTTGTATGATAACATAGCTTGTACATTGAAAGGGAAATTGGAGTTTTATGTTCAGATTGGGAATGGTTCTTTTATATATATATATATATTCAGGGTGGGGAGGTGGTATTATGAAAATTACCATCAGTAGTATTAAATTGTATACAATGACATTTTCTATAGCAACATACTCAAATACTGAATCTTATTATTTTATTATTATTATTAATATAAATAACATATTGCTTCAATTCAAGTCTCTTAAAGGCACTTTTGGGTAGAAATCTGAAGTAAATTTGATAGTAGTTGACTTATAGAAGTCTATAAAATTATGAGGGGCATAGATAAGGTAGATAGTCAAAATCTTTTCCCAAAGGTAGGGGAGTCTATAACGAGGGGGCATAGATTTAAAGTGAGAGGGGAGAGATACAAAAGGGTCCAGAGGGGCAATTTTTTTCACTCAAAGGGTGGTGAGTGTCTGGAACGAGCTGCCAGAGGCAGTAGTAGAGGCGGGTACAATTTTGTCTTTTAAAAAGCATTTGGACAGTTACATGGGTAAGATGGGTATAGAGGGATATGGGCCAAGTGCAGGCAATTGGGACTAGCTTAGTGGTATAAACTGGGCAACATGGACATGTTGGGCCGAAGGGCCTGTTTCCATGTTGTAAACTTCTATGATTCTATGATTCTGTTCAGTGTGAAATATACACAACTAACATGGACTGCATGGGGGTGAAATTGGACCTTGTTGCACCAATTTTCTGGGTGGAAAACGGGGGCACGGAGATCCAATTTAGGGATCAAACAGGATCTGATGCCATATTGGTTCGGGTGCTCTAGAGGCATCCCTGTCGTCAGCGTGAAACAAGCATTAAGCCCCTTGAATGTGCCAATAAGGGGCCTAATGTCGGTTTTAGGATCCCTTTCCAAATTTGGTCAGAAACTAGGCTGAACTTGTGCCATGCAAGTTTTTTCATTTCCTCAGCAGCCTAACCAGTGCTCGATAAATGGACCACTAGAGTCTGCCGGAAATCCGTTTCTCCTTTTTAACTTTTCAAAACATACCTTAATATGGAGCCAGGAAGAACAGGAGCGCTCCTCCTGCCTCCATGGCGATGCTGGGGGCTGCAGTTGGCCCGCGCTTGGTCCCCTTCCGATTGCCTCTATCCCCTCCAAGATCCTACCTGAGGGACACTGCCAGCATTGCAGTGGCCAGAAATTCATTTCCACTTTACTGGAGAGTGGCCTAGGGACGTATGGTTGGCATCTGAAGGTTGCTGGACTGATCAAAATGAGACCTGAGGCCCAATAGTGAGGGAGGGAACATGGAGTAGCAGCTATCGACGGAGTCTGGTTTCGACAGAGTCTATAATTGGGAATTTGTTGAGTGAGGGGATTCGGTGCAGTAAGGGGTGAGGTGCATTTGATTAGTCAGCAGAGCGGAGAGGAGTGTACAGAGAGCGGGTCACAGCAACAACAAAACCAAACTGCAGTATGACGTCACAGGTAAGACAGGTAGGTGGTTGGTAGTGAGTATCTCTTCTGTTTTCTTCTTTCTTAGGACTGTGGGCTAAGTAACTTATAGCATAAAACTAAATTTTTTAAAAAAACTAAACTTAATTTAGTTATAGCAAGTAGCGTTTTTTAGTGAATCAAGGTCCCTAGTGTAGTTAACATTCTCTAAATTAACAGTAATTTAAAGGAGTAAACTCCTTAAAGGGAGTAACTAACAAGCTTAATCTAAGGCAAGTCATGGCAGCAGAGCTCGCACCCGTGATATGCTCCTCCTGCACTATGTGGGAAGTCATGGACACTACCGGTGTCCCTGGCGACCATATGCGCAGGAAGTGTGTCCAGCTGCAGCTACTGGCTAACCGCATTTCGGAGCTGGAGCTGCGGGTGGATTCACTGTGGAGCATCCGCGATGCTGAGATTATCGTGGATAGCACGTTCGGTGAGGTGGTCACACTGCGGGTAAAGATTACGCAGGCAGAAAGGAAATGGGTGACCACTAAGCAGAGTAAAAGGACAAGGCAGGTAGAGCAGGAGTCCTCTGGTGCCATCTCCCTCTCAAACAGATATTCCGCTTTGGATATTGTTGGGGGAGATGGCTTATCAGGGGAATGCAGCAAGAGCCAAGACCGTGGCACCACGAGTGACTCAGCTGCACAGGAGGGGAGGAAAAAGAATGGGAGAGCAATAGTGGTAGGGGATTTCATCGTAAGGGGAACAGATAGGCGTTTCTGCAGCCTCAGACGTGACTCCAGGATGGTATGTTGCCTCCCTGGTGCTAGGGTCAAGGATGTCACGGAGCGGCTGCAGGACATTCTGAAGCGGGAGGGTGAACAGCCAGAGGTCATGGTCCATATCGGTACCAACGACATCGGTAAAAAAAGGGATAAGGTCCTGCAAGCAGAATATAGGGAGTTAGGAAATAAATTAAAAACCAGGACCTCTAAGGTAGTAATCTCAGGATTACTCCCAGTGCCACGTGCTAGTGAGAGCAGAAACAGGAGAATAGACCAGATGAATAAGTGGCTTGAGAGATGGTGTAGGAGGGAGGGGTTTAAATTCCTGAGGCATTGGGACCAATTCTGGGAAAGGCGGGACCTGCACAAGCTGTACGGGTTGCACCCAAGCAGAACCGGGAACAATATCCTCGCGGGGGCATTTGCTAGTTCTGTTGGGGAGGGTTTAAGCTAATATGGCAGGGGAATGGCAGGTACAGATAGGACAAATTCAGACCAGGAAACGGGAAGTAGAAAAGCAGTTAATGACATAGTTAGCGACTCAGAAAGGCAAAAGAAGCAAAGGTTAAATCGTGTTCAGCAGAGGAATTTGACGGGGTTAAAGGGTATATACTTCAATGTAAGGGGTATTACAAACAAAGGAGATGAGTTAAGGGCACAGATAGACACATGGCAGCATGATATCATTGCTATAATAGAAACCTGGCTTAAAGAGGGGGATAATCGGTAGCTCAATATCCCTGGATATAGAGTTTTCAGGCAGGATAGAGTGGGTGATAAAAAAGGAGGGGGGATAGCATTATTCGTTAAAGAATCAATTACAGTTGTGAGAAGGGATGATATGTGAAATGGATCATCAATCGAGGCCATATGGGTTGAGCTAAGAAATAAAAAAGGGGCAGTCACACCACTAGGAGTGTACTATAGACCCCCAAATACAAAACGGAGATAGAAGAACAAATATGTAGGCAAATTTCTGAGTGCAAAAATAAGATTGCAATAATAGTAGGGGACTTCAACTACCCTAACATCAACTGGGATTCAAACAGTGTGAGGGGCACAGAGGGTGCAAAATTCTTGATTGGTGTCCAGGAGAACTTTTTTAGCCAGTGCATGACAATGGGATGCAATTCTAGATTTAGTCCTGGGAAATGAAGATGGGCAAGTGGGTGAAGTGACAGTGGGTGACCATATTGGGGATAGTGACCACAATTCAGTTAGTTTTAGCATTATTATGGAAAAGGACAGAGTTAAATCAGGAGTAAACGTTTTAAATTGGGGGAAGGAAAATTTTACAGAACTAAGAGGTGATTTGGCAGAAGTGGACTGGACACAACTACTTGAGGAGAAATCAGTGGCAAGCCAGTGGGAGGCACTAAAAAGTGAAATTCTACAGGTACAATGCAGATATGTCCCCTCAAAGAAAAAGGGTGGCACTGCCAAATTTAGAGCCCCCTGGCTGTCTAGAAGTATACGGGGCAAGATAAAGCAGAAAAAGAAAGCTTATGACTGTCACAGAAAACTAAATACTGCAGAAAGCCTAGAGGAGTATAGAAAGTACAGGGATGACGTAAAAAAGGAAATAAGGAAAGCAAAGAGAGGGCATGAAAAAATATTAGCTAGTAAGATTAAAGAAAACCCAAAGACTTTTTATCAGTACATTAAGAACAAGAGGATAGCTAAGGGAAAGGTGGGACCCATCAGGGATGATAAGAGTAACTTGTGTGTAGAAGCAGAGGAAATGGGTAGGGTTTTAAATGAATATTTTGTCTCCGTATTCACAAAGGAAAGGGATGATCTGGACAAGGTAGTTAAAGAGGAGAGGGGTGAAATATTGGATAAGGTAAACATAATGAGAGAGGAAGTACTAGAGGGACTGGAATCCTTGAAAGTTGATAAGTCACCAGGGCTGGATGGATTGTTTCCTAGGCTATTGAAGGAAGCCAGGGAGGAAATAGCGGGTGCTCTGAGGATCATTTTTCAATCCTCACTAGATACAGGGGAGGTACTGGAGAACTGGATGACTGCAGATGTAGCACCTTTGTTTAAAAAGGTTACGAGGGAAAGGCCGAACAATTATAGGCCGGTCAGTCTTACCTCGGTGTTGGGCAAACTATCAGAATCAATACTGAGAGATAGGATAAACTGTCACCTGGAAAGGCATGGTTTAATCAGGGATAGTCAGCATGGATTTGTTTAGGGAAGGTCATGCCTTACGAATCTGATTGAATTCTTTGAGAAAGTGACAAGGAGGTTTGATGAGGGTAGTGTAGTGGATGTTGTCTACATGGATTTTAGTAAGGCATTTGACAAGGTTCCACATGCAGACTGGTCAGAAAGGTAAAAGCCCATGGGATACAGGGAAATGTGGCGAATTGGATCCAAAATTGGCTCAGTAACAGGAAACAAAGGGTAAAAGTCGATGGATGTCTTTGCGAATGGAAATCTGCTTCAGTGGTGTGCCACATGGCTCAGTGTTGGGTCCCTTGCTGTTTGTGGTATATATTAATGATTTGGACTTGAATGTAGGGAGCATGATTGGCAAATTTGCAGACGACACAAAAATTGGTCTTGTAGTTCATAGTGAAGAGGATAGCTGTAGACTCCAAGAAGATATCAATGGGTTGGTGGAGTGGGCGGAAAAGTGGCAAATGGAGTTCAACCCGGAGAAGTGTGAGGCAATGCACTCAGGGAGGGCAAACAGTAAAAGGGAATACGCAGTAAACGGGAATATATTGAGAGGGGTAGAGGAAGTGAGAGACCTTGGAGTACATGTGCACAGGTCCCTGAAGATGGCAGTACAGGTAGATAAGGTTGTGAAGAAGGCATACGGAATGCTCTCCGTTATTAGCCAAGGCATAGAGTACAAAAGCAGGGATGTAATGATGGAACTGTATAAAATGCTGGTAAGGCCATAGCTGGAATATTGTGCGCAGTTCTGGTCACCACATCACAGGAAGGACGTAATTGCTCTGGAAAGAGTGCAGAGAAGATTTACAAGAATGTTGCCAGGGCTTGAAAATTGCAGCTACGAGGAGAGATTGGATAGGCTGGGGTTGTTTTCCTTGGAGCAGAGGAGTCTGAGGGGAGACTTGATTGAGGTGTACAAAATTATGAGGGGCCCAGATAAAGTAGACAGGAAGTACCCGTTTCCCCTAGCGGAGAGTTCAAGAACTTGAGGACATAGATTTAAGCTGATTGGCGGAAGGATTAGAGGGGACATGAGGGAAAACTTTTTTACCCAGAGGGTGGTGAGTGTATGGAATTCGCTGCCCGAATTGGTGGCAGAGGCAGGGATCCTTAACTCTTTTAAAAAGTACCTGGACCTGCACTTAAAGTGCTGTAAGCTGCAGGGCTACAGACCGGGTGCTGGAAGGTGGGATTAGAATGGGCACCTGGTTGTTCTTCGAGCCAGCGCGAACACGATGGGCCGAATGGCCCCCTTCTGTGCTGTATCTTTTCTATGGTTCTATGGTTCTATGGTTCTAATATCGATCAAGCCTCGGGCCTACTGTTCTAGCGCAAGGATCGCTCTCTGCACCCAGTTTGTTTAGCAGCCGGACTAACCCCATAACTCTTTAACAAATAAAAAAGTATATTATCTAGAAATTATATATATTTTTTAAATATCAGTTTTTCTTTATTCTCTATGTGCAATTGTTCAATAAGTGTTTTTTAAATAGATTGCATATTGCACATTCCATTTATGTATATTCCTCATTTCTGTTTATTTTAGAATTTTTAACGTGACAAAATAAAGAATAATATTCAGAATAATTTTTATGAAAAGGAAGGAAAAATGACACAGATAGTAAATTATTTCCTGCTCAAAAAAAAAATGAGAAGACCTTCCTGGTAAATGGATGGAGTAGAAGCTTCCTCTTCCCCAAGAAATTATTATGTTTGTGTTATGTGTGTTCATTGCATAAATTAGGTTTTACATGAGAATGATGCACATATACTCAGAGGAGAGTCTGGTGCTGTGGGTTTGTGTGCACTGATGCTAAATAAAAATGAAATCTGACTTAAAAGGGCTAAGGTTTATTTACTTGGCATGATGAGGTATTATAGAGGCCTTTCTTCTATCACATTTCTAAGGTGAAAGAGAAAAGGTCAAATACAAGCTCAATTTTGGTTTTGTATTTATGGAATCATAAAATATTACAGCACAGAAGGATGCCAATCAGCCTATTGTGCCTGTGCCAGCTTTCTGAAATTTCCATCCAATTAGTCCCATTCCCCTGCCCTTTACCCTTCCCTTTTTAATTTTGCATTTTCAAATATTTATCCACTTTCCTTTTCAAAGCTATTATAGATTCTGCTTTCAATACTTTCAACGCCATGTCCTAACACACCCCTGCATAAAACAATTTCTCTGAACCTCATTCTTCTGGTGATGATCTTAAATATCTGGCCTCTAGTTATCAACTTGCCAACCAGTGGAAATAGCTTTTCTGTATTCACCTTACCAAAAGCCCTCTTAATGGTGAAAACCTCTTTGTTCTCCTCTTAGTTCAAATAAAAGAAGCTTGGGTTTCTATTGCTCTCTTCATACCCGGAGGCTCCCATTCCTGTTAGCAGCTTAATAACTTTATTTGGTACAACTCTTCATCATCTTGACATTCTCCCTAAAGCACTACACCCAAAACTTGATATAATGGGGACAATTTTCACCTGAAAAATGGGATGCTGGCAGTTGAAAATCATGGGTGGGCGCTGGGGGTGGGGGCACCTTGGCTGCCCCATTGATGCCCAAGGCCCACCTGATGCAATGTTCAGGGGGGCATGTAAATGGACAAGCAACCTACCTGCCTGAAACAGTTGTAAGTGTGCTTAAATATACAATTCCGGGTCAGTTGTAAGACCCCGATTGCAAATTTCGGGACAGCTCCTCCTGAGCCAACAAAACAATTCCAGCCAGGATTGTCCCCCACCCCAGACCTGACCTGCCACCCACCCACAACCAGAAAGCTGCAACAGGTGTCCATTTGGTGCCCGCAGCTTGCTGGCAACATTTAGACGAGGCCCAAACCCAAATATGATTCAGGATTCCCGACGCCGGCTTTAGGCGGGCAACACAGCTATTCCGTCAAGTTCACGCTCTTTTCAGGCGGAACTTGAATTTCTCCCCAGTATTCTAACTTGGCCTAAGCAATAATTTGTATCCATTTTGCCATACATCTTTGCTTTTCCTTTAAAATTTTATTCCTTTTACAGTTTTACCAAGTATATTCCCTTTCATTCTTTCTCCAAAAATGTGTCTGCCTAATTTACTAACCTATTTATGTCCTCTTGAAGTTGCATTTGGTTCTCTTTACAGTTAATCATGCTCCTTACTTTGATATTTTGATAATGTGTCCTTTAAACCCAAATCCAGATCATTTATATATACTCAGAAGAGCAACGCTGCGCACTGTGGAACAACATTGTCTCCAACCCTCTAGTCCGAAAAACATCTACTAACCACTACCTTCTGTTTTCTGTCCTTTAGCTAATTTCTTATCCATGCTGCCACATTCCCTTGAATATCATGAGGATGAAATTGGTCGTGGACAATAGTGGAGAATGGGCAATGGATAAGAAAATCAGGCAGGATGTAAAATGGGCTGCCAATTGGCTATTGCCCAAGACCAATTTCACCCTCCCTGTGCCTTAATTTTATTAACATGTCTCCTATATGACACCTCATCAAACAGCTTTTTAAAATTCATACATACAATAGCCACTGTGTTTCCTTTATCAATATATTCCATTATTTTCTGAAAGAACTCTACTAAGTCTGTTAGACATGGCTTGCCTTTTACAAATCCCTGATTGCTGTCTTCAAATTAACTCATATCTTTCTCAGTGAATATTAGAAAGATGTTAACTAATGTTAGGCTGACTGGCCAATAGTTATCCTTCTTGAACTGTGCCATTACATTGGTAATCCCAGAATCCTCTGGCACAACTTCCATTTCGAAAAGAATTTGAAAGATTGTGGTTAAAGTTTCTGCTATTTCCTCTCTATCTTACCTCAGCATTTTATGATACATGCCATCAGGGTTTAGTGTCTCTTCCAGCTTGAGTTCCACCAATTTTTGCAGTACTGCTTCTTCATGCATAGTTTTCCTTCTAACTGCTTCACTTCCTCTTCTCATTCCCACCACCACAGCCTTCTGTGAAAACTGAAGCAAAGTTCTCATTTAGAATCTCTGCCAGTCCCTCATCCACCACGAGATTTTCTTTCTTGATCTTTAATTATTCTTAGTTTTCCTTTTACTTCATTTTTTTTAGATTTCATGGGCCTAAATTGGGCACTACGTGGCCTCTCCAACATCCAAGATGGCGCCTTGGCTGCGCGCACACGTTTCCAGTATACGAGTTAGCGCACACGCAAATACCGAACGCAGGAAGCATGTAAAGTAGGGAGAAAATGCATGCAATCAGTGTGCAACGTTGATTTAAAGTGATAGACAACATTTTGGACCTTATCGCTCAACTCAACGCACAGTTTGAACCCCAACCACCTGAACGTGTCTTAGAGTGTCTGGAGGACCCCCCACCAGTGCTATTTAAAGGGACCATGCAAGTGTTGCAAGTTCGTTGCTAGATACGAACTTACGAACATACGAATTAAGAGCAGGAGTAGGCCATTCAGCTCCTCGAGCCTGCTCTGCCATTTGATAAGATCATGGCTGAACTGATTGTGACCACAACCCTATTTTCCCGTCTACCTACTATAACCTTTGACTCCCTTGTTAATCAGGAATCTATCGAACTCAGCCTTAAAAATATTCAATGACCCTGCCTCCACCGCTCTCTGGGGAAGGGAGTTCCATAGACTCACGACCCTCTGAGAGGAAAAAATTTCTCCTCATCTCATCTTAAATGGGAGACCCCTTATTTTTAAACTGTGGCCCCTAGTTCTAGTCTCTCCCACAAGGGGAAACATCCCCTCAGCATCTATCCCTTCATGTCCCCTCAGGACCTTATATGTTTCAATAAGATCACCTCTCATTCTTCTAAACTCCAGTGTATACAGGCCCAACTTGTCCAAACTTTCCTCATAAGATAACCCCCTCATCCCAGGAATCAATCGAGTGAACCTTCTCTGAACCTAAAGCAATTATGTCCTTTCTTAAATAGGGAGACCAAAGCTGCACACAGTATTCTAGATGTGGTCTCACCAATGCCCAGTACAACTGTAGCAAAACGTCTCTACTTTTATATTCCATTCCCCTTGCAATAAATGACAACATTGCATTTACCTTCCTAATCACTTGCTGTACCTGCATACTAACTTTTTGTGGTTCATATGCTAGGACACCCAGATCCCTCTGGACCTCACAGTTCTGCAATCTCCATTTAAATAATATACTGCTTTTCTATTCCTCCTGCCAAAGATGGACAAATTCACATTTTCCCACATTATACTCCATCTGCCAAATTTTTGCCCACTTTTTGCAGGCTCCTTATGTGCTCTTCACAACTTACTTTCCTACCTACCTTTGTGTCAGAGCAAATTTAGCAACCATACATTCGGTCCCTTCATCCAAGTCATTGATATAAATTGTAAATAGTTGAGGCCCAAGCACTGATCCCTGTGGCACTCCACTCGTTACATCTTGCCAACCTGAAAATGACCCATTTATGCCTACTCCCTGTTTCCTGTTAGCTAACCAATCCTTTATCCATGCTAATATGTTACCCCCTACACCATGAGCTCTTTATTGCTTCTGGCTGCTGGTGGAATAGGAAGTGTTTTTTGAAGCTCCCTATACTTCCTGAGAGTTGCTAGAGTACATTTGAGAGTGGTGTAGGAGATACTGCCTTACGGGTCGGAAAGTTACAACCCTGGTTGAACAACATTCCTGGCAACCATGGGTTGTCTGCTAGGGCTCCCGCTGGGCATTGAGCACAACTGGGAGCATGCAGAGAGGCCACGCACACCAGGTCAAGCTGCGAGGAGAGGGAGGACAAGGAGGCGCACGACACTGAGCAGGAGGCCCTATGCAATGAGGGCTTTCTGGGACCAATTCTCTTACCTCAAAATGATCGAGTAGGATTGCATCTGATGCCTGAGGTTCACCAAGGTGCAGCTGGTGTGCGACCACACCCATCGAATCAAGGAGGTCGATGCCTGTTACCCTGGGAGCAGTCACGACGCCTTTGTCATGCGGCAGTCCAAAGTGCCAGCTATCTTTCACCCGACTCAGCAAGTCAAAGGCTGGCTACTGGGTGACAAGGGCTATCCCCTCACGCAGTGGCTCATGACTCCAGTCAGGAACCCACGCACAGCAGGCCTATAATGAGAGCCATGCTGCCACAAACAATATCGTGGAACACACCATAGGCCTCCTCAAACAACACTTCCTGGACCGGTCTGGAGGAGCCCTGCAGTATTCCCCTGAGCGGGTGGGAAGATCCGTGATGGTATGCTGCATGCTGCACAACCTCGCCATTATGAGGGACCAGCCTTTGCCACCAATGGTTGGAGAAGACCCTGAGCCAGAGGTGGAAAAGGAGGAGGCTGAAGAGGAAGAGGCTGAGGGGGAGGAGGAGGGAGAGGAGCCAGAAGAGGAAGTGGAGGAAGATGCAAGGGTGCAACAGGGACCATACGCCTTGTCTGCAAGGGCTCTGCGTGCTCGCCTGATCCATGCCCGCTATCAATAATGCCAACTACATCCCTCAACTCAACAACAGTCCTACACTCTCCACCTTTCCGCTCCCTCAAGACAATCAAATCGCCCTCCATCTGATTGCACATTGGTTTCCTCCTCAGTTCATTACATAAATAAAAACCACCACCAAATGCAAAATCAAAATCACATTTATCAATGAATAAATGAAATTATGGAAACAGAACAGAACTATTCACCCTTGTGCCCTCCCTTAGTGCCTGTTGTTCGTGTGTCTTTACCTATCCTCACGCTCCTAAGAGGTGCATCCCCAGTGGCTGGAGCATGGGTGGTGGGAGGCTGCTGGCTTCAATGGAGGATCGTGCAGATGGCCTTGGAGGACGATCTCGAGCAGCTCTGGGTCGGGAGGGCCCATCTTCAGACTGCACCAACTCAGCATGGGCTTCAGCAGTCTGGCCTGGCTGGCCAATAGGCAACAACAGGGGCACTGGCGGAGTGGGAGCAGGAATGCTGTCGTCCTGAGAGAAGACAACAGGTCCGATTGCCATGGCGCCACTGCCACTCTCCCCAGGCGCGCCTCAGCAATCCTGGTGATCAGCTGGAGAACAGATTGCTGGAGTGCTGTGACAGCCTGGAAGCCCCGTTCCACAGTAGTCCCCAGAGCCATGATAGCAGCAGTCTGAGTTTCCAAGGCAGCAGTCTGAGCTGCAACCGTAGCTTGCAGACTTTTGATTACATCGGTTTGTGCTGCAATGGGAGCTGTGACATCGGCCATCAGATGCTGCATCATGGTGGGTTCCACAGGTGCGCTGATGGAGGTGACCACCCGTTCCAAGTTGGAAAGGATGGGCTCCAAGCTCTGAGCAAAGCCCTGTGCCAAGTTGGAGCTGGACTCCTCCATGCCTCTTCTCATTGTGCGCAGGCTTTCTGGCAGGCTTTCCAGTGCTCCAAGGTAGTGTACGCTGTAAGAGTCTCAAAATTCACAGATCCCCCAAAACTCAGAGAAAAACCCTAAAGAAAAGGACTTTGGACTCTTTTCTAACCATTTCAGGATGATGAAATATTGGGCCTAACAGAGGGTGATTCAAGGTCAAAAAACAAGATTTGGTATTTTAAAAAGGCATGTTTGGGCTTGTAAAGGAAAAAAAGGCTGCAACAGGAGTTGGGATCAACCTCTATAATAGACGGTTTGAGTATTGGAGTTAATCAAACTGTCTGGGGAACTGTGTGACCTCACTCAGCTCCTATCAGACATTTACATTCAGACAATAGACCCACGGAAGAGCAGTCCCCGCCCAAATTACAGGACCCATCCAAAACATGCATGAAACAAATCCAATCAGCCCACTCCATTGAAATCTCAGGCCCAGTCAGGAAACTCGAAACCTGAGCACAACGACTACAATCAAGCAAGAGCTCAACAACTCATGAAACCATCCCGAAACCACTTCACACATTTCATAAACACGTTAATCTTAACGAGCCAGCCAAAATCTTACAATAAACCGGGTCAGATTTGGCGTGCAGATAAGGAGGCTTCAATTAGTATAATTGAAGGCCCATTTTCTCAAGAAGTTCAGTTCAGCCAGGGGTTCGACAGCTCGAGAGACAACAGTTCAACAAGGCGAGGGGGCAACAGAAAGAAGTTCAACAGAGAAGGTCAGCAGCTCTAGAAGCAGGCCGACACACAAGAAGAAACCAGAGCAACAGCCCCAGTGACCATCGGACACCTCGCGGCAACAAGGGCCTTACGAAACAACCAACCGAATATTACCACCAACCAACCGGGTAATATTGAGCCACCGTGACCAAAGAAAACCAACTCGAGAGAAAACCGAAGATCCGCAAAGTTTCCACTCTACAATCTATTCCTGACTTACCCCTGGGTGAGTTTTCTACTCAAAAGACTCTAAATCCTATCACTTTACGAAGAAAAGTGGGTACTCACCCGATAGATCCAAGACGCACCCTACCGTATCAGCGGACTCGCGAAGACTGACCAGCTACGCAGTTGAAGTCCTCTACCGCGTCCGGGGTACGGCAGACACCAACCAACACATACAGCGAACCCTGAAATCGCGAACCAGCTCAACTGTCAAGGATTCGTTTGGTGAGCATTATCTCTGGTCCTTTAGAGCTCAACCTAGCTAGTAAAGTGGGATTCGGAGGGGTGAGGTATCTTTCTACTGTAATTTCCCTCGTGTGTACCAAAGTGTTCCCCATTTTATTAGAGTGTTAAGATTGTTGTGTTGTATTTCCTCTCTTGAATAAAGATCAAAGTTTCTTGCACCAAAACCATTTGTCTGCTGCACTTTTGTCACAACCTTCAAATAAGTCCAAGGTCTAGAACCAAGGGAGTGGGAGCGATTCGAACCGCTCAAAAATCAGAGGTGAAGCTGACACACACCACCACCCCCTACAAAGCCCATCAGCCATCTTCTGTAGCTTGGCCCATCGAAGTCCTTATCTGACTCCTCGCAGTAGAACTAGTGAGCGACCTCGCCCTCCGGCAAGCTGGCACCTGTGGTATCTGTTCCCCCCGCCCCGGCTCCTGCGTACTTGTGCTTGGTGTCTCACCATGTGCAGATCCCTCCTCTAACCTAGCCTCTAAAGGATTCGCAGTGTCAGTCTCTGAGCTAGTGGAAGCGAGTGTCAGATCGAGTGACGGTGTGGCTTCATTGTCCCCCTCCTCCTCCTCCCCCTCCTCGGACGGTGCCGCCACGTGTTCTTGGGTATCTGCAATGACAAAGGGAAACAGGTTGAGTTGTGGAGTGAGGAGAGGAGCAAGTAAGACGTGTGTGCTGACAGCATCTGCAGCACGAGTCAGAAAAGTTTATGGGAGGAGGCAGATGTGGGAAAGGAGAAGGAGCATTAGATATGCAGAGACCTCTTTCATCGGGACCTCCAGCGCGGCATGTTGTCACGGCTGCAGCGAAGGCCCGCCCAATGATCCAAAGCACTATCTCCTCTAGGGGGGTGAGCCCGTATAAGCTGCCGGGTGATATGCGCCACCTTTTCTTGCAAGACCGAGGACAGTGTGTCAGTGAGTATCCTGCAAGGTTTGTGGGTGATGTGCCTGTCGTGGTTGAATAGCTGCCAGTGTGTGTGACCTGTGAGCGGTGGTTGTGTGGCCTGCAAGTGTGGTACTATGTGCAGCATTGCGTATGGATGGGCAGTGTTTGTTGGCGAATGGGTGATGGTGGGTGTGACGCGTGGAGCACTGGTGCAGTTGGTAGGATGTGCCACTTGACACTTGCATTCACTCACCTTGACCACTCGTGTCAAATCATTGAACTTCTTTCGGCATTGCACCCACGTGCGTGGTGCCATGCTCCTGGCGTTCACTTCCTGTGCCACAGCCTGCCAATGCCTGCAGGAGCTGCAGTCTGGAGGGTCTCCTGCCACCCTGTGGGTACATGTTGGCCCTCCTTTCATCCACACTTTCCCGTGCATCATCGGAGAAGCGTGGGTCCTTCTCTCGCGCCGGTCCTGCCATCCTCGTGCCCATCTTTCCCTCCTCTTAGTGGACTGTGCATGTCCCATTTAAAATGTGCACCTGCACCTTTAAGAGGTTCAGGCTGCTGATGGCGTACGCCCCATTTCCGACTTCCTCATTCTCCGTGCAGCCAGTGCTACCCGCACTGCTGAGAGGCTGCACGGAGAATGAGGAAGTCGGAAATGGAGATATCATGGTAAGTAGCAGGCAGCTCGAAATTCACGTGCTACCTGCGTAGGGGCGGGGTAATAGCGCATCACGCTACCTACGCCCGAAAATGGCCCTTATTGAATTCTTTTCCCCCATGTGTTTATAAAATGCTTCATCATTTCCCTTTATGTTCCCTGCCAGTTTTTCTTTATACCTCCTCTTAGTCTTCTTAACCTTTTGTGTTTCCCCTCTACATTTTTTATATTGAGTATCATTAGCCCTAGATGTGTCATATGCCTCTTTTTTAAGTTTCATTTTAATGTAAATGTCTCTAGGAACCCCTGCTTTAATGCTATTACATTATACCTCTGCTCGACTCGCAGACCAATTTGTGCCTCTACATCACCAATATTATTCAGAATATGTTGTGCATTTAGATACATACAACTCAAATTTGCCTCTGTCAGTTTGGCAATTTCATTCTTTTTAATCTTTTCTCCTTCTGGTTGATTCCTTATTACTTTCCTTTTTTTGCTCTTGCCTCTTTCCCTTGTCTCTTTTACTTTCCTTTCTGCCTCCTCGCTCTGTGTTTTTTTCCCCTTCTCCTGCCATGTTAGTTTAAACCCTCCCCAATGCCACTAGTTACTTTCCCAATGAGGACATTAGTCCCATCTTGCTTAGGTGAAACCCATCCATCTTGTACAGACCTCCTCTATAGAGCCATGGATGTTTAAAACACAGAAGGAGGTCACTTGCCAATATTTGCGCCAGTCCTTTGCTGGAGCAATCTAAAACTAATCCCAGTGTTCTGCTCCCTCCCATAGGCCTGAATTTTCCTCTGCTTCAAATGCTTATCTGCCTCAATTACTCCCTGTGACAAAACATTCCATGCTCAAACAACTCCGCATTAAAGAATTTCTTCCCACCATTCTTTAAATTGATGACCCTTCGCTACTGACTCCCTGACCAGAGGAAATAGTCTTTCTTTAAAAACCTCTATTAAATCGCCTCTGAGCCTTCTCTGCTCCAATGGAAATAATCTCAGTCTCTCAAGTGTCTTGTAATAACTATAGTTTCTCATCCATGATATAATTCTGGTGAATCCACGCTGTATACTCCCTAAGGCTTTAATGCCCAGTTCCATAATTGGGTACCCAAAACTACTGAATACTCTAACATTGGCCTAACCATTGCCTTGTATAAATTTATCATAACCACTTACACTTTGTGCTGTTCTTTATTAAACCCAAAATGCTATTGTCTTTTTTTAAGGCTTTATCTACCTGCACTTGCACTTTCAGGGAATGATGTATATGTTCCCATAGGTCTCTCTGTTCCTCCACATCCTTCAGGATTTTCCCATTGATTTTATACCCCCATTCTTTGTTTATCTTGTCTAGCTCGTAGCAACGAGAGTAATTCTTAAGATTACTACCATTGAGATCTTTAATCTGTCTCTTAATTCCTGAAATTCCCTCAGCTTTATTCATTCTTACGCCATTAGTTCCGACATTAACCACATCTTTGGCAATCACTTGCTCCTCAGTGCCTGGAGATGCTCCTGATGGCTCTCCCTGGAGTTGTGCATTGTCCCAGGTATTCAGTACTGAATGCCTGTTTATCAATTCAACACCCTACGGGGATCCCTGCACTGCCTCCTGTCTCCTCTTCCTATAGAAGATCACCATTTCCTTTCCTCATTGAATCCTTCTGACTGTGGAGTGACCACCTCTTGCAATTTGCAATCCAGGAACCCAACAGCCTTTTCCTGTGTAAAGGAATGTCTCCAGCTGCTCCTTAAAATCAGAAACTCTGAGATTGAACACTAACAGTCCGAGGCACTTCCAACACCTTTTGGTCATCCCAGGCACACAAAGCATTCAGGCCCTCCCACATCATGCCTCTATTGCACATCATGGGTTTCTGCTGTCCCCTACACTAAACTACTATTGCTTTTTCTTAAAAGTTTAATAACATAAAGTACGACTTAATTATTTAACCCCCTCAAATATAATTTTAGGCTAACTGCACCTCAAGTTTGAACTCCCTCTGAGGTTAAACTCCACTTCTTACTGGCCCTTTGCTGTTCAAGCCTAATCTCTCACTAGTAAACTCAAAAAAGCCAACTGCCTTAGGACAAACCAACCCAATCTGCCAGTTGTAGAGCAACTAATCACACCACCAAATTATTAGCTAATCTATAAGTGTTTTGAACCAGCTCACAAGTAAAGCACCAAATAAACAGTTCTTAACATTGAACAGCTAAAGTGAAGTAAATTAAAGTCAAATTACATTACAATAAAAATCTCTCCACCTGACGCTAAATTCCATATTCTATGGGCCCTTCACACTCCACTGGTCTCTTGCTGCTTAAGACCTCAACGTGCACGTTGTGGGGTTTTTCTAGGACAATAAATTCTTGAAAGAAAATATCTCAAAAAAGTGTGACACAGTGTGGGAGAAATTCAACTTGTGTTGAAAACAGGCTCAAAATGGGCGTAGCGCCGATAAAGTCGCCCCATGACATCGAGGAGAGGCACGAGCCAAATTAGTGTTTGTGCCTGAATTGATTATAATTGACGTGTTGTTTATTGGCAGCTCGCCGATTGGGAGGACTGGGAGATTGGGCACCAGTGGCATAATTTAAAGGCAGCCTGCACCTCTTAAAGGCATCCGCTGCAATTCCAGCGTAGTTCAGGCGAGGCAGATTGCAACGCGATAGTCAGAGGTCTTACGCCGGTTTTACGCCAGAAAAACGGGCGGCTGTGAATTGAATTTCTCCCCCAGTGTTTCTTTGGGGGGTTGGGAGAGTGAGAAAATAACTGTAACATTTTAACTATTGTACAGCTCAACATACCCAACTATTTGTCACAAAGAAAAGTACAGTGGTTCATCAGATACAGCCCACTTGAAAAAAAGATTATGTTACAAAAGATCTCCTAAAGAATAATATTGACATTGACAACAAACATTTAGTTGAAAGGAAAATTCTTTACATTTTGCTGAGGTTGATGGTGAAGGGCCACTTTTGTCATTAAAGAGCATTCTATATTTCTTCTGTTTACAAAACTCCATACTCCTGAAATGAGTTTCAGCCTTACTACTGCATCTGTGATATTAAATGCCGATCTTTAATAAATCAGAGCATATTTTTCGATACCATCTGTTTGTCTTGTTAAACCCTACTGGGCTAAGAGTAGGTAAATATAATTTAGGAAAATACACCTTCACTTTCATTTGTTTTTGTTATGCAGCAAGCAATGTGCAAAGCATGGGAATATCAGGCATAATTCTTCATATATCTAATATTAAAATTTAAAAATCTAATTTTAAATGAAAGACATTGTCCATTTTAAAATATGATTCATGTTTAAATTACAATAAATTTCATGAAACACAATTGTACATTGTGCTGTACAGACCAAAACCAAAGCTTTGAAGAGATGAAACAGACAGAATAATGCGTTTGATTACAGCTACCCAGTAGTCCTTAAACCCGTCCATCTGTTCTGTACCTACGCTCAACTGTTTACATTGGAACATGGGAACAGGAGTAGGTCATTCTGCCCTTTGAGCCTGTTCCATTTAACTGTCACCCAGATCGTCAAAATATGTTTTACTTTTCTTATACTTATTGATCCTATTTGAAATGTGCTTATTTTATTGAACATCTGATTATTCCTGCTACAATGCTCACTGCTTTTCTGTATTATTTCCATAAGGAGAGTAAATTGTGGGTATGGAAATAAATCCTTTGACTGCTGCAATAACATTGCTACATTCATATTAAACAGGATGGGATCATTTGTTTCCTTCTGTTTGTTCAAAGAGGATGATGAATCCAAAGATAATTTCTGGTTTTGTGGAATTTCTTTCAGTTTTACTTCATAGCACTCACTATTTGAAATGCAAGATCAAAGACGTCAAACCAAGGTGGCCAGGCTGTATGCTAGTTGAGTTGTAGACCATACAACATTGTTATTTGGGACTTGATTTCCAGTATTAGGAGTGAGCATGCAACTGAGGCCAAGGGGGTGATTTTAACCCATCTATCTAGTTTCCGCTGGATGGGAGAGCAGTTAAAACTCCCCAGGGCACAGACCCAGTCTGAGGACACCGGGAATTGAAGTGCCATGATTTTTACCTGCTGCATTGAGCAGGCAGCAAGGACATCAACCCAAAGCCGATGAGGTCTTTTTTAGCATATGCATGTCGGGTCCTGTGATCGTCATTGAGACCCGACCGTAATTTTTACTTAAAGGCTTGAGTGGAATACGGCAGTCAGTCCCCAGACAGACCAATCCAGTGCGGGAGTGGATCGGGGGCAGAAGAGGCCTATAAAGGTAAGTTTAATTTAAAAAAAAATTTCCTTGTGGGTCAGGAGGAGCAGGAGTGAAACTATGCCAGTATTCACATGTATTCAGTGTGAAAAGCTTAGCATGGAGTCACCAAAATGTCATGATAATTTCCTCCACCGAGACTCATCGGGGGGGAGGGGGGAGGATATTGGTCACCGTCGCACCTGTTTCGTGTATGCGAAATGGACGATCGGGGGTCCAATTTCTAGTTGCAATATCTCGCACTTGATCTCCCCCACCCCTGGAATTAGCAGCTGCCAACTTCCGAGTGCCTGGTACATTACGCCTCTTCAATATGCTAATCTGAGACCTAATGCCTGTTTCAGGACCCCAATACCAAATTCGACAAAAACTGGGTGGATCATGTGCCGCCCATGCTTAGGTTTCTCGGATCTACGACAGCCTAGCCAACAGTCCTTAAAGTGACCAATGGAAGCCACTGAGGAACTTACCTATGGGCTGGCCGATTTTGGGAAAACCCAGACCAGCGAGCTGCATTGGGATGCCTAATTAGCATCCGTAGCTCGCCGGCATTAGGGAGATGAGGCCCAAAGCCTAATTTGTAGCAAGCAGCGAGCCTCGGGCCTCCATCTTTGGGCGCTCATTTTCAACGCATTGCCAATTTCTCGCCCCATAAACCAATTGTCGGTAACCCAACTTCTCCCCCGAGCTATGTTGGTGGAACAGTGAGTATAGAGTACAGTGGAATAGTAAGTAAATCAGCAGTGTGGAGTCTCTGTGGTGATAGATGTTGGAAACAAAGTTGAAACTCTGATTTCCCGTTTCTGAATCCCATCTCGAGACTCTTTATCACCGTGCGCCACAAACTCCGCCAGAATGCAGAAACACCAGGTCCCGGACTGGCGTCGGAGTTTCCAGTGGACTTGTTTTGGGGGCAGGGACTCCTATACCAGGGATCTGGCATAAGTACGGAGGTTGGTATGACTTGTGAGATGAGTCACACAAGTCTCCTGAAGGGCATAAGTGGGCCCCTTTGGGAGGTTCCAGGCCAGGGAAGCATCCTAGGCCTCCAAAGCCAAGGTAAGTCATTTTTCTTTTATTACCGACGTTATTGGCTCCCATACAAAGGGGGCTGAAATGATCTTTTCAGGGGGTGGGGCACAATCCCTCCCTTCCGGATGCAGCAGTTTCCAGCCTACGTGGGCTGGCGGTCTTCTGAGATGTGCCCCTAATGGTGTGGGTATCCGTTTGCCCCAAGTTAATTTGGTGCCCTCCCCCTAACTCCACATACTGCAGCAGGGTCAGCATTGAAGGGTGGGTGTAATTTCTGGCATAACCACCAGGATCATGGGCTCAATTTTAAACTTAAATTGCAGGTGCATTGGGGGCGGAGGGGCTGCGAAAGTTGCAAAAATGCAGAGCGGGTTTGGAAGCCGGCTCCAACTCACCGACTTCCAAGTTCCCACAGACGCACCTTGTGCGTGGGCTTCCCGAATCCAGAAGTCCCACCAGCTTTATGAACTAAATTTACCTCATTGAGGTACTTAAGGCACTTTACTTGTGACATATTAGGTAGTTAGAATGATTTTTAACTTACCTGGGCGGCTTTCCGGATCAGGGCGGGATCAGGCAAAAATAGACAAAATAAATTAAATAAAAAACCATTGCACAGTTAAAATACAAAATCAACCTACCTTTCCACCCTGCTCCGATGTCCGATGTCTCCCTCTCCAATGTCCCTCTCAGCCCTCGATGTTTCTCTCTCCAATTGCCCCCTCTTTCCCCCCCAATGTCACCCCTCTCCCACCCCGATCTTCCCCTCTCCCACCCCGATCTTCCCCTCTCCCACCCCGATCTTCCCCTCTCCCACCCCGATCTTCCCCTCTTGCCCCCACCCGATATTCCCCTCTCCCCACCCGATCTTCCCCTCTCCCACCCCGATCTTCCCCTCTTGCCCCCACCCGATCTTCCCCTCTCCCCACCCGATCTTCCCCTCTCCCCACCCGATCTTCCCCTCTCCCCACCCCTGATCTTCCCCTCTCCCCCCGCCCCGATCTTCTGCTCCAGCGCCGGATGACGTCTCTCTCTCTCTCTCTCACCCCCACCTCAGCGTTGCAGCACCTGTCGGCAGCCAGCCTGTCAATCAGAGGCTTCTGGGCGCGAAACCCGGAAAGAACTTTAATCACCATCAATTACATTGCGATCGCGTCGGAAATGGTAAGTTTTTTTATCCGGGTTTGCCACCTTCAAACCCCCCCCCCGTTGCCAACCCGCCACCATTGCAAAATTGAGCCCCATGTCTACGAGCAATTTCAGGGCCTGTATATTGATTAAAATTATGTCCTTCGCTGAATTTCGTGCCTTCAGGCAAATCTCCCTCCACAATTCACACGTCACCTATGAGACCTGGTCTGCACTAGTCGGCTTCTTACAGGGAGATTATTGTGCTGCATTTTGCTCAAAAGCTTTTGTTGATTTTTGCATTTTTTCTTTTTCCAGTACTTATCTTCATTACTCTTGGTTACTGGTGTCATTTAAATAGCACTATGTAATGTGTAATGTAAAACATTGTGGTAAGAATAGGAATCCCTGCATAATTTACATGAGGAAATCGAGTTCATGAAATGCGGGTGCAATGACACCCAAGACGATTTGTCTGCAACTGTCATTACCTTGGGACTCCCATTTATGGACTCTTCTCAGGTACCTGGACATGTTAGAGGAAACCTGCCTTCACCGCCTTCACTTCACAGGATAGGCTGTCACCGAGTCATAACATCTGCTGCAGGACAACCAGCAGCCAGCATGAAGCTTTCATGGTATCAGTCTAAGCCACTGCAGGGGCAACTGCCACACCAGGCAGTCTGCAGTGCAAACATCTATCGAGCAAGTGTTCAACACTGTAGCTGTAAGGGCAACAACGTCATCATTTTCCCCATGGAAAGGAGACATCAGCTGGTTAGGTTACAGAGCTTTCACCAGTTAATTGAGTAATTGCACCCTGTATTGTGCAACGGAGGCACATGGACCAGGATGAGCAAATTTGATTCCCCATGGTCCTGAATTTCCTCAATGTCAGTTACGCCATTGTTATGTTGTTGTTGCACCTAAGAGTTATGCTGTTCACCAGCAGAGGGAGTTACACACAAGTTTCCTATGGGAAGTTAATTTAAATATTTTTGGTGCACCTCTGGTGCAACTTGAGTGCAGACACTGTGTAAGTTGCTCACACACACACACACACACACACACACACACAGAGGAAACTTCCATGCAACTACGGCATAATTCTTTAAAAGCATTCTACAGACTCCCAGCAGCAGAAGAACACAGTCCGACAGCTAGGTAAGCAGTTGACATGTGGTTTTGCTGGAGAATTTCCAAATCACTTGACTGCATCTCTCCTCCACAGCATTAGTCCAGATTGTCACCATCGTGCCAACTGTGCCCACTGGGCACCACGCCAGGGCAGCAGGCAGAATAAGCACAACCAGCTTCTCTGATGACGACCTCCAAGCCCTCCTCCAAGAGGAACACGACAGGAGCTTCACCTGGGTCTTCCCTTCACCAAGCCAGACACCAACATCGTACCGCCTGCAGTGAGCTGGCACTGGCACTGGTTTCCATCTCCCTCATGCCTTCGACTGATCAACAATGCAGAAAGAAGTGAAAACATTTCGCCAGTGCAGGCAAGGGTAGCATGTCAACACACACTCTACTTTCTCCCTGTCCACCCAGGGCACCAGTACACTCTTCACCTTAATAACAACTTGCATTTATATAGAGCCTTTAACATAGGAAAATGTTCCAAGCCACTTCACATGAGCGTAAACATACAAACATTGACACCAAGCCAAAAAAGGGGATATTAGGAGGGGTAACTAAAAGTTTAGTCAAAGAGGGAGCTTTAAGGAGAGTCTTAAAGGAGGAGAAAGAGGTGGAGAGGTGTAGAGGTTTAGGAAGGGAATTCCAGAGGTTAAGGCCTACACAGCTGAAGGCACAGCCGCCAATGCTGGGGCGAAGGAAGTGGGGGGTGCGCAAGAGGCTAAAATTGGAGGAACGCAGAGTTCTCGGAGGGTTGTACGGCTGGAGGAGGTTACAGAGGTAGGAGGGGCGAGGCCATGGAGGGATTTGAACACAAGGATAAGAAATTTAAATCAAAGGCTTTGGTAAGGTGGGAGCCTCGGTCAGCGAGCACAGGTGTGATGGGTGAACGGTACTTGGTGCGGGTTAAGATATGGGTAGCAGAATTTTGGATGAGCTCAAGTTTATGGAGGGAGGAAGGTGGGAGGCCAGCCAGGAGACCATTGGAATTGTCGAATCTGAAGGTAACAAAAGCCTGGATGAGGGATTCAGCAGCAGATGGGCTGAGGCAGGGGTGGAGACAGGCGATGTTACAGAGGTGGAAGTAAGTGGTCTTTTTGATGGAGAGGATATGGGATCGGAAGCTCATCTCAGGGTCAAATAGGATGCCGAGGTTGCGAACAATCTAGTTCAACCTGAGACAGTGTTCAGTTAAGAGCTTTTCCTCTCAAAGCAACACTCACACTACTAACCCTTCACACTACACTGTGGGTAAGGACACCTAGATCTCCTCTAACAACTACTTTGCACAACCCCAAAACATCTTTTTCCACTCTAACATCCTCACATCCCCACTTCACTTCACCACTCCTATCACAATTGACAGCCTTATCCTCACACACACAACCTTCAACCCCTTAGCTTGCAGTAAAATAAATGTTTGCTTTGAAACACACTGGACACTTGTCTTGCAATTTGTTATTTATGAACATTTAGCACTGTGGGAGAACCTTCACCACATGGACTGCAGCGGTTCAATAAGTCGGCTCACCACCACCTTCTCAAGGGCAATTAGGGATGGGCAATAAATGATGACCTTGCCAGGGACGCCCACATCCCATGAATGAATAAAAAAAAACATTGCAGTAATTCAGGAAATAGACCATTCAGTAGGTTCAAACTTTTTCACACACAGATGATGATTCCTGGCAAGGTACTGTTGGCCAAAAAGATGTGCTTTGGTGTCATCTGGTAGGATGCATAGAAGAAGATAAGGCTGAGGTGCTGCTACTGCAGTTGATCAGCTGAGGAAAGACTACCTGCAGAATCTGACATCTATGGCATGAAATCGGGCAGGCTGTATAACGGGTGGGCGATACAAATTTACCTCAATGTGTCAGCGATCCTTAAAGAACTAATGGGCAAGTTTAAAGGGCTGCAGCCATTTAAAGTATGTAGTCGCACATAGGGGGAGGGGCAAAAATAGTTCACCTTTAAAAAGGCTGCAAGTATTTTTAATGATTATTTCAACCGTTCCAAAAAAACCACTGGCAAAACCCAGAGGCCAGCACAATAAGTGTGAAAGCAAAAAATGGAGTCAATCAATGGAATATCACAAACCTTGAAGCCCCTGCTTCATTAGCATGATATTGCACAGTACCTGCAACTCAGAAAGCATTATGTTCAAAATATTCTCAAGTTATAAGTTTTGTTAATACAGTAATATAAGAATGTGGGTTATCTTTTGCTGTATGCAAGATAAATAGGATTCCCATGACCCTTTTAACATCAGTTAACCTGTAGTACACACCTTATAATTCAAAGTGCTAATGATTTTTGGTTTCCCCCACTTGGTAAACTGTGCTTTCAGATATTATTCACTTAAGGAATGAAACATTGCCATTTTGGGATACAATTACTTTTAAAACCATTTAGCTTGTTGGTGCATTTTTTATATGGTAAGTGCTGTTATACAGAGTGTATTGGGACTGGATTCAGATGGGTAGCTAGTTTTTTCACTAATGGTCCCAGCTGTATTAGCTTGTTCAACACTTAACTAATTTAAAGGATGTAATTCAATATTATAAAACCATTTTGGGTAGTGTGATTTATGGAACAAAAATAGCCAATTGGTACAATCCATTTAAAATGGCAGGGTTGGAGCTTTTGATGTGTTTTTTTCATACTGCCAATGCATTATTTATTTTTAAACATTATTTTGCAGAGAATCAATGGCCAGAAGCATTAGAATGCCATAAATTATCTCTGGAGCCAGCACTGAATAAGCCATCTGATAAAGTCTCTTCTCTGACAGCAGGAAGTCATGAGGGTCATAAGTGAAATGAGTTTATTCATTTCAATTTGGATCTCAATCGACATGAGTTCAGAACATTAAAATGCACTGAAACTTAACTCAAATCAGCATCAATTCATCAATCTGATTTGGAAAGGCCACAAAGATTAAGAATGTGGGACATTAAACAATCTCATGATGATGTAGCAGAGATTTAGACTTCTCAAACTGATAACAACTTATCAGAACAATGAAGGGAGTTGATTATATCAGACCTAGGAATGCTTGATACTGTCGAGAGAGCAAACATGCAAGGAAAAATGCAATTCTTAGCAATGGTAGTAAATAAATGGGCACTAAATTGAATGATGCAATCCTGGCAGAAGACCATCAGGAGTGAGGTGTAAAGCCTGAGGATTGGGCCAGGAATCAGATATGCTGGATCCCAAACTCTGCACTGAGTTTCTGTTTGGAACAAAAACTTGGTCTGCCCTAAACATGGCCCCTGACAGCACAGGGCAGGTGGCTGGGGGTAGGAATTCCCAGGCTGGGAATGTCCTTGGCCTCAGCCTGGTGGAACACTAGCAATCGTTATTTCCAGATGAATCAGTTGTACCGGTCAATGGGATGGCAGAAGTGAGACCCATTTGAGGGTCCAGTTCAGGGTCCTGGCCTGGGCCCCTAATGTTTTTTTTTAAAAGTGTTCTTTTTCCAGTCCCCTTGCAAAAGGGACCAATGGGCCACAAATAGAAATAATTAGTGGTGGTGGCACTAACAGTGGCACCACCCGGTTCCCTTAAATGGCGGACACCCTAGGTGCAATCAGTAGTATGGGTGCCCGCCATTGAAATGATAATGGGGAACATCTCCTGACCTTAGAAAGTCCGGCAGAGTTAGTAGCATTGGTTCCTAGTGTGTGCATCCTAGCACTTACACCGGGACATTGAATTGGCAGATTTTTGGCCCCATATACAACAAACGAGCAAGTCCTATAAAGACAATCTGGTGGTCTCTCTCCTTTAAAAATGAAATCATTGGCTGGGAAATTCCTCGGAGCTGCTCCCACTCCGCCAACATTACTTTGCCGAATGTGTGGCAGAAGCCGTGTTTACGCATAAATAAAAATGTATTTATGAATTATCTGCGAAAGTCAGGATGCTTTTTACATGCATAGAGAAAGAAATTCTAAACTCAAAGTTTATAAATGTAACATCTGACAATACTCTTGACGATATGAAAGGATTACGGCCACTTTGTCACCAGATGGAAGCTTTTTGTTAAAAATCTCAAGACAGTGTTTAGTATGAAATGATAATTGAAATTCCCTGGGGTTTCTGCCAGTCTCCCACCATAACTCCAGTGGGAGGCTGGTGGAACTCCGAGGAAAATGGCAGAGATCCAACTGAACCATTTCCAGGAGTTTCCTCAATGTCTGGATCCCATGCTCTGTGGGATTATCCTGATCATAAACACCATATACGCCATTTCTGTGGATTTTCTGCAATAGCTATGATGGACCATCAGGAGAACCCCTGCGGAAATAACTGACATTCATATTTAGCAGCACTGGGGAAGGGAATGGGGTTAAGCTGCACTGGGGGGACAGTTCTGCGTTTTCCTGCAATGGAAGTAATCCTTGGATTGGCAGTGCTGGGAGATGGTCTTGGGCTCTGGTAGCACTGCAGAATTGTCTGAGGGTTTGTTGGGACTGGGGTAAGGGTGCTGGACATTCATAGTACTGCAGTGAGGCTGCTGGAGTTTGGCAACATGGAGAGTGCTTTGATCTGGCATCACAATGGAGAAGAAAACAGTGATTTGGCAGAACTGTGGAAGGCGAACCTGAAGTTTGGCACAACTGCGGGTTGAATGTAAAGTTTGCCTTACTGGTGTTTGTCAGCAGCTATGGGAGTGATAGGGCATGAATTCAACAGAACTGCGTGTGGGGAGTCCAATGTTTGGCAGCAGTAATTTATGACTTTCTGAGAGATCGCTATGAAGATTTAATTTTGTGTTCAAATACCTCCATGGCCTCACCCCTCCATATATCTACAGCCTCCTCCAGTCCTACAACCCTCCGAGAACTCTGCATTTCTCCTACTCCCAGTTTAACCAGCCAAAATTGCATTGCATACTAGCACAAAGACTGGTAAGCTTCCCACTGCTTGTCAAAGCTGTACTTTAAACTGTATTCAGTGCGCTTAACTCCTTTTTCTTCAGGGGTTAAGGCCATGATCTCAGCCTGGCCCCCCCACTTCCACTGGTTGGAGGCATGGAGTACCTAGCCTCTTCTGACCCTACACTGGATTCCTCTGAGGACCGGGGATGTAGAAACTCCTGTTTTAGGGAATCCCCGCCCCTGGCCCTGGCCCCTGCCCCTCCTCTCTTACACTGATGGCCTTATTTGAGGTGGGCGAAGGATCCACTCCCAAAGGCCATCCTGAAAACTCCCATGTTAGGTAGGAATTTGGCATACCTGGGTGCCGGCCTAATTTATATTACATAGAATTACATAGATTGTGCAGCACAGAAGCAGGCCATTCGGCCCAACAGGTTCATGCTCCACATGAGCCTCCTAAGAATGTAAGAACATAAGAAACAGGAGCAGGAGTAGGCCATCCAGCCCCTCGAGCCTGGTCCACCATTCAACAAGATCATGGCTCATCTTCCACCTCAACACCATTTTCCTGCACTATCCCCATATCCCTCGATGCCTTTAATATCTAGAAATCTATCGATCTCTGTTTTGAATGTATTCAATGACTGAGCCTCCACAGCCCTCTGGGGTAGAAAATTCCAAAGACTCACCACCCTCTGAGTAAAGAAATTTCTCCTCATCTCAGTACTAAATGGCCTACCCTTTTTCTGAGACTGTGACACCTGGCTCTAGATTCTCCAGCCTGAGGAAACATCCTCCCTGCATCTACCCTGTCAAGCCCTGTAAGAATTTTGTATGTTTCAATGAGATCACCTCTCAATCTTCTAAACTCTAGAGAATACAGGCCTAGTCTACTCGATCTCTCCTCATTCCCTACTTTATGCAACCTGATCACCATGTCCTTCTATTCCTTTCTTCCTCATGTGTTTATCCAGCTTCCCCTTAAATGCATTTATGCTGGTCGCCTCAAATATTCCTTGTGGTAGCGAGATCTACATTCTAACCAGTCTCTGGGTAAAGAAGTTTTTCTTGAATTCCCTATTGGATTTATGCGTGACTATCTTATATTTATGGCCCCTAGTTCTGGTCTCCCCTGCCCTTCTGGCAGAGTTACGGGGGAAGCGCTCCAGACGTGCCACAGATTCTCAGCCCCAGCTGTTGTTAACATCTCATCGACCTAAAAATGACGACTGTATTGCACAGAACTGGCACTGATTCCTTCTACCTGGTCAAATGGGACTGAAGTTTGTTTCATTATCAAACTCCTAAATCAACTCCAACCTCCATTGGCATTGAAATCACTAATGCAACTCTAGTTCTCATGGACACGCTAGGTGGAGCAGGAAAAACTGGCAGTAATAAGGAGCACCATCTGTCAGCTGGATCACAGCCACGGAGACATCTATAGGTGAGCCTGCCCCAGCTTCTGAGCTAAACAAGGGCACATGGTTATGAAAGGAAGAAGTATGCTAGATAAAAAATGGAGCTAAACATTATTTAGGTATGTGCTCCTCCAATGCCTCGGTGAATAACTGCACTAAATAGTGTGGTACTGTATTATATGGCATGTTAGTGAGCCATACTGACCAGGAAGGTCCAAGATTTGATTGGTTGGCACTAGTAAATAATAGCACATTTTTATTTCTGTGGCAAAAAGGGTACCACTTAATACATGCTGATTTACAGGGGGATTATTAACAGAGGATGAGGGATTATCAAATGTTGCTTTTGCGTTTGAACAGAAACTGACAGAAAATAGCAGAAAACTGTGTGAAGCATACTGGGTTATTCCTTTTGTGCATTTGTAGTCTTTGACCAAGTGCCTGTCAATGTTAATGACCCAAAACAATAAAGACCGAGTGCAGCAATCACGCATCTAGCTTTAAGTGTTTCTTTTTCCCAGTGGTAAGCATTCACATTGCAAGTGCCATCATAAACATGAGGGACTCCGAACATTTATTAAATACTAGAGATTAATATTTAAATACATGCGGGACTGGGATTCGCAGCTCAATCATTCAAGTTGTTTTATGGGCAGTGGAGGACAATTCCACTACATCTTCCATTAATATTTTATTACACCTTTTATTGTGTTTACTTTCATGGTGAATTTATAATTTAAAATCCCTCCAACGTCCGCAGATGCCACAGCACCAGAAGTAGTTCAGCTTTTAACAAACCTCTAGTGTAATCTTTTCAATCAGATAAACTGCACTGAAAGAAATATTTAATGTATGTTAGTTATTTAAAGATAAGATGCATGCAGGTTCACTTGCAAGCAACCACATTCTTAACAACTTGATGTTGTTCAAATGGCACTCTTGCCTTTTATTGCCCTTTTGTAGCATTCTTCTCCATTTGGCTTTCTCGCATCTGTTGGCTTAGAAGGTCTTGTTCAACTACATATAAAATTTAGTTGGAAAATGCACTTCATAACATATTGAATAATTCATGCTCTTATGTAATCAAGCAGTAGAGGTGTGTTACTGTTGAACAAAGCATTTCCACATTAGTTAAGTACTCCACCGAGCATTGCATGAAAAGTTACCACAAGATTAACCACATTTGAGGGGGATGAGTGCAACTTACATGGAACATGCTAGTTATAGCAGTGACTGATAGTGTTTTATATTAGGATAAGAAAACTGTCTGGATTTGATTTAGCCCATAAATGGCCAAGTCCTTTGATGTGGTTGCTTTGATTTTTTTTCTATCTGAGTGCAATATGTTTTTAAAATGCAGATGTAGAACTATACTTCCTTAAAATTAATACTGTTTAGAGTATTTTACACATTTTTTAGTTTCTTCAGATGAAAATCATCATTATGTGAAAATACGGAATAAGAATCTTTTTAGAAATACTTCTTTCCCTGTAGATTATATATTGCCCATGGAAGCAGTAGTGTGACTGTCATTATCTTTCACTCAAATCGCAAGGCCCTGAATTTCACCTGACTACAATCCTCAAAGTTATTTAAACTGGTATTAGTAGCCAGTGCACGCACAAAAAACATTTACTGCCTGTCCACATCAGGCTGGCTCTAGCAAGTAACGATGATGGTACAACTACTGTGCCAAATAATCCCCCCACCCCAAAATGGGGAACAAGTTAAAAAAAAGTGATTATGACAAGTCAAATTTAATGAAACTCATTTAATTCAGGAGAAAAATCTCAAATACCTTTGTGCCACTTTCCTCCTGATTATAAACAACAAAATGGAGTTGAAAATGTTGCATTTGATACAAGACAAGCAACATTGAGCACAATTTTGTATCTATGCTCAACAAGAGTTAACTCTGGCCCAGATTAGGATACAGAGGATACATCTCCTGCTTTATTTTTAAAAAATATTTAAAATGCTGATTTTACATTTTTATTGTATCTTATATGATGTGGAGGGATAGTTGTTGACTTGATGCTATTGCGTCCTGCAGTTTGTTACACACCAGCATGCTTGCGAATGGGTTCTATCAGGGAATGTGGATGTAGCGCAGTAGGAGTAAGGATAGCTGAAGTACATAATAGAACAGCTGGAAACAGCAGACATTAAAGCCAAAAAACGGATGCATGCAGGAGAGGGGCAAGTAAGGAGAGCCAGATAGAGAGTAGCCTAGCAGCTCAAGCAGTAGACAAGCGATGGCTAAGATAAAAGATTGCAGCAATAGCATGAAAGATCTATAAACCACTGCTGCTGAACACAGTGCTCAGTATAAAACAGTTTACCGATTAGAATTAATTCCCATTGAGGTCATGTTATTTTTTTTTCTCATCATAGTCCTTTAAACGTGTAATTTTTACCCTTTGGAATTTTAATGCAATATTACAATAGCTCTTTCAGCAATTTTCTTTTGATCTTCAAAATAATGCTTCCTTCTTTTTATAGGAATTTCTTATTCCTCCTGTAACTAGATAAATAGATTTTGTTTTCCTTACTTCTTTATTTTCAGTACCTTTAGAGGGAATTAGACTAGGCCAGAGGTACTAGTAGAACACCATAGAAACCATAATCAGGAACTCTGACTGGGGCTAACCCACGGCAACATGATATTGTACTTGGAATCAGTCACAGGCGACTGGGCTCGCTTGACCATGAAAATGTTGACTTGGTCATGGGGAAAAGTGCTAAGCCATGTAGAACTTAAACTTGGATTAAGAAGGGGACACAGGCAACTTGGGGTTAGCTTAACTCTAGAGATGAGAAAAAGGTTGTAGGGAACTAAGATTCGTGCTTGGAGACTGGAACTAAGCCATAAAGGATGTAAATGTGCCTCACTGAATTGCCAACAGACTGTCGAGGACAGTTTATTGTCTATTATGCAATCAGGATTGGTGTTGCAGTGAAAACAAGTAAAGCAAAATCCTACAAATTATTTAATTCAGTGACATAACTCAGCTAAGGGAGATCAGATCTCGTAATAGTTCCTAGAACTGAGTATAAACAATGTAGCACCAGCATACATAATTAGCATAGTGGTTATGTTACTGCACTTGTAGTCTGGATGTGGAGATGCCGGTGATGGACTGGGGTGTACAAATGTAAGGAATCTTACAACACCAGGTTATAGTCCAACAGTTTTATTTGAAAATCACAAGCTTTCATTGTCTACCTCATACGTTGCAGGAAAGGATGCCCCGGAGCATGGTACATTGGCGAGACCATGCAGACACTGCGACAACGGATGAACGGACACCGCGCAACAATCACCAGACAGGAGGGTTCCCTCCCAGTCAGGGAACACTTCAGCAGTCAAGGACATTCAGCCACCGATCTTCGGGTAAGCGTTCTCCAAGGCGGCCTTCGAGACACAAGACAACGCAAAATCATCGAGCAGAAATTGATAGCCAAGTTCCGCACCCATGAGGACGGCCTCAACCGGGATCTTGGGTTCATGTCTCGCTACATGTAACCCCACCAGGGGAAAAACAAGTTATCTGTTTTTAATACAACTGGTCATTCTCTCTCTTTCTCTTCCTTTCGGATGTTTCTCTCTCCCTCTCCCTCTCTTTCTTTGGTTCTGGCCGTTTGTATATTCAGTTGTCTGGGGTATCTAGGGTTTCTCTGTCTGAACACTATTCAATTCATTTGATGGCATTGATAACGGGCAGTTGGAAAGATTATCAGTAATCACCAGGCATTGTTCTATGACTATATATGCGGTAATTTTCAATGAATCTCGACACTCACCTGACGAAGGAGAAAGCCTCCGAAAGCTTGTGATTTTCAAATAAAACTGTTGGACTATAACCTGGTGTTGTAAGATTCCTTACATTAGTAGTCTGGAGTTATGAGTTCAAATCCCACCTCGGCAGCTGGGGAATTTTAATTCAATTAATTAAATAAAATCTGGAATTTAAAAAAACTAGTATCAGTAATAGTGGCCATGAAACTACTGGATTGTTGTAAAAACCCATCTGGTTCATTAATGCCTTTTAGGGAAGGAAACCTGCCATCCTTACCCGGTCTGGCCTATATGTGACTCCAGACCCACAGCAATGTGGTTGATTCTTAATTACCCTCTGAGATGGCCTAGCAAGTCATTCAGTTGTCAAGAAGGTGGCTCACCACCACCTTCTCAAGGGCAATTAGAGATAGGCAATAAATGCTGGCCTTGCCAGCAATGCCCACATCCCATGAACAAATAATTAAAAATGTGAATTTTTCCTTCAAATTATAACCTTTCAATAACTGTATCCAGAACACCCTTCTACAGCATTTTTATTCTAACTGGTTTTAACCTTGTCACAAAGATCATGATAGGCAAACAAATCTAAGTTAAAGAGGCATAGATTTTATAGAGACGTGTTTGTCGAACATTTTTATTAGACTATGCAACACAATGAAGCAGTTTGCAGCAAAACATATCCCTACATTGCAAAAATGTCATTGCACCGTTGTACATCAGGGTGAAAATCTTGTACGGCTGTTTAACCTCACTCCCTCCCCAGGTATAAGAAGCGCCCTCTTAAATGTATGAAATGCAAGACTAAACAAATAAAAGCATCAATCAAACCTGCCTATTTTTCACACCTGGAATGGTTGCTCTGATATGAATCTGCCATGCAGGTACCTATTTGTCTTACCTTTTGCACATGTGCAAATCAATTGTTTTTGTTCCCCCCCCACCTCCATGAATCTTCTTCCATCATTGATGTCAGTTATTTAGCAACAGTAATATTGGTTTTGTAAAATTGCATGCATGATTTGGAAAAGGAGACATCCTGGTCCCTGAAAATCCCGATCCTTTGTTTTTTTAATTTAATAACATTGGGGTATAATTGCGTCTTGGGGGATAGTGCAAAATGGGTTTTAGTGATTCATCAGCCCAATTCGCACTCCAACTGATTTCCTTTTCCATTGAAGGCAACATAACACTTGCACTAGTTTTGGAGAGTGAAGTATCAAAATGGAAGAGGAGCATGCTGACACTTTCTTCCTATGTGCAAATGCTATTTTCCTTTACACAAACAACTGCTGCAAGCAAGCACGCAAGATAGAACTAACCTTCTTAATGTTATAATAAGCATGACGCTTTTTTGAATTTTTTTGGAGGAAGCAGTTCTTTTGTATTCCCTCATGTTTCTCTTTTAGGGCTTCCCATGCACACTGTGTAGGAAATTTTATCCAAGGATTCTAAAATAGGAGGCATAGTAAGTAATTCTGAGGACCAAAGGAAGCAGCAAGGGGATATTAATAAGATAGTAGCATGGGCAAAAAAATGGCAGGCGGAATTGAATGTGTGAGGTGGTACATTTTCATAAAATAACAAAAATTAAAATTATACTTTGCATTGGGGGGTTGGATGATGTGGGATTTAAGGGTTCAGGATCACAAGGCTTTAAAATCCACACCTCAAGTGGATAAGGCCATTAAAAAACTAATGGAACACTGGGCTTTATGGCAAGAGGTGTAGGGCGCTACATTGGGCCGTGTAGCGCTTGTTGTTTCACGCTACACGGCCTCTCCGATATCCAAGATGGCGTCTTGGATGTGCAAGCACGTTTCCTGCGTGACGTGCGCCAGACGCCATCTTGGTATAGGAATTTGCGCAGATAACGAATGCCGGAATCATGTAAAGTAGGGAGAAAATGGCTTCAGTGTGCAAAGCTGATTTAAAGTGCTAAGTCCCAAAAAGGTGTCTAATGCTCAACTCAACGCACAGTCTTAACCCCGACCAACTGAACGTGTCTTAGAGTACCTGGAGGACCTCTCACCGGCGCTATTTAAAGGGACCATGCAGGATTTACAGGTTAGTGGCTGGATTATTGCCTCTGGCTGCTGTGACATTTGTAATTGTTTTTGCAGGTCTCCTACATTTGAATACTAGGATGCAGGGACACAGTCTAACATTTAGAGCCAGGACGTGCAGGAGTGAAGTTAGGAAATGCTTCTACACACAAAGGGTGGGAGACATTTGGAACGCTCTTCTATAGACGGCAGTTGATGCTGGCTCACTTGTGAATGTTAAATCTGAAATTGATAGATTTCTGTGAACCAAGGGTATTAAGGGATATGGGGCTAAGGCGGGTATATAGAGTTAGGTCACAGGTCCATCATGATCTCATTGAATGGTGGAACAGGCTCGAGGTGCTAAATGCAACGGCCACTTGCTGCCTCTTGATATGCGCCACCTTTTCCTGCAAGAAAGCGGGATGTGTGCCTGGGTGCTGTGCCTGTCATGGTTGAATAGTTGCTAGTGTGTGGGTGTGTTGTGGGTGGGCGGCTTGAAACAGTGGTAATGTGTAAGGGTGAGAGGAAGCATCTGATTGGAAGAGTTGAGTACTGATGGAAAGAGTTTATTAGTATGTGGGTGATGGAGGGGGGATGTAGTGCGTGATGCAGTTGGTAAGAGACGCCACTTGACAGTTGACCTCACTCAGCTTGCCCACTCATGTCAAAGCATTGAACTTCTTCCTGCACTGCATTCATGTTCATGATGCTGTGCGCCTGGCATTGACTTCGTCTCCCACTGCCTCCTACTGCCTTTTGAGCATATGTCTGGAAGGCCTCTTGCCCCCCACCCCCCCCCCCGCGGATATAGGATGTCCCTCCTTCTGTCCACCTCTTGCACCCAAGGTCTCTAGTGCATCAGCAGAGAACCTTGGTGCACGCACTCTCGCAGGCCTGGTACCAACTCAGATCGGCAGATTGGTGAGGTCTGGTGTGCAGATTGGAGGATTTGAGATTTAGTAGTGCGCAACCTTTATTCAATGTTTTAACATAACTCATCAGTGTGCAAACATAGGGATGGGATCTGCATTTGTGTTTTACATGTGCAATGTCTGATCTCCGTTCAGACTCCATGCAAACAGCAGACTGTTATTTTCAGCAAATAACAGGTACAAGCTACCTTTAAGAGATTTCTAGGAAACATCCTCCCTTTAAGGGATTGAGCTCCCTCTGCAAGGCCTGGAAAGGAATGCCAATTGCAGGTAAGTGCTCCCTTGGGTCCAAACTTGCGTCTTGCCTGCCCAGGGTCCGTTGGGCGCGGGGTGTTAGCGCATCGCGCTACCATCGCCCAGGACGTACCCTTACCAAATTTTTCCCCCATAACATATAAAAGTTGAGATGTAACCTATATAAAACATTAGTAAGACCACAGGTGGAGTACTCCGTGCAGTTTTGGGCTCCGCACTATAGGCAGGATGTTGATGTCGGAGATATAGTACAGCCCAGATCCACTAAGATCCTTCCTGGTAGGAGGAAATAAAGTGAAGAAAGTTGAAAAATTGAGGCTATTTTCATTAGAACAGAGGAGATTATGGACTGATTTGATTGAAGCATTTAAAATTATGAAGGGATGGGACAGGGTAGATAGAAACAGACTATTAATATTGGTTGAGGAGTCTAGAATAAGGGGATATAGATACAAGACTAAATATAAGAAAGTTAGGACAGAGAGCAGGTGCAACTTTGTTTACACAGAGGAATGAAGCAGAGGCCAAAGCTGGTGAAAGAAAGGAAGACAAAAGGATAAAGGAATAGGGCAGGCAAGTAGGATTAAGACTACTGTTCAAGTGGTGGATAAACACCAACATAGACAGGTTGGGCTGAACGGCCTGTTTCTATCTTGTAATTTCCATATAATTCTATGTCACTGCCATCCTTATGTAGCCATTAGTTGGTGTGAAAGACTCCCAGGGTAACTTCCTCTCTGATTTTTCCACTCTTATTGTTATGAAATGTCTGGCAAATCAAAGTACATGATTGAGTTCAGGAAATCACAATGTAGGGTTCTGAATTTTATCACTCCATGACCCAGTGACTGATTCCCCACTGTGCTGTGTCCAGTTGCCACCCAATTTTCTTCGTTTCATCATTTTATGGTCACTAATTACAATCTTAGCAATTTAACAAAGGTAACACAGAGCATGATTACTGTGGCTGAAGCCTAACTACAAACTCAGCATAAAATTAGGCACAATTAGTATCTGAGATCAAGAATATAGCGCAACACAAAAACTGCTAAATGTAGAAATCCGGTTCATACCACTCTTACACCAATTCTTTTGATAGTAATGTTTTATTCAGTACCAGGGAGGAATGATTTCAGGTAATGACCTCAAAAAATAAAACACATCATGTTTGTGCCAATAGAAAATTGGACCCAGAATCTGTTAAACGTTATAAAACTCAGTTTTACAATCCATGCATTTCATTACTTTAACAGTGCTTCCTAAATCCAACAACCCCTTGTGTGTTTTATGATATATTTTTAATAAAATCCTACATGCTTTTTCTGTAGAAAGCAGGACACCCAGTGAATGTTGATCTTATTTATCTCTGTGACTAAGAGGTTTGTTATTTATCCCCTCCTGTTACAGTCATGTGCAGGAGTGTTGATATTGAGCAGCTGTAGATATTATACCCTGGAGCCAAGTCTGTTACTGTAAATATCGACACAGGGTTCCATTACTTGCATTGCTTTGGAAGTTTATCTCCAGTAAATGCAATTTACTGTCAGCTGTATGGATTTTCTGAAGATTGTAATTCCGTTATCTTTCACTGTGCTTCCCAGCTGGTTTATAATACACCTTAGGAAATTTATTTTCTAAAAAAACATTGACGTTTGCCTTCCTTATGATTTTTTTCCCTTTCTTTTTGTTTAATTTAATTCTGAAGCCAAATAGAATGTTAAATGAAACCAATAATCAAGATACGATTTGCATTTACATTTTTGCTGTTTGCTTGTCCGTATTATCTGGATTTGAATAAATAAACAATTAAAGCTTCAGTAATCCCTTTATTCATTTGATTACCTAACTAATCATATTAAGAAAGGTTCCAAACCCTAACTGAAAGGGGAAAAGGGCATAGTAAGGCTTGGGTGATACTGCTGTTGCCCCTCAGACTGCAGGAGCAAAGTTGCTTTGCCCCTCACACTGTAATATTAAAATTTGTAATTGACAATAGTTGTAGGACATTAGAGTGAGTTACTCAGCAGTCATTATATCAAGTGTTTCTGATGCTATTGTAAAATATTCAAGTGGCTTATGAACCTCAGAAGAACCTCAAGATTGAATTACTGTTTTAAAACTCAGAGCTAGTTATTTGATATTCTTTATAATGCATAGTCCATGGATCATATATTAAAATTATACTTTTTTAATAACTTTTTTAAAAGTGCTATTATAGTGCAAATAATGTGTGAGTGATAGAGGCAAAGTGACCTAGAGGTAGCCCCTTACATTATAGTGCAGCAGATTCAGCCCAGTCCTCTCACGGGCATTATGCACATTTTTGCCCTACAAAGACAAAAAGCCCCAACTTTTTGGCCCCGAGGGAAGGAGGCCCACAAAGGGCATGATCCAGGTCCAAGGGAAAAAGTGGCCTTGGCAGTGAATGCCACTTCCAGCAACATCCACACAGCCAATCAGTGCCAGAAGAAGTTCTCTGACCTCACCAAGGCAGCCAAGGTAACAGGAGGTAGTCACACTTTGTGACAATGCACCGTAATATCACATTTCCCATTTCCTATGCCTTCACTGTCTTGAACATCATTTACAACTTACTAGTACTGTGTAGGAGATATCACAACACTCTTCACATTCCTTCCTTCCCCTGAAAATGTTCTTTCAATCACAGCTAAACATGTACCAAAGCAGTAAAAGATTTACGTGATAAGTATTTGCTCATTCCCTGCCCCTATTATGACTACCTATTAAAGAATGCTTTCTGTTACCTGGGTCACAATGCACTCTTTCTTCTAATAGGGATAAATAACCCACAACTAAAGACAAAGAAGTGTCTTGTGTCCGACTGGTGTTTTCTCCATGCATGCAACTGGTGTTTATGAAGGAAAAAAAACTGGATAGCAGGTTAGTGATGCTATTGACCTGCTTTGTTAGAAACCTTCCTGCCTCCTTAACCATGGTAGAATTACTCTCCTGTCAGAAAGATTTTGATAGATACTCCAAAAGTCAGCAATCTCTTGAAGGATGATTTACCCAAACAGATTTCAGATGATCCATTTCCAGGTTACAGAGTTGTTCTATTCCATTGATGAGGTTGAAAAATTTATCATTGCTGCTGAAATCATAGCAGACAGGGCCATAAACAACGACTATAAAAAGAGAAAGGATACTGAGGAAAAGGCAAGGAGTTGACACAAGCATTTTGAGAAAAAGGCTGGAGCAAAGAGAGAAAATCCAAATTAAAAAATCCTGATTAGAGTGAGAAGCTAGAGTGAGAGAGAGTAATGGAGCTGGATAGGGATCGGGAGCTGATTGGTTCCACCACTGAAGCTGCTTGTGATGTACAGGAACTGACTAATAATTGAAATTCACAAGCTAAGGTAATGGTTACATTTTTCTGAATCCAAGGCAATGGCCCAACAGACTCACCACCTAAAGTTGTATATATACACACACACATCTCAGCTAAATAAGGGGGCAGGTGGTTGCCAATTCTCTATCACTATGGAAAGCAAAGTAGCCATTTTGGTGCAGCCGAACCTTACCCATGCCATCCCAAACATTGCTACAGCTATGAGAGGAAATGGCAGGAAGGTTCAGTGCTTTGCCAGGATCTGGAACATATTAGAAAAAAGATGTCAGACCTGAAGAAATCTGTATGCCAGCAATGCTCTTATGTATGATAGGCACTTGCCACAAGTAGGCATGCAAGAATGTCATCCCTGACAATGTTTTAATCCTTTCATGCTGGAAAATGTTAAACAGCAAGAGGGTATTACCTAGTGCAGTACTGGCACGATGGAACCAAGGCAAGGATATATAGCATGCTTAAAAGTGAAATGCATACGGCAATCCATGTGCACAGTAACAATTCCTAAAGGAACTTCACACACAGTATGTGCCTCATCAAGTATGCTCCTGAAGCTATGTAGCTGTATGATATTATCTCTGCTCTATATATTTTCAATATCTCTGTATTATTCTTTAGCTTGAAGGACAAGATACCATATAATTGCTAGAAATAGACCCGTGGTGCCCCTAAACCATTCAACCTCCTGACTCCACTCAAGGAGCCTACACTTGACATCGCTGGACAGAGAACATTGAAGAATTGGGGGATGGTGAGTCCAGGGCTTCCTGCAAGCTTGAAGTTAGCACTAAAAAGTTCATATTCACTTAGAAAATAATAATAGGATTTGGCAGAGTCAACTTGGATTTACGAAAGGGGAATCATGTTTGACAAACCTATTGGAGTTCCTTGAGGATGTAACTAGTAGAATAGGTAAGGGGGAACAAGTGGATGCGGTGTATTTGGATTTTCAGAAGGCTTTCGATAAGGTCCCACACAGGAGGTTGGTGAACAAAGTTAGAGCACATGGAATTAGGAGTAATATACTGGCATGGATTGAGAATTGGTTAACAGACAGAAAACAGAGAGTAGGAATAAATGGTTGGCAGACTGTAACTAGTGGGGTACCACAGGGATCGGTGCTTGGGCTCCAGCTATTCACAATCTATATCAATGATTTGGATGATGGGACCAAATGTAATATTTCCAAGTTTGCTGATAACATAAAACTAGGTGGGAATGTGAGTTGTGAGGAGGATGCAAAGAGGCTTCAAGGGAATATAGACAGGCTAAGTGAGTGGGCAAGAACATGGCAGATGGAACATAACGTGGAAAAATGTGAAGTTATCCACTTTGGTAGGAAAAACAGAAATACAGAGTATTTTTTAAATGGTGAGAGATTGGGAAATGTTGATGTTCAAAGGGGCCTGGGTGTCCTTGTACATGAGTCACTGAAAGCTAGCGTGCAGGTGCGGCAAGCAATTAGGAAGGCAAATGGTATATTGGCCTTTATTACAAGAGGATTTGAGTACAGGAGTAAAGATGTCTTACTGCAATTATATAGGGCCTTGGTGAGACCGCAGCTGGAGTACTGTGTACGATTTTGGTCTCCTTACCTAAGAAAGGATGTACTTACCATAAAGGGAGTGCAACGAAGGTTCACCGGACTGATTCCTGGGATGGCGGGATTGTTGTATGAGGAGATATTGAGTAGACTAGGCCTGTAATCTCGAAAGTTTAGAAGAATGAGAGGTGATCTCATTGAAACATACAAAATTCTTACAGGGCTCAACAGGGTAGATGCAAGGAGGATGTTTCCCCTGGCTGGGAAATCTAGAACCAGGGGTCACAGTCTCAGAATAAAGGGTAGGTCATTTAGGACTGAGATGAAGAGAAATTTCTTCACTCAGAGGGTGGTGAATCTTTGGAATTCTCTACCCCAGAGAGCTGTGAAGGCTCAGTCATTCAACAGAGATCGATAGATTTCTAGATATTAAAGGCATCGAGAGATATGGGGATGGTGCAGGAAAATGGCGTTGAGATAGATCAGCCACAATCTTGTTGAATGGCGGAGCAGACTCAAGGGGCCGGATGGCCTACTCCTGCTCCTATTTCTTATGTTCTTATATCATGTGCTGTTGTCCTACAGATTTCAAAAGGGAAAGTCATGCTTGACCAACCTTATTGAATTCTTTGAAGAAGTAACAGAAAGAAAAGATAAGGTTAATGTAGTAGATGTAATAAATTTGTATTTCCAAAAGGCTTTCGATAAGGTGCTGCATTGTAGACTCATGGCTAAGGTCAAAGCATGTGGAATCAGGGGACAGGTAGCAGAATGTAGCAAGCTGGCTACAAAACGAAAACAGAGAGTAGGGGTTAAGGGTAGCTACTCAGACTGGCAAAAAGTGGTATACCACAGGGGTCGGTGCTGGGACCATTGTTGTTCACAATTTACATTAGTGATTTGGATTCGGGAATCAGAAGTACAATCTCAAAATTTGCGGACGACACCAAATTGGGGGGTGTAGTTAGGACAAAGAAAGAATGCATCAAAATGCAGAATGGGCATGTAATTGGCAAATGAATTTCAATATAGATAAGTGTGGGTGATGCATTTTGGTAGGAAGAATATGAAAGCCAGATACTGCTTGGATAATAAGTCTAAAAGGATTAGAGGAGCAAAGCGATCTGGGGTAGGGATGCACAAATCACTAAAAGTAGCGATGCAGGTTAATAAGGCCATATAAATGGCAAATCTAGGGTTCATTTCTAGAGGGATATAAATGAAAAGCAAAGAAGAGATATTAAACTTGTATAGAACCTTGGTTAGACCACACTTGTACTGTGCACAGTTCTGGTCTCCATATGATCTTCCAAAATTTCCTAGATTCTAGAATGGTCCCAGCAGATTGGAAGGTAGCAAATGTGACCCTGCTATTCAAAAAAAGTAGGGAGTGAGGAAACGGAATTACAGGCCAGTTAGCCTGACATCAGTCATCAGGAAAATGCTGGAATCCATTATTAAGGAAGTGGTAATAGGACACTTAGAAAATCATAATATGATTAGGCAGAGTCAACATGGTTTTATGAAAGGGAAATCGTGTTTGACAAACCTTTACCAGTTTTTTGAGGATGTAACTAGCAGCGTGGATAAAGGGGAACCAGTGAATGTGGTATATTTGGAGTTTCAAAAGGCATTCGATAAGGTGCCACATAAAAGGTTGTTATACAAGATATGGGCTCATGGGGTTGGGGATAACATATCAGCATGGATAGAGAATTGGTTAATGGACAGAAAACAGAGAGTAGGGATAAACAGGTCATTTTCAGGCTGGCAGGTTATAACTAGTGGGGTGTCGCAAGGATCGGTGCTTGGGCCTCAGCTATTTACAATCTACATTAATGACTTAGATGAAGGGACTGAGTGTAATGTATCCAAGTGTGCTGATAATACAAAGCTAGGTGGGAAAGTAAGCTGTGAGGAGGACACAAAGAGTCTGCAAAGGGATATAGACAGGTTAAGTGAGTGGGCAAGAAGGTGGCAGATGGAGTATAACGTGGGGAAATGTGAGGTTATTCACTTTGGTACAAAGAATAGAAAAACAGAATATTTTTTAAATGGTGAGAAATTATTAAATGTTGGTGTTCAGATACTTGGGTGTCCTCGTACAAGAAACACAAAAAGTTTCCATACAGGTACAGCAAACAATTAGGAAGACAAATGGAATGTTGGCCTTTATTGCAAGCAAGTCTTACTTCAATTCTACAGGGCTTTGGTGAGACCTCCCCTGGAGTACTGTGTACAGTATTGGTCTCCTTATCTAAGGAAGGATATATTTGCCTTAGAGATGGTGCAGTGAAGGTTCACTAGATTGATTCCTGGGATAAGAGGGTTGTCCTATGAAGCAAGGTTGAGTAGAATGGGCCTATACTCTCTGGAGTTTAGAAGAATGAGAGGTGATCTAATTGAAACATATAAGATTATGAGGGGGCTTGACAGGGTAGATGGTGAGAGGTTGTTTCCCCTGGCTGGAGAGTCTAGAACAAGGAGGCACAGTTGCAGGGTAAGGGGTCAGCCATTTAAGACTGAGATGAGGAGGAATTTCTTCATTCAGAGGGTTGTGAATCTTTGGAATTCTCTACCCCAGAGGGCTGTGGATACTGCGTCGTTGAACATATTCAAGGCTGAGATAGATAGATTTCTGGACTCTAGGGGAATCAAGGGACATGGGGATCAGGCAGGAAAGTGGAGTTGAGGTCGAAGATCAGCCATGATCTGATTGAATGGCGGAGCAGGCTCAAGGGGCTATGTGGCCTATTCCTGCTCCTATTTCTTATGTTCTTATATAAAAGAAAGGATGTATAGGCATTGGAGAGGGTGCAAAAAAGGATGATACCAGAACTGAGAGGATATCCTTATCAGGACATGCTGAACAAGCTGTTGCTCTTTTCTCTAGAAAAGAGAAGGATGAAAGGTGACCTGATAGAGGTCTTTAAAATAATGATAGGGTTTGATAGGGTAGACATAGAGAAAATGTTTCCACTTGTGGGGGAGTCCAAAACTAGAGGTTATCAACATAAAATAATCACTAATAAATCCAATATGGAATTCAGGAGAAACTCTTTACCCAAAGAGTGGTAAGAATGTGGAACGCGCTACCACAAGGAATAGTTAATACAAATAGCAGAGATGCATTTAAGGAGAAACTAGATAAGCACATGGGAGAGAAAGGAATAGAAAGGCATTCTGATAGGGTTAGATGAAGTAGGAAGGGAAGAGCCTCATGTGGAGCATAAACGCCGGCATAGACCATTCTGTGCTCAATGTAACTCGATGTACTATCACACAAGCGCACTATCATATTGGGAGATCTTTTGTTTTCTTCTGTTTTCTTAGAAATGAAAGAACGGATTCAAGCAACAGCCAGTGACCCTAAGCAAACCCACACCTCAATATTATCAGCACCTCTGTCAAGTGCCAACACATCTGCAGATGGAGATACCATAGTTGAGGACGATATACATGCTGAATCACAGTTCATGGATGAGGAGGAACAAATGTTGATGTTGTTTAAGGTCAGGTACCTGCTGGCTGGAGGCCTAGCAAGATTAGAACTTCTGCTACAGAGCCTAAGAATTCAAATCTCAGAGGGCTGCTTACAGAGGTTGCTGAAATCTATCCAGATCTGCGCTATCCAGATCTGCACAGTCATGCATTAATGTTTGTCTGCTCTGCAGGGTCCATGGAGCATGTGGCAACTCCCATGGCATCCACAGTGGAGCCTTCAATGGCATAGGTCATGGACACAATGGGAGCATCTCTCATGAATGCTCATACCGCAACTAGGCCTTGGGATGAAATCTTAAGGATGCTCTGTTGGCTGGCTTCAACATGATAGTAGGTTGGATGCAGACAACCTTGAGCCAGAGATTCTCAGACCTCATGGCTGCCCAAGTTCTGTTCTCGGCCTTGGGTAGCAGTGGATATGCTGAGGGATTGCCCACTAGCAGTGCTATGCCTGTAGTAATCGTGGATCAGGAGGCTGGCTATCAAACCAATGGCACATCTGGGCCAACAAGCATCCTGTGCAAGTGACAGTAGAGGGGTTGGAAACCCGGAAGGATCAGGCACTCACAACAGCACTAGACATGGTTGACTTAGATGCAGGGCAATCCTAATACACACCCTAAGGATGTCTAGGGGCAACAAAATCCTGGCAAACTGTCAGAGACACAAAGGAATCACTTTTCTAACTCACACCAAGTCCCGTTCACCAATTACCCCTGTGCTCGCTGACCTACATTGGCTCTTGGTTCAGCAATGCCTCAATTTTAAAATTCTCACCTTGATTTCAAATCTCTCCACGGCCTCGCCCCTCCCTATCTCTGTAACCTTCCCCAGCCCAACAACCCTGCAAGATCTCTGCACCCCTCCAATTTTAGCCTCTTGTGCATCCCTGATTTTCATCGCTCCAACATTGGCGGCCGTGCTTTCAACTGCCTAGGCTGTAAGCTCTGGACTTCCCTCCCTAAACCTCTCTGCCTTCTTACCTCTCTCTCCTCCTTTAAGTTGCTTCTTAAAACCTACCTCTTTGACCAAGCTTTTGGTCACCTGTCCTAATATCTCCTTATGTGGTTCGGTGTCAAATTTTGTTTGATAACACTCCTGTGAAGCGCTTTGGGACATTTTACTACATTAAACGTGCTATATAAATGCACGTTGTTGTTTTTTTATTAGAAGTATTAGGCTAGAAGATAGATGTCACATGCAATCCAGTAGCATAAGGACGAAGCATAGTCACAAAATGCACTTACCAAAGTGAAAAGAGCTTTATTGACAGGAGTAACAGTGTGTGAAACTTCACAAATGTATTTCATACTGATTTTTTTTTTGCACTGATGTCATTTCAAGATTATATAGGGAATTGACAAAGTTGATCTAGGCACTTTTTTTATTCTGGAAAAGGGTTCAAGTACCAGGGATCAGAAGTTACCAATGAGTAAGTCAGGAATAAGAAAGGAATCAGGCAAAACATTTTTACTCAAAAGGTAATAGGATGCTGGAGGGTTTTCAGAGAAGGCCATTGAAGCTGACCTCATAAAAGACCTGGAAATGTTGATTTTATAGACTAATTGAAGTCCAACAGCCCTAAAAAGGAATTTTATTTGGTGGTGTTACGGTTTTACTGCTGCCAAAATATTAGTTTTAGTTTTCATAATTGGAATATATTTTCTGGGTGATTTTCAGTAGCCACTTCATTTTTGTAGGAACAATATAGACAAATGGCTGTAAAAACTGTCACTCTTTCTCTCCAATTTAGAGTTTCTTTTCACATTTGAACATTGGCCCGGAAATTGCTCTTAAAATAACGGTGAGGCTAACAGGACTCACCGTTATTTCAGTGCAAATGGAACAGCAATGTCTGGCAAGCACACATGTGCAGTCAAATGCGGAAATTGCTCTCCGAAATGCCCTGCTCCTCCAAAAGCTGTTCAGTAAGGACAGCTCACTGGCTGACGCACTGGTGAAATGAATGGACCAACGCAAAGTTGCTCTCCTGCCCAGCTGGAAACAAACTAGTCTATTCAGAAAAAAAGTATGCTCAGTTTTTAGGTCTACACTAACTTTTAACGGCATGGTAAGTCTTAATGACTGCCAAACAACCTCTCTGGCACTGAAAATTAACTTTTAAAAATGTGGAGTCTCATTCCTTCTGATTTTAATTGTTGTTGGACATTTAAAAAAAATGTTTTTAAAATTTTTTTTTACTTTTTCTTTCTATCTCTATCTTTTAATTTAATATTTATTACCTTCTATTTCTCCAACTGATTTTACATTGAATTTACTAGCTTGCACTTCCTGGTTCTCATTCTGCGCAGCTTGTTAAGGATGCTTCAATCTGGTTGGTTGAGGGGATAGACAGTTCCTTGCCCCGCTCACACAGCTCACAAATGCCCGGGAGACAACGCTGCACATTTTTCGGCTCCCCATTGCAGGAAGTTGGCCCCCAAAAGCCCATTGATAGTTTGTGGGTAAGTTTAAATCTAACAAGCGGCAGGACCCTTTCGCTCGCCACTCAGTGCAAAAATCTGGGCCGATGTGTCGAAGCACAGCCAAAAGCTGATTCAGAACCTGAACCAGGAGTGTATGGTGGTGGGACGGGTGTAGGTTCTAATATGTTGGGGTAAAAATTTGTCTTGAGCGGTAGCGCAAAACGTGCGGTGTCGCATCGGACACCAGTTATACGTCTGGCCTGATATTCAGTATAATTTACTTAAATAAAACTGAATATCAATTGGGGTGAATAACAGCCGGCTGATGAGACACCGGCTGTTTAGGGCCTACCATCCAAGACCAATTTCTATCCTGTTATGTCTCCATGGTGACTATAACTTCTGACTTTTTATATTACACCTTACGTTTGCACTAGAACCATCACTATGGAATGCACCTTATTATAACATACAACAAAATGCTTGATTCTAGAGGACTAATAGCATAGTGTGGACAGAGTGCACTCCTATGATAAACAGCCAGTAATTTATGCCTCTTAACACTTTGAGGTTTGATATGTTTTTAAGATCCGTTGCCTAAAAATGTAACTAAATTAATAGCTACATTATTTATGGCTTTGTTTTTTTCATTAGGCTGTTATAAGCAGTGGTAACCCTGGGATATGCACAAGATTTGTTTTGGCTTAACTGGAATGTTAATAATTAACAATGTTGTAATGAATCTAAACATTAAATTGGACACATATCAAGATTCAAACACTGTTTGCATTGAAGAGTCAAAATTAATGTAAATTACATTATAAATATTTGAAGAAGATGGAAGTATTCTAATTGCTAGTAAATAAGTCTGAGTTTTTAAAAATTACTCACTAGCAATTATTATTATTTAGCGTACGTAGTCTCACAAACAATAATTGTGATTTATTCCATGGGGAAAATTACTTTCGCATTCCAGTACACCACGGACAGAGTTTGCATTGGCTGGAAACACATTCTTGCCTCTCCGCACCTGTAAACTTATTTCAATTTTTTTGATGCTTAGCGTCCGACTTCACAATCATAGAAAGGTTACAGCATGGAAGGAGGCCATTCGGTCCGTCGAGTCCACGTCGGCTCTATGCAAGAGCAATCCAGTTAGTCCCACTTCTCTGCCCTATCCCCATAGCCCTGCAAATTTTTCCTTTCAAGTACTTATCCAGTTCCCTTTTGAAGGCCATGATTGAATCTGCCTCCACCACCCCCTCTGGCAGTGCATTCCAGATCCTAATCACTCGCTGTGTAAAAAAGTTTTTCCTCATGTCACCTTTGGTTCTTTTGCATCCTCATCCCAAAAATATTTTGAAATCCATATTTTGGACAATTATAACCTGCCAGAATTTATCTTCACTTAATGATTCAGCATGAACTGCGGCACCAATAGCAGATCTTAGTGTGACACCTCTCAAAATGTTGCAGGCTAGATTTTACAGATTTGCATTCCCTTGTGGGTTTTCACAAGCCAGGAGATATATTGGGAAGCTGGGTCAGAGGTCAGCATGCCCTGCAAATTTCTCAGTCCATTAATTTTAATGGATGGAAAATTCTAACCCACTAGCCTCTACATCCAAATCCCTGATATGCACTCCAACCTGGTGTAAATCAGCACTAGTAGTACAGATCTGTAAAGTCTACCCTTTATTTTGCAGTAAGATCTTTAATTATATATCATCAATTATTTTTTAAGATTGTTTCGTACCAATTTCCTCTCCTCATTTTCTCTCACCCCTCCCCTCCTGAAGGTATTGATTGCCTGCTGGGATAAAGTTCCATGGGCAACACTTCCCTTCTCACCTCTTACCCAAGAGACCATCATTACACTGAGTGTCAGCAAACTAATTGACTACTGCAGCCGTCATGGTTGAGCCCAATCCTGGCCTCATCTGACATCGACATACAGCAGGAATCAACAGATAGTGATCAGGAGCAGGAACTATTCCCTTTCCCTAACCAAGAAGCTCCAACATCAAATATTCTATGCTTAATCCTACCCTGTCTGATATCAGATAACACAACACGGAGCAGAGATTGAACATATTCTTGGTCTGCATGGCTCAGATACTCACTACACATAGAAAGTCAGGAATGCATTGGCAGCTATTTTCTCCAATTGAGCAATGTGCAAAAAAAAAGGGAAATGGGCACTAATTCTAGCTATCCATTCAGGAATAGTGGATTTTGGCACCATCATTCTGTAATTTAATGTGGCCACAATCAAAAGTGCCATATCTTGCTACCCCCATGATGCTCCGACCGATGCCATCAAACCAAAATCATGCATCGCTCAAATGTCTACAAACTATGCTGCCAATTACATGCCACTTTAAAGTAGATTTCTCTGTCTCCAGTCCCTCTGCAGTGGCACGTCATGGAAATCCTGGGATGTTACTAATGGGAGAGATTGAAACATGTTGCATCACTAAATAGCCTTATCTAATGAAAAAAATGCCATGTGATGAGTTTAATGCATGAGTGCTTGAAAAGCAACATTGTGTGGAACTGATCTTGTTGACTTATGGAAGTCAACAGAATTAGGTTGACTGCATATTTTCCATTCAAAGAACTCTAGGGGGAATCAACCACTGCAGTAAAATTAAAGGCTGCCAAGTTCTAGTGAAATTTCAGTCCATGGCACTCAAATGTTCCTTTTTATAGTACAGAACCATTTCAGGTAGAATCAGTTTTATAATTTCCTGCAGCTACTGGCATTGTGGGCTGATTCCACAGCAGGGACACAGACAGACAAACTTTGTTTCTGGTCACCTGACTATCTCCAAAGGCTGAGGATTGTTTGTACAGGCCAGGGATTGGAAAACTTACATCGCTGACTTTTACGGTCAGAAAAAAATGGAATCTCTGACGTCAGTGGCAGCACTTTAATGTAAGGGAGCCATTAAAACTACACATCAATGTCATATTTATCAACTATAAGAAAATATGCAACATATGTTTATTAATAATAATAATCAACCCCACTGAAATTTTTTTTACACACAAGACTATATTTTGCTCTGTAATTTCAGTGAAAAAGTAAATATGAGTAGAGTGACAATAAACTGGTAGAAAAAACTAACAGACTATTCCGTTGTGTTTAGCACTGCGTAAGGATTCCTTCCCTTTCAAAAATGGATCAGTAAACAGTTATGAAAAATTGCTAATTTAGCTGCCAACCATCTAAAAATATTTTGCTGTCGAGGAATGGTTGAGAAGTGAATATTAGACTCCAAGTCAGGCTGACATTACTGAACTTAACTAAGGGGAACATTTCAAAATATCACTGAAACAAAACGGAAGTGAATAACACAGAGGAGTTTTCTGCCCAGGAGTATGGATGAAGAGGCCATTGTTGGTTATTTCACACTGCAATAACTGGTGGAGGAAACTTGGCCTGGTAGACACATGACTTCAATGGAAATAAAAATCAAGAGAGAAGTAAAATGGGCTGCCGACTCGCTATCACCCATTTTACACTATGGCACAAAGTCAAGATCTATCCCTATAGCTACATGGAGCTAGGACTTGAGCTGGCCCTCCAGTGAGCTCTTTCCTGGGCTTTCCTTACCACCTCCACCTGCTCCTGCTCACTTGTGCTCAGTGAATAGCCCAGTGCAATCCCTTCTAACTCACTATCTATGCCGTGTGGGCTGCTGATGCCTGTGTTGGTACTTGGAAGGGTAAGAGCAAGTGATCGTATATCTTCTGAAGGGTTTTCCCCCTCATTCTATGTGATTAGAATCACCGAGTCATCTGCTAGACCTAGACAATGGGAGACGACAAGGTTCAGCATATAATGACAAGGGCAAGCAATAGCAGATGAGCGGCAACCAGTTTATCATGCTGAGTGTATCACTGGGAGAGTTAAGTAGAAAGAAAAATGAAGGGTAGGTGCCTACACACCCTGCTGTGCATGGTCTCAGCCTTGCCTTCTCCGATGCTCTGCACCTTTTGTTAATTACGTCGATGGCGGCCTCTTCCATTGGTGTCTGTGCCTGTAGAATGACGGGACCTTGTACTGTGCTGGTTGTCTCTTTCCTGTTGTGCGCCAGCTTCTTCTGCAAGAAGAATAGAAATGGGTTCATATGTGCCTTGGGCAAGGGTCTGCAACACCTATGAGGCAGCTTAACATAGTGTGCACGGCGACGGGAAGAGACAGAAAGTGAAGCCAAAAGGAGGAAGTCGTTGTAAAGAAAGTAGCCGGTTTTGAGGATGTAAGTTCAAACACACAGGTGCAGTGAATTATGCCCTGCTGAATTCAGGGAAGGCATGGGAAGTAGTGAAGGGAATGATTGATAGTGCTGAGGTAAAGATAGGCTCCTGCAGGCTGTGCAGAAAATGTAAGGGATGTGAAGGGGAGTTTTAACTTGAGACTTCTCAGCAGATCATTAAATTACTTTCTGCACCACAGCCAAGTCCTGGGGGCAGTGCTGATGGCATTGATATTATGTGCCACCTCTCTCTATGCCCATTCACTAATTTGCCTCGGTACCCTGCGACCATCTCCTTCCTGTTGCCCAGTTGCTCTGTCAGTATCTCCATCGCAGAACCTCACTGCCCTGCTGGAAGTTATGCTGTCTGCTGCTGTGTAGTTTTGCTTGTCTGCGGTCCCGATAAAAAAGCACCTCTCTTTAAGATGCTATGCAGGCCTTTAAGAGGTGCCATCCCCTTGAATTTATCACCTGCTAATTGGTGAGCTGCCTATTGGGAGCACGTTTCACACTGGCAACTCACAGAGCGCATAATAATTCGGGCTGACCATCAAAATTACACGGGGCCCTTGCTGACTCCTCCAGGGAGCCGCCAGGTGTGCCCTGCCCACCGCCCAACTGATTTACGTGCAACACAAAAATCAGTCTCATTGTGTTCGGTTTTGGGTGCCTGTATTGTAGGCGCTTTGCGGACACCTAAGCCCCGAAAATCACTTCCGTGATGCTTCTGAAAAGAAGTGTGCAGGATGCCATCTTGGTAAAGGTGTTTGCACATGTGTACCTAACGACCACCAGTGGGTGTCAAGGGCATAGAGAGGGTACAGAAGAGATTCACTAAGCTGACACTAGGGATAAGAGTCCTTAGTTATGAGGAGAGACCAGAGAAATTAGGGTTCTTTTCATTGAAAAAAGGTTAAGAGGAGACCTGATACAGTTGTTCAAAATTATTAATGGTTTTGATAAGATTTTGATAAGGTTACCAGGGGAAAATTATCTCCATTGGTCGATGAGTCGGTAACATAAACCAGGATCACCATTAAGAGTGAAGGGAGAGGTTAGAAGAATTCCTTTTTACACAGAGGATTATTAGGACATAATGGGGATGAAATTGGGCCACGTAGCACCTGTATTGTAGGCGCTTCGCAGACACCTAACCCCCGAAAATCACTTCCGAGATGCTTCCGACAGGAAGTGCACAGGATGCCATCTTGGTAAAGGTGTTTGTACATGTGCACCTAACGACCGCCAACAGCATGTAGACTAGGGAGATGATGACGCAAATCAGTGTACAAAGCTGATTTGAAGCAACCGGTGAAATTTTGGAACGTCCTGCTCCAGTCTTAACCTCACACAGCTGATCAAGACTTAAACGACATGAAGAACCCCCACCAGCGCTATTTAAAGGGATCATGTAGGAGTTACAGGTTAGTTGCTGGATTATTTATTCTGGCTGCTGGTACAATTGTACTTGTTTTTGGAAGTTTCTTATACTTGGCTAAAGTTTCAATGTTCTATAGAGAGTTGTCTATCTGGCCTTGGAGTAGTTTTACTGGCATTTAAAATATAATGCTGAAAAAAGTTGCTTCCAGACATGAATGTTCTAGTAGGACTTCCTCTGGGAATTGAACATGACTGGGAGAATGCAGAGAGGCAACACTGAGCAGGACAAGCAGCTAGAAGAGGGAGGAGGAGGAGGAGGAGGAGCAGGGCACACAGCAGGAGGCCATATCCGCAGAGGGTCTTCAGGGAGCAATTCTCTTACTTCAACTTCAGCGATGACCAGTGCATCATTCAGGTTGTGTCAACTGCTATAGCCACAACCGCAGCCTCAGAGCAGGGCAAGGACAACATTGCCAGTGGCTGTCCAGGTGACCGCGGCTCTTAATTTTTACGGTTCTGGCTGCTTTCAGGGTGCTGCTGGCGACATTAGCAACATCTCGCAGTTTGCAGTTCACTGCTGTATAAGGGAAGTCACTGAGGCTCTGTACGCAATGAGAAACAGATTCATCTCATTCCCTCTTGCCAGTGACAAAGAGGAGTGAGCACGAGGTTTTGCTCACATTGCAGGCTTCCCCATGGTGCAGGGTGTCATTGACTGTATGCATATTACCATGCGTGCTCCACATCTGAACTCGGCCACCTTCATGAACAGAAAGGGATTCCACTCCCTCAATATGCAGCTGGTGTGTGACCACACACGATGTATCATGCAGGTCAATGCCCGGTATCCTGGCAGCAGTCACGATTCCTTCATCCTGCAGCAGTCCTCTGTTCCACCTGCATTTCAACCAGCATGGCAAGTCAAAGGCTGACTACTGGGCGACAAGGGTTATCCCCTCATGAAGTGGCTCACGGCTCGTCAGGAACCCACGCACACATGCACAGCAGGCCTACATTGAGAGCCATACTGCCACATGGAACATCATTGAGCACACCATAGGCGTCCTCAAGCAATGCTTCAGCTACCTGCACCACTCTGGAGGAGCCCTGCAATACTCAGCTGAGAATGATTTGTCATTGTATGCTGCATGCTGCACAACCTCACCATTACGAGGTAACAGCCCTTGCCACCGCCTATCCAGCGAGAACCTCAGCAAGAGGAAGAGGCAGAGGAAGAGGGGGAGGAGGAGGAGGACGAGGCAGAGGAGGAAGTGGAGGAAGTGCAGCAGGAAGTGGAGGAAGAGGCAAGGAGGCAACAAGGTAAACAGGCCCTGTCTGCCAGGGCTCTGCGTGATCAGATTATTAATGAGCGATACCAGTAACCTCAACGACACCTCCCCATTCACCAACAGTCCCACACTCCTTACCTTTCCTCTCTCACATGACCATAAAATTGTCCTCCTTATGGTTACACATTGCTTCCTCCCTCAGCTCATCGCAGAAAGAAAAACCATCGCCAAATGCAAATCCAAACGCACATTTATAAATGAACACATGAAATTATGAACATATGAAATTATGCAAACAAAATGAGACTATTCACCCTTGTGCATTCCCTTAGTGTCTATCTTTCGTGTGCCTTTACCTTTCCTAGTGCTCCTAAGAGGTGCTTCCCCAGTGGCTGGAGCATGGGTGGTGGAAGGCTGATGCCCTGGAAGCCCCGTTCCACAGTGGAACCCAGAGCCATGATAGCAGTCTGAGCTCTAAATACAGCAGTCAGACCTTTGATTGAAGATATTTGTGCTGCAATGGAAGCTGTGACATCAGTCATTAGACGCTGCATCATGGTGGGTTCCACAGGTGCTGATGGAAGTGACCACCCGTTCCATGCGGGAAAGGATGGGCTCCAAGCTCTGCGCAAAGCCCTGTGTGAAGTTGGAGCTGGACTCCTCCATGCCCCTTGACATTGTGCGCAGGCTTTCTGGCAGGCTTTCCAGTGCACCAAGCATTTGGTTGTGTACACCCATCAGCCGTCTTCTGTAACCTGGCCCATTGAAGTCCTCATCTGAATCCTCTGCAGCAGCACTGGTGTGCGACCTCGCCCACCGGCGAGCTGGCACCTGCGGTATCCTTTCCTCCCGCCCCGGCTCCTGCGCAGTTATGCCTGGTGTCTCACCACATGCAGATCCCTCCTCTAATCAAGCCTCTAAAGTACGCGCAGTGTCAGTCCCTGAGCTGGTGGCTGCAAGTATAAGATCGAGTGACAGTGTCTTTTCATCATCACTGTCATCTGCCTCTGCCTCTTCAGACTGGGCCGGTTCCAGTCCGTGGGTATCTGAAATGACAAAGGGACACAGGTCGACTTGTGGTGAGGGGGGAGAGCAGAAAGTAAGATATGCGTGCTTACACCATTTTCAGCACGTGAGTCAGAAAAGATTGTGGGATGAGGGAGAAGTGTAAAGAGAGAAGGAGAATTAGATATGCAGAGATCCACATCATCGATCACTCCAGCGCCGCCAGTAGCCACTGCCTTAACAATGGCCCTTCCAATGATGCCCAGCATTATTTCCACCATGGGAGTTAGGACGTGTAGGCACGCCTGTCCTCCTCCAGTTCTTTCTTGCTGCCTCCTGTTATGCATCACCTTCTCCTGCAAGAAAGAGGGAAGTGTGTCAGTGAGTGTCCTGCAAGATGTTTGGGTGATGCGGCTGTCACGGTTGAATAACTGCCAATGTGTGTGAACTGTGAATTGTGGATGCAACAGAGATAAAGCAAATTATTTGAACAATTGAGTACTGATTGAAAGAGATTGTTGGTAGGTTGGTGATGGGGGTGTAATGCACTGAGCAGTGGATGAGGTTAATGGTGTAGTTGGTACGATATGCCACTTGAAACTTGAACTCACTCACCTTGACAACTCATGTTAAATCATTCAACTTCTTCCTGCAATGCATCCATGTTCTTGGAATTTATCTCCTTCGCTACTTCCTCCCACTCCCTCGAGTACATGTTTGGAGGGCCTCTTGCCCCCCTGCGGATACAGGATGCCCCTCTTTCTCTCCTCCTCTTGCACCAAGGCCTCCAGTGCATCATCAGAAAACCTTGGTTGACGCTCTCTCGCATGTTCAGCTATTCCTCAAAGTATCAGATTCAGTTTTGAAATGACTCCTACCACTTCTTGGAAAGAGTAGGAAAATGTGACTAAATGAATAGAAATTTCCAAAGAGCCAGCAAAATCACAATGGGTCAAGTGGCCTCTTTCTGCACTTTAAAATTCTATGATTCTACACTATAATTTCTGTGCTTTCTCTAGTCTCAATGGACCCATGCCTTCCAAGTTTTCCCTCCAAAAGAGATTAACAATAGCTTTCTCGAAAGTAATGAGCTATTTCACATGTAGGGACCTGTTCCAAATGACCACCTCTGATTAAATGCTGGGTTAACCTTTAAACCTTGTAGCCTGCAAATTACTCTGAGTGATGCTATTGTATGAACGCTAATGCGCTTGTACTCAATTCCTATTTCTGCTATTTTAAAGAGGCATTACCTTTATTTTAAATGGATTTATGCCTCTGTTAAAATAGCAGAGAGAAGACTTTGACATGAACATGTAAGATGTTTGTACCATAACATCACTTATAACAATTTCCAGGCTAAGAGCAATAGGGATTGAGACATTCGGCCCATGAAAATTAATTTCTCCAGCTCATTCTCTATCCCATCAAGGTATGTGCCAAGGAATTTGCATAACTCTGCAATTTTCAGTGATAATACATTAGCTGCTACATCCTTGCCAATATTTCTTAATGTAAGTATAGCATTTTTGCATATATCTTTAACAGCTACTACTTTTCATCGTGTCCATATATCTTCTCTGCTGCTACGTCACAATGATATTGATGCCTTACTTTTGTGCTTTTTAAATCATATAACTCCTTCCAGACCTTCCACTAAGTCCTCCAAGTTACTGACACCAAGTTGACTCTTTCTGCAAAATACTGCCAGGCTTCTTGTTGGAGGCTGTCCTTCCCCACCATAAATCTGCTAACATTTCATTACAATGCTGACCAGTGCCTCCAGGATTTGATTGGTGAAATGAGCTTTTCAAATTTGCCATTTTGCTTAAATACGACACACTCCACAGTTTTTTACATTTATTTTAGTTAAGTGTCTCTGAAGTACTTGAAGAGTTGAAAGATCATTAGGTGAGTCATGATTGGTAGCTTTTATTGTTGCCAGTAACCATATAAATTGCATTCTGAGGAATCGTACGTTGCCAAATCAGACATTCCTGTGATTTAATTAGTGTGCCATACATTTCAATTAAAAGTGAACATTTTTCATGTTTTTGTTAGCTAGAGCAAAATGTAGCCCACAGTGTTAATTCAAAATATCTTATGGAACAACTCTTCTTGATTTGATTGGATATGTAAACCTAAAATTTACTACACAATAATCATGTGTCAACTGCCAAGTTAAGTTGTTACCAGGCACAGTAATGAATTGATCATGGCAGTTTCAGCTTTGGCTCAGTAGTAGCACTCTTGCCTCTGAGTCAGATGGTTGTGAGTTCAAGCTGTGCTCCAGAGACCTGAACACATAATCTAGGCTGACACTTAGAGAGTGTAATGCTGAGGGAAAATGCTGCATTGTTGGAGTTGCTGTCTTTTAGATGAGATGTTAAAGCGAGGCCCTGTCTATCCCGCAAGGTGGATATGAGAGCACTATTTGAAAAAGAGCGTCAATGAGTTCTCTCAGTGTCCTGCCAACATTTGTTCCTTAAATAACACCACTAAAACAGATTATCTGGTCACTTATTTCATTGTTGTTTGTGGGACCTTTCTGTGCGTAAATTGGCTGCCACATTTCCCGACCGTACGTACTTCATTGGCTGTAAAGTGCTTTGGGACATCCCATGAAAGAAGCCATATAAACACAAGTTATTCCATTTCTTTCCTTTTCCAATATAGGTAAAGTTATGCCTTTAAACTATCAGGGCTCTTACAAAATAGTTTTTGTGCAACCTACGAAACTAGCAATAATGTGAGAACAATGATGTGATTGTGCTAAGCAGCAATGTGATTCCCATCCAGGGAGATTTTGCCCCAGTCAGAGCTCAGTCATCATATTCGCAGTTGAACATCTTATCAGCAGGAAGTGAGCCTTTTGACCCCAATTTGTCTGGTGATCCAGATGTGCTGGTTAAAAATCTGAAAACTATCTCTGCAAAACCAAGAAAGGTCTGTTTTGCGGGAACAAACTGGTTTCATCTTCTGGGGAGCTGTGTTAAGGAGATATTAAATCTTTATTAGCAGAGTGCACCCTACCAAACCAGATGCCAGGAAGCATGCTTGGAAGGAAAGATCAGGCTAGTTGAACACCATCTCTATGAACCAATGATGTGGAGATGCCGGTGATGGACTGGGGTTGACAATTGTAAACAATTTTACAACACCAAGTTATAGTCCAACAATTTTTATTTGAAATCTACAAGCTTTCGGAGGCTTCCTCCTTCGTCAGGTAAATGTTCAGGAGCTCCTCGAAGCCTATACGTAGGCTTCGAGGAGCTCCTGAACATTTACCTGACGAAGGAGGAAGCCTCCGAAAGCTTGTAGATTTCAAATAAAAATTGTTGGACTATAACTTGGTGTTGTAAAATTGTTTACAACTATGGACCAAAGAATCTTAATGGGCATGAAATGTTTCCATTATGTTAAAAAAATAATACCCAGGAAAAATATATCTTCAATTGACAATCATTGGTTGAGAGTCACATACTAATACACCCAGACTAAGATACATTGGAATTCTTTGATCTTAAGAGTCTAGAAGTGATGCCTGAGGCTGAAATGGGTTTATCAGAGAACGAACCTGGTAATTGTCTTTTCTTCTATATCATACCATCTAATATATGTTAAGTAATACGAAGCCTAGCCTCCAGTAATAGTTGGAAAATATGCTATTACCTGCAATGCCATGCTTTAGTGCAACATTATCTGATTTCTGGGGGTAAATTTCCGTGAAAGTTCTACCACTTCGCCACCGTTTCACCAGGGTTTCTGCGGCATTTTAACCAAAGTTACAGTGGATGAGTGGGAGTATCCCGGTAGAAATTGAGATAGATAGATTTTTATTAGATAAGGGTATCAAGGGATATGGAGCAAAGGCAGGTAAATGCAGTTGAGGTACAGATCATCCATGATCTAATTGAATGATGAATGTAAGGAATCTTACAACACCAGGTTATAGTCTGTTGGACTATAACCTGGTGTTGTAAGATTCCTTACATTTGTCCACCCCAGTCCATCACTGGCATCTCCACATCATAATTGAATGATGGTGCAGGTCCAAGAAGCTGAATGTTCCTATGTTTCTATGGGGGAGGGTCCCCATGGAGAGAAATCTAGAATGCTAAAGAGAAAAGACAAGGAAGCAGTGCAGGAAATTGAATGGGGTAAGGATAACCAGATTGCGTCAGTAAGGGACAAAGCGTACAAACAAAATAGTACACTAACAAATAGGGTCCGGGTAAGAAAAAATGGTAATAAGACAAATAGGACCATAGCACAAAAAAATGTTAAGATGTCTAAAAATGTTAAAAAGACAAATCTAAAGGCACTGTATCTGAATGCATGAAGCATTCGTAATAAGGTGGACGAATTAACAGCACAAATAGATGTAAACGGATACGATATAATTGCAATTACAGAGACATGGCTGCAGGGTGACCAAGGCTGGGAGCTGAATATCCAAGGGTATTCGATATTTAGGAAGGACAGGCAAAAAGGAAAAGGAGGTAGGGTGGCGTTGTTAGTAAAGGATGAAATCAGAGCAATAGTGAGAAAGGATATTGGCTCTGAAAATCAAGATGTAGAATCAGTCTGGGTGGAGTTAAGAAAAACCAAGGGGCAGAAAACACTGGTGGGAGTTGTCTATAGGTCTCCGAACAGTAGTGGTAATGTAGGGGATGGGATCAAACAGGAAATTAGAGATGCATGTAACAAGGGTATTACAGCAATCATGGGTAACTTCAATCTACATATAGACTGGCTAAACCAAATTAGCAATAATACTGTGGAGGATGAATTCCTGGAGTGTGTACGAGATGGTTTTTTAGACCAGTACTTCTAGGCGCCAACTAGGGAACAGGCTATCCTAGATTGGGTATTGTGCAATGAGAAGGGGTTAATTAATAACCTTGTTGTGCGGGGTCATTTAGGGAAGAGTGACCATAACATGATAGAATTCTTCATTAAGATGGAAAGTGAAGTAGTCCAATCCGAAACTAGGGTCCTAAATCTAAACAAAGGAAACTACGAAGATATGAGGAGTGAGTTGGCTATGATAGATTGGGAAGCTTCATTAAAAGACATGACGGTGGATAAGCAATGGCTAACATTTAAGGAACGAATGCATGAATTGCAACAGTTATACATTCCTTTCTGGCGCAAAAACACAAAAAGAAAAGCGGCCCAACCATGGCTAACAAAAGAAATTAAGGATAGTATTAGATCCAAAGAGGAGTCATATAAAGTTGCCAGAAAAAGTAGCAAGCCTGAGGATTGGAAGCAGTTTAGAATTCAGCAAAAAAGGACCAAGAGATTGAGTAAGAGGGAAAAAATAAGAGTATGAGAGTAAACTTGCAAGGAACATAAAAGTGGACTGTACAAGTATGTAAAAAGAAAAAGATTAGTGAAGACAAATGTAGGTCCCATACAGTCAGAAACGGGAGAATTTATAATGGGGAACAAGGAAATGACAGAGCAATTAAACAAATACTTTGGTTCTGTCTTCATGGTAGAGGACACAAATAATTTCCCAGAAATGCTAGGGAACCAAGGGACTAGTGAAAAGGAGGAATTAAAGGAAATTAGTATCAGTAAAAAAAGTGCTGGAGAAATTAATGGGACTGAAAGACGATAAATCCCCAGGGCCTGATAATGTGCATCCCAGAGTACTAAAAGAGGTAGCCATGGAAATAATGGATGCATTGGTTGTCATCTTCCAAAATTCTATAGATTATGGAACAGTTCCTGAGTTTAGAGGGTGGCAAATGTAACCCGACTATTTAAAAAAGGAGGGAGAGAGAAAACAGGGAACTATAGACTGGTTAGCCTAACATCAGTAGTAGGAAAAATGCTACAGTCTATTATAAAGGATGTGAGAACAGGACACTTAGAAAATCTCAACAGGATTAGACAAAGTTAATATGGATTTATGAAAGTGAAATTGTGTTTGTCAAACCTACTGGAGTTTTTTGAGGGGATGTAACTGGTAGAATAGATAAGGGAGAACCAGTGGATGTGGTTTATTTGGATTTTCAGAAGGCCTTTGATGAAGTCCCACATAAGAGGTTAGTGTGCAAAATTAAAGCACATGGGATTGGCGGTAATATACTGGCATGGATTGAAAATTGGTTAACAGACAGGAAACAGATAGTAGGAATAAATGGGTCTTTTTCTGCAGGGATCAGTGCCTGGGCCCCAGCTATTCACAATATATATCAATGATTTGGGTGAGGGAACCAAATATAATATTTCCAAGTTTGCTGACGACACAAAACTAGGTGGGATTGTGAGTTGTGAGGAGGATGCAAAGAGGCTTCAAGGTAATTTAGATAAGTTAAGTGAATGGGCAAATGCATGGCAGATGCAGTATAATGTGGATAAATGTGAAGTTTTCCACTTTGGTAGGAAAAACAGAAAGGCAGAGTATTATTTAAATGGTGATAAATTGGGAAATGTTGATGTTGATTTTATACGTTTCAATGAGATCACCTCTCATTCTTCTAAACTCTAATGGGACCTGGGTGTCCTTGTACACCTGTCAATGAAAGCAAACATGCAGGTGCAGCAAGCAGTTAGGAAGGCAAATGGTATGTTCGCCTTCATTGCAAGAGGATTTGAGTACAGGAGCAGGGATGTCTTACTGCAGTTATACAGGGCCTTGGTGAGACCACACTTGGCGTATTGTGTGCAGTTTTGATCTCATTACCTAAGAAAGGATATACTTGCCATAGAGGGAGTGCAGCAAAGGTTCACCAGACTGATTCCTGGGATGGCAGGACTGTTGTATGAGGAGAGATTGGGTCAACTAGGCCTGTATTCACTAGAGTTTAGAAGAATGAGAGGAGATCTCATTGAAACGTATAAAATTTTGACAGGGCTAGGCAGGCTGGATGAAGGGAGGATATTTCCCCTGGCTGGGGGGGGTCCAGAACGAGGGCTCACAGTCTCAGGATACAGGGTAGGACATTTAGGAGTGAGATGGGGAGAAATTTCTTCACTCAGAGGGTGGTGAACCTGTGGAATTCTCTACCACAGAAGGCTGTGGAGACCAAGTCACTGAATATATTTAAGAAGGAGCTAGATAGATTTCTAGACACAGAAGGCATCAAGGGGAATGGGGAGAGATCAGGAATATGGTATTGAGATAATGGATCAGCCATGATCATATTGAATGGTGGAGGGCTGAATGGCCTGCTCCTGCTCCTATTTTCTATGTTTCTATGACTAAGGCAGAAGCGAGTGATGTCACGGAGGTGTAAGTAGACAATCTTTGTGATAAAAAAAAAACATACGGGGTTGGAAGCTCAACTCAGAGTCAAATAGGATGATAAGATTGCGAACAGTCTGGTTCAACCTGAGACAGTGGCCATGGAATCAGCGAAGAGAGTACAGCATTTGTGGTGGATGCCAAAGATAATGGTTCTTCCCAATGTTTAACTGGAGGTGAATGCGGCTGATTCAAGACCAGATATCAGACAATCTGACAATATCAAGGCAGTGGAGGAGTGCAGAGGTAGCGCTGGGTGTCATCAGCATACATGTGGAAGCTGACCCCATATCTGCGGTTAATATCACAAAGGGGAAACATGTAGATGATGAAGAAAATGGGACCAAGGATAGATCCTTGGGGGACTCCAAAGGTAATGGTGTAGGGGTGGGAAGAGAAGTAATTGCTGGAGATGCTCTGGCTACTTTCAGATAGGTAGGAGTGAAACCAAGCGAGGGTAATCCCACTGAGCTAGACACCAGGAGAAAGGTGTTGGAGAAGAATGGTGTGGCTGACCATGTCAAAGGTTGCAGAGAGTTCGAGGAAAGCAGGGAAGGATAATGCACCAGAGTCAAAGTCACTGAGGATGTCATTTGTGACTAAGATTGTTAAGAGAATGGAAACAGTAAACCTGAAGTATTACTTCAATTTAAATTGCCGGAGTAGAACTATGGGACATAGCTTCTAACTAGTAAAAGGTAATTTTAGGACTGTTATCAGGAAATTCTTCTTCACACAAAGAGTGATCAACATGTGGTCCAATTTTCCAGATTGAGGAGGCAAAAACCCTGGAATCATTTAGGGAACAATTGGATGTTGCAAAGAGAGACTATAGGGTCTTCCTGGATGGTTGAATTAAGATGGACCGAATGGCCTTTCTCATCTGTAATTATCTGTGATCTTATGACCTTGAGACTGCAGCTTACTGATGTACTGCATATCACACCAAAAGCCATTCAGAACCTTCCATATAAGAATAATAGAAGTTTTTTTTCTTTGTATTTCTATTTGAGCTTTTCCACATAGTTCTGTGGCTTTAGAAACTTGATATCTGTTCAACATGTTCTAATCAATGAAATCTGTTAAAATAGTGTGTAACTCAATTGAATTTGTCCTTGGTGTGGACATAGCCATCCATTTGGAGGACCCTATGCCTATGCAATCTGAGGCTAGTGGAGAGACGCATACAGTGAGCAAGATGGACAGCATTAACCTTTGAAAAAGAAATCAAAGGCTTTTTTTCTGGAATTTTTTGTGAGCGTACAAAACATCAAAAGTCTAAATGTCACCAGCAGAGAACTGTATGGATTGCAGAGTAGAAAAAAAGAGTAACAATTTATCCTAACTGTCACATCTGACAGGACCTGCACAGCTTTAAGCAGTTTTTGATATGTATTACAATGGTCCTTTTGAAGTAAATATAGTGTAGCAAATGACTGTAGGACGTTTCCTTCAGCTTTCAAACATATAGCTTCTGGTGCCAAGCAATCATAATACAGATTAAATATCCTTTCAGTATTACATTAATTTAGCAGTTATTAAAAAAAAATTCTGTGTTAGGTGGTCAAGTAACTCAATTACTTGCTCACTTCTTAACTGGAAGATCAGGGGCACCTGTCACTCCAACCCCTGCTGCTCTACCAGATGAGATTTATCAGTTCACAGCTGGGGTAAGTTCCATCTTCGAGGAGTTTTGTGGAGGCAGACAATAAAAGTAACACTTTGTCTTACTCCGTATGAGAAGCGCCTCCTATCATTCGAGTGTGGAGAGCAGTTAAATGTACTACAGAGAAATGCCTGCGGCTTATTCTATTTCCTGGCTGGAGAAGGAAGTGTGGCGATGAGTGAATAAAGAGAGTAAAGTGGGAGAAACAAATTCCATTCTAAACAAATAAGTGATTTGAACTTCATTATAAATTGGCTTCATTGAATCTTAATGAATCTTTAAATCTCCCTGGGCAATAGGTTCTATATATTCATTGCCCTCTGTAAAGTACTTAAATCTAAATTGTCTGTTTACTTGCCTTCTTTTGAGTTTGAATCTGTGTGCCTTTGTTACAGAGTTTGCAGTTTGTCATATAATTTATTATGGGTCTATTCATCTATATCTATGAATTAATCTTATGGTGATACCATTTGAAGAACATAGAATCCACATATTGGGCCCAAGCATACAAAATCCATTTTTCCACTTAAGATAGATGATTCTGTTGCTGGGCAATGCCCACAAGTGACAAATTGGGCTATCTAAAGTCATTCCTACAAAACATTATTTGGACATTTATTTGAGTTCTTTTGAAAACATATACCCTAAGTTTCTGAAGTTTATTACTGGTCCCAATAACCTTCCCCAAAAAGTAGCCAGGCGCCCACCATTAAACTTTAGAAAACAAAACAAAAATCTAGCTTTAGTCATACTAGATTTTATTTACACAGGAACACATATTATATAAGTAAAAGAATTACCTCATGAAATTTTTTTTGTTAATCTGAATAGTTTTGGAATGCTGACAGAAACAAATTCAATATCAAACATGGCCAGCTCTTTTCATTCGATTTACTTTTGATGAGGATCTCAAGTACTGTACGTCAGTCTCCATGGTAACAGAGATATTGTCTGAATGAGACAATCAACTCAAGTCATTGAAGAGCATTTGAAAAATAGCCCGAAACACCTAACATGTGGATAGTAAGGTTTCTGTGGAGTCAAATAATAGACGAAATTTCATTTTATTTTCCCTTTGATTGTCCTCTACTGGTAGTTATCATGATTCATAGGAAGGAAACAAGAATTGGAGACTAACTTGGCACTTACTGAGTGGGGGCAATAAGTATAGTACATTGAATACCAACAGTTATAATTAGTATCTGCAGCAGTATACAACATTCTGTATAGGTATATTAAAATTCACTGTCTTAATGATATTACAATAGGATAGGGATTAAAGAAAGATCATTTAGATGTACATTATAGATTCATTATAAAGTTGAAAAGCTGTTCTTTGCTAATATTTCACAGTTTAATTCCTTTCTTTCACCCATCACCCTTCCCTTTTGGGGAGAGGATGCTTTGGAAAATTGTTATATACCATTTCTCTTAAAACAGTTTCATAGCACTTTTCATAAGCGGGCCTTTGTCCCCTATCATCCGGAAGCTGTATTTTTTTTATAATCTACATTCACCGATGAAGTGTGACTCATGGGGCACGATTTTAAAAGGACGGCGGGATGGCAGCGTTGGGGGTGGGGGGGGGCGGGAGGTGAACGTGCACGCGGGTAACCCGAATAATAAAAACTTACGAACCCAGAACGATCGGGGCACCAAAACTGCATCTTCAGCAGTCCTATCGCAAGTTCAATTATAGACCTGGTGGTGATGTGGCTGTCATTGTATCGATGCTGTTGCTCGCAGATGGGGTTCCTCAGAGGTGTCATCAGCCACGTGTGCAGGGGGTATCCCTTGTCCCCGAGGAGCCAGCCCTTAAGGCTGTTTGGTGCGTGGAAAAGGTCCAGGATGTTGGATTCCCTCAAAATGAACGAATCATGGCAGCTGCCAGGGAATCTCGCACACAGGTGAAGAAATCTTCTGCGATGGTCACAAACGAGCTGAGCGCTGATGGAGTGATACCCCTATCTGTTGATAAACAGTCCTGGCTCGTGTGGAGTTGCTCGGATTCCCATATGTGTGCAAGCAAATGCACTCTGTACCCTTGGGAAGTCAGGCACAGAGTAGATCCCACTGCCCTCGCCGTCTGGCTGAGGGTCGTCCATGGAGAAATTGATGTAGTGCGAGGCCCTGCGAAACAAACCATCGGTGACCTGTCTTATGCACTTGTGGGCAGACGACTGAGAGACCGCGGTGATGTCATCAGTGGCACTCTGGAATGATCCGGAGGCAAAAAAGTTGAGGGCAGTGGTCACTTTAACAGCGACGGGTAATGAGATGTCGTCAGGCCCAGCCGGGAGCAGCTCGGCATGAAGGAGGCCGCAGATGTCTGCGACCACCTGGCGACTCACTCTCAGCCTCCGTATGCACTGCTCCTCAGAGAGGTCCAGGAAGCTCAACCTCGGTCTGTAGATCCTCTGACGAGGGTAGAGCCTCCTGCAATATTGGTCCCTCTGTTGTTCCCCTCTCTGCTCTTGTGCAGGTGCCTGTGGCGCAGCACTGTGTTGTGGAGCTGCAAGTGGTGGAAGTGCATGCCGTGCCTGGCAAGGATGGTGATGTTCATCGCCCTCAGATGCACTGGTAAATGCAGCCATTGCGCCCCCCCATCCTGATGATGTCAGATTGAGGGGGTCCGAAAAGTTGGTAAATATGTGTAAACAGAACAATTCTGAGTGGAAACCAAGAATTTTCAGACTAAACACAAACATCTCCCAGCCAAAAGTTTGTCTGAGAGAACTGAGTGCCTTGCTGCAATGACTCACCTTTTATCCCCATCTGTCAAATAGGGATTTAAATGGCTGCCGGCTAAAACATGACTACTTTCCCTTGGCACGTTTCACACAGCACGGGAATCATGTTGACGCAGTGTTGAAATCACTTGCCTTCATTCTTAATTAGATTTATGTACATTTTAAGTACTTTAAGTACTTGATTTACTGCTTTAAACATCGTCCCACCGGCTTTAATTGCCGGCAGGAATTCCAGGTTTGGGAACGGTGATGATTCTGGGTCGTGCACAATCTTTGGCGTGTTGAAGCTGGGATTCCTGCCCACTCCTCAAAAACACGATTTTCTTTGCCCTCCCCGTCCCCAACGCACCGGCACTTTTCTTTTAAAATCGTGCCCATAGACTCTCAATTAACACTACTTGCAGCTTACTAGAATATGCATAGTCATATGCTTGCTGTTAATCAGTTATACATGAATGTCAGCCACCGATCTTCGGGTAAGCGTTCTCCAAGGCGGCCTTCGAGACACACGACAACGCAAAATCGTTCAGCAGAAATTGATAGCCAAGTTCCGCACCCATGAGGACGGCCTCAACCGGGATCTTGGGTTCATGTCACGCTACACGTAACCCCACCAGCAGGAGAGAAAAAAAAAGTTATCTGTTTTTAATACAACTGGACATTCTCTCTCTCTCTGCCTTTCGGGTCTCTTTCTCTCTCTGTCTGTGTAATCTGACCCATTGTGTATTCCGTATACTGGGATGTAATGTTTTCCGTGGCTAACCTGTCTGAACACCAACGACACCTTTGATTGCTGTGACTGTCTCCCAGCCTAATATATGATATGCGATTTCAGAACCCTCACTCACCTGACGAAGGAGGTAAGCTCCGAAAGCTTGTGATTTTCAAATAAAACTGTTGGACTATAACCTGGTGTTGTAAGATTCCTTACATTTCTCCTGATGGAGGTGACTGATTCTGGGGTGCAGTTCCATAGGCACTGTCACTGGTCTGGGCCGCAGTTCCATAGGCACTGTCACTGGTCTGGGCCCTCACTTCAGTGACCATTCTTAGGATGAATACTATTGAATGTTACATTTATTACATTTAACATAAGCTGCAGAAAATCTATAAAGTCTTCACAGGCTTGGCAAGTCCATCTGAAATGTTAAAATATTTTGTTTTCTTTATTATCAGAATGAAAAATCTTTTACAATTAGTTTTAATTGTCAACCAATGCTGAACTTTAAAAAAAACTTCATTTTTGGAGTTAAAGCAAAGTAATAACATTTTAAATTGCTGCAGCTTTATATTAGAACATAGTTACACTTTGATGATGTAAAATGACCAGTTATTATTACTAATGATTTGGGAGATTGTTCAGTAAATTATCTATTTATCTTAAATCCATGCTAACCTAACTTTCCCTGTAGCATTATTGTTAAATATTACTACATCATTCAGCACTCAGAGGTCTGATTAAATTATTCACAGCGAAACCTGCTAAGCACATTGATTAACCCCTCCAACTGTGGATGTATAGTCAATGAAAGGGGTAATTTTATAACAATAAATAATTTAAAACAATAATTACAATAAGTAATAATAAGATCACACAAAGTCAAAATTACCCACATTAAGATGTCTAAGCTCCTCAACAGTCAATTGACAATGGTTGACATTTTTTTTTAAAAGTTCATCCTCTCCCCTAAATTAAAAACAATAGCATAAGAACATAAGAAACAGGAGCAGGCCACACAGCCCCTCGAGCCTGCTCTGCCATTCAGTAAGATTACGTCTGATCTTCAATCTCAACTCCACTTTCCCGTCCGATCCCCATATCCCTTGATTCCCCTACAGTCCAAAAATCTATATACTCAGCCTTGAATATACTCAACGACTCAGCATCCATAGCCCTCTAGGGTAGAGAATTCCAAAGATTCACAACCCTCTGAATGAAGAAATTCCTCCTCATCTCGGTCTTGAATTACCGACCCCTTATTCTGCGACTATGCCCCTAGTTCTACACTCTCTAGCCAGGGGAAACAACCTCTCAGCATCTACCCTGTCAAGCCACCTCAGAATCTTGTATGTTTCAATGAGATCACCTCTCATTCTTCTAAACTCCAGAGAGTATAGGCCATTCTACTCAATCTCTCCTCACAGGACAACCCTCTCATCCCAGGAATCAATCTAGTGAACCTTTGTTGCACCGCCTCAAAGGCGAGTATATCCTTCCTTAGATAAGTAAATCAAAACTGTACACAGTACTCCAGGTGAGGTCTCACCAAATCCATGTACAATTGTAGTAAGACTTCCTTAGTCTCGTATTCCAACCCCTTTGCAATAAAGGCCAACATGCCATTTGCCTTCCTAATTGCTTGCTGTATTTAGAATCATAGAAGTTTACAACATGGAAACAGGTCCTTCGGCCCAACATGTCCATGTCGCCCAGTTTATACCACTAAGCTAGTCCCAATTGCCTGCACTTGGCCCATATCCCTCTATACCCATCTTACCCATGTAACTGTCCAAATGCTTTTTAAAAGACAAAATTGTACCCACCTCTACTACTGCCTCTGGCAGCTCGTTCCAGACACTCACCACCCTTTGAGTGAAAAAATTGCCCCTCTGGGCCCTTTTGTATCTCTCCCCTCTCACCTTAAATCTATGCCCCCTCGTTATAGACTCCCCTACCTTTGGGAAAAGATTTTGACTATCTACCTTATCTATGCCCCTCATTATTTTATAGACTTCTATAAGATCACCCCTAAACCTCCTACTCTCCAGGGAAAAAAAGTCTCAGTCTATCCAACCTCTCCCTATAAGTCAAACCATCAAGTCCCGGTAGCATCCTAGTAAATCATTTCTGCACTCTTTCTAGTTTAATAATATCCTTTCTATAATAGGGTGACCAGAACTGTACACAGTATTCCAAGTGTGGCCTTACTAATGTCTTGTACAACTTCAACAAGACATCCCAACTCCTGCATTCAATGTTCTGACCAATGAAACCAAGCATGCTGAATGCCTTCTTCACCACCCTATCCACCTGTGACTCCACTTTCAAGGAGCTATGAACCTGTACTCCTAGATCTCTTTGTTCTATAACTCTCCCCAATGCCCTACCATTAACGGAGTAGGTCCTGGCCCGATTCGATCTACCAAAATGCATCACCTCACATTTATCTAAATTAAACTCCATCTGCCATTCATCGGTCCACTGGCCCAATTTATCAAGATCCCGTTGCAATCCTAGATAACCTTCTTCACTGTCCACAATGCCACCAATCTTGGTGTCATCTGCAAACTTACTAACCATGCCTCCTAAATTCTCATCCAAATCATTAATATAAATAACAAATAACTGCGGACCCAGCACCGATCCGAGGCACACCGCTGGTCACAGGCCTCCAGTTTGAAAAACAACCCTCTACAACCACCCTCTGTCTTCTGTCGTCAATCCAATTTTGTATCCAATTGGCTACCTCACCTTGGATCCCGTGAGATTTAACCTTATGTAACAACCTACCATGCGGTACCTTGTCAAAGGCTTTGCTAAAGTCCATGTAGACCACGTCTACTGCACAGCCCTCATCTATCTTCTTGGTTACTTCTTGGTTATTTGCATGCTAACTTTTTGTGTTTCTTGTATAAGGACACCTAAATCTCTCTGAATGCCAACATTTAATAGTTTCTCACCATTTAAAAAATATTTTTCTAATCTTCCTACCAAAGTGAATAACTTCACATTTCCCCACATTATACTCCATCTGCCACCTTCTTGCCCACTCCCCTAACCTGTCTATATTCCTTTGCAAACTCGTGTCCTCCTCACAGCTTACTTTCCCACCTAGCTTTGTAGCATCAGCAAACTTGGATACATTACACTCAGTCCCTTCACCTAAGTCATTAATATATTGTAAATAGCTGAGGCCCAAGCACTGATCATTGCCGCACTCCACTAGTTGCAGCCTGCCAACCTGAAAATGACCCATTTATTCCTACCCACTGCTTTCTGTCTGTTAACCAATCCTCTATCCATGCTAATATATTACCCCCAACTGATGTCAGGCTAACTGGCCCATAGTTCCCTGTTTTCTCCCTCCTTCATTTCTTGAATGGTGGGGCTGTATTTGCTACCTTCCAATCTGCTGGGACCGTTCTAGAATCTAAGGAATTTTGGACGATCATAACCGATGCATCCACTATTGCTGCAGCCACCTCTTTTAGAACCCTAGGATGTAGGCCATTAGGTCTAGGGGATTTATTGGCTTTTAGTCCCATTAGTTTCTCTAGTACTTTTTCTCTACTGATATTAATTACTTTAAGTTCCTCACTCTCATTAGCTTCTTGGTTCCTCACTATTTCTGGTATGCTTTTTGTGTCTTCTACTGTAAAGACAGATACAAAATATTTGTTTAACGTCTCTGCCATTTCCTTATTCCCCATTATAATTTCTCCTGTCTCATCCTCTAAGGGATCAATGTTTACTTTTGCTACTCTCTTCCTTTTTACATACTTGTAAAAGCTCTTACAATCCATTTTTATATTTCTTGCTGGTTTACTTTCATATTCTATTTTCTCCCTTTTTATCAATTTTTTGTTCCTCCTTTGCTGATTTCTAAAACTCTCCCAATCCCCAGACTTATTACTCCTCATGGTAACATTATAGGCCTTTTCTTTTAATCTAATACTATCCTTAACTTCTTTAGTCAGCCATGGATGAATCACTTTTCTCGTGGAGTTCTTATTTCTCAATGGAATGTATATTCATTGAAAATATTGAAATATTTCTTTAAATGTTTGCCATTGCTTATCTACCATCAAACCTTTTAATCTAATTTCCCAATCCACCTTAGCCAACTCGCCCCTCATACCTATGTAATTGGCTTCATTTAAGTTTAAGACTCTAGTTTCGGACTTAAGTATGACACTGTCAAACTCAATATGAAATTCTATCATATTATGATCACTCTTCCCCAGAGGATCCTTTACTGTGAGATTACTAATTAACCCTGTCTCATTACACAGGACAAGATCTAAAATAGCCTGTTCCCTGGTTGGTTCCATGGTGTATTGTTCTAGGAAACTGTCTCAAATGCTTCCATGAACTCGTCCTCCAGACTGCCTTTGCCAATTTAATTGGTCCAGTCTATATGAAGATTAAAGTCCCCCACGATTATTGCATTACCGTTGTTACAAGCTCCTATTATTTCTTGATTAATACTCTGTCCAATGGTGTAGCTCCTGTTAGAGGGCCTATAAACTATTCCCACCAGCGTTTTCTGCCCCTTGTTATTTCTTATTTCCACCCATACTGATTCTACTTCCTGATCCTCCGAGCCAGGATTCTTTCTCACCACTGTCCTTATGTCATACTTTCATACTTTATTATCAGGGATACACCACCTCTTTTTCCATTCTGCCTGTCTTTTCAAGACGTCAAGTACCCTGGAATATTTAGTTCTCAACCTTGGTCACCTTGCAACCATCTCTGTAATGGATATTAGATCAAACCCATTTATCTCTATTTGTGCCACTAATTCATCTATCTTGTTACGAATGCTTCATGCATTCAGATAAAGTGCCTTTAATTTTAAACTTTTTACCATTTTTCCCTGCTTTGACCTTATTCACTGATACACTATTACCGTTATACTTTCTGTCCCTTCCTGCCACACTCTGCTTATCTTTACATAAATCACTACACTGCTCTGTTGCCTTGACTTTTCTCTTTAGATTTCTAAATTTCCCCTCAACTGACCCCTTCCTCCCCCACGCCTTTTTATTTTAAAGCCCTAGTTATTTGATTTGCCAGGACTCTGGTCCCAGCCCGGTTTAAGTGAAGCCCATCCCAATGGATCCGCTCCCTCTTTCCCCAGTAGTGGTGCCAATGCCCCATGAATCGAAACCCCTGTCTCCCACACCATTCTTTGAGCCACGCATTTAACTCTCTGACCTGTTTATCCCAATTTGCGTGTGGCTCAGGTAATAATCCAGAGATTATTATAGCATGTACAGATTTGGACATGAAAGATTGGTGCATTCCTACAGGTAAACCTATGTTAAATCATATTATAAGCAATGTCATACAGGACACAGTAGCTTGTTTTCTATTCCATTTATAGGACATTTAGAAAGGCACAGGTTAATCAAGGACAGTCAGCATGGATTTGTTAAGGGAAGGTCGTATCTGACTAACTTGATTGAATTTTTTGTGCAGGTAACAAGGAGTAACGCGTTTGATGTAGTGTACGTGGATTTTAGCAAGGCTTTTAACAAGCTCCCAACAGGCAGACTGGTCAAAAAAGTAAAAGCCCATGGGATCCAAGTGAAAGTGGCTAGTTGGATCCAAAATTGGCTCCGTGGCAGGAAGCAAAGGGTAATGGTCGACGGGTGTTTTTATGACTGGAAGGCTGTTTCCAGTTGGGTCCTACAGGGCTCAGTACAAGGTTCCTTGCTTTTTGTGGTATATATTAATGATTTGAACTTGAATGTGGGGGGCTTGATCAAGAAGTTCGCAAATGATGCAAAAATTGGCCGTGCGGTTGATAGTGAGGAGTAAAGCTGTGGACTGCAGGAAAATATCAATGGACTGGTCAGGTGGGCAGAAAAGTGGCAAATGGAATTTAATCCAGAGAAGTGTGAGGTAATGCATTTGGGGAGGACTAACAAGGCAAGGGAGTACACAATAAATGGGAGGATACTGAGAGGTGTAGAGGAACAAAGGGACCTTGGAGTGTATGTCCACAGATCCCTGAAGGTAACAGGACAGGTAGATAAGGTGGTTAAAAAGGCATACGGGATACTTTCCTTTATTAGCCGAGGCATAGATTATAAGAGCAGGGAAGTTATGCTAGGACTGTATAAAACATTGGCTAGGCCACAGCTTGAGTTCTTCGTATGGTTCTGGTCACCATATTACAGGAAAGATGTGATTGCACTAGAGAGGATACAAAGGAGATTTACGAGGATGTTGCCAGTACTGGAGAATTTTAGCTATCAGGAAAGGTTCGATAGGCTGGGGTTGTTTTCTTTGGAACAAAAGAGGCTGAGGGGAGATTTAATTGAGGTATATAAAATTATGACAGGACTAGATAGAGTGGATAGGGAAGACCTATTTCCCTTAGCAGAGGGGTCAGTGACCAAGGGGCATAGATTTAAAGTAATTGGTAGAAGGATTAGAGGGGAGCTTAGGAGAAATGTTTTCACCCAGAGGGTGGTGGAGGTCTGGAACTCATTGCCTGAAAGGGTGGTAGAGGCAGAAACCCTCAACTCATTTAAAAAATACTTGTATGAGCACTTGAAGTGCCGTAACCTACAGGGCTACGGACCAAGTGCTGGAAAGTGGGATTAAGCTGGATAGTGCTACTTCGGCCGGCACGGACACAATGGGCCGAATGGCCTCCTTCTGTGCAGTAACTTTCTGTGATTCTATGAAAGAAGAGGATTTGTCTAACTTGGTTTTACTGTGCCACTTTTAATGTCTGATTTAGAAACTAGGGGCTCGATTTTCCGATGTCCCAGCGGGTGCGTTCGTGGCTGGGGGGGGGTGGGGGGGGGGTGGTGGGAGCTCCGAAAATTGGGGATTTCCGGTCCGGGTGCGGAGCCTGGCTCCAACCCGCCCACTTCTGGGTTCCCCAATGACGCGCTTAGATGCATGCGCAGCCCCCGCATGCAGGACTCCCGCCGGCAATTAAAGCCGGCGGGATCCCACTTATATCAATTAATTGGATACTTCAGGTCATTAGGAGATCTTATTTTAGAGGGATGGGATTTTCAGGTCAACTGAGCATGTTTCCCGTACTGGGGGAAACACTCCCAGTTGAAATGGCCGTGTTGCAGCCATCAGCCTGTGGCAACTGCAAAGGTCCATTTGACAGGTGGAGGGAGGAGACCCTCACTCATTGCAGGAGGCCACTCTGTCACTTTGGACAAAGTTTGGCCTGCACCACCCTCCTCCTAACACAAAAAGTCACAAACTTGCAACCTCAACCTCGGTGTGCAGACACATTTACCTACCTTGCGGACCCTCTCAAATGTACATCTTCCGGATGGGGGCCGCCATAGCTGCAGTCATGACCTCCTCGGAGGACGAACAGCATCACCAGCCTCACCATCCACCTCTGACACGTGGAGCTCCACAACACAGTGCTGTGATACATCTACTTTCACAGCAGGAGGGAGGGCAACTGCAGAGAGAGATGTGTTGCAGGAGGCACTACCCTCGCCACAGGGTCTACAGACGGAGGCTCAGCTTCCTGGACCTCTCTGAGCAGCAGTGCACACGGAGGCTCAGAATCACTCGACATGTAGTCGTGGACATCTGCAGCTTCCTTCATGCCAAGCTGCTCCTGGCTGGCCCGAGCACCATCGTCTTACCTGTCACAGTCAAAGTCACCACTGCCCTCAACAACTTCTCCTCCGCATCCTTCCAGGGTGCCACCGGGGACATCGCCGGCGTCTCTCAGTCGTCTGCACAAAAGAGCCCTGCAAATATACCTACACCTACTCTGCAGTGACACAATGGGTGGCATCAGGTGTGGGTCTTCATGGTGATCCCCAGGAAAAGGCATTATTACACAAACCAGGCAAGATTTGCAAAGACGTGGTAGTAGTGGTGATAACAAATTTTTATGTTTTTTTGCAAAGCAAACAAAAGTAAATCAAAAACATGACATTTTGTCTTACACCCTTGTGCATCCCCTTTGTGCTCACAAAACCTTCACCTTACGTTTACAGGACCCCCTACATGGTGCTACCCCTGTGGCTTCAGCAGAGGTAGTGGTAGGTTGCTCTTGTCCATGCCCTGACCGATGAGATGCTTTGCGCGGGCGCCCTCTGGGTTTCGGTGCCCGTGAGGACCCCTCCAAAGACTGCTCCATCTGCACCTGTGCAGGGGCAGACTCGAGCACCTGGAGAGGAGGCAGCACTGCGGGTACTGGTTGAGAGGGGGGGCAACGGGTGAGACGTGGAAACGCTTTGAGTGGCGTCCCCACTTCCGTGTCCCCTTTCGCCATCATCACTCTCCTGGGCCTTCTAACATCTCTTCTCCTATCAAGGCAAAACAGAGAGGTGTGATTGAGTGATGGTTGCATAGTGACCCGCTGCATGCATTGGTGTGAGTGGAGGTGACCGTGAGGGAGATTCATGGGAGGGTGCGTGAGAGACATAACCACGAGATTGTATGAGGATTGGGTTGCGTGGTAGTGTTCGAATGGGAACTGGGGCAGTAAGTAAGTGTAGGCAAGGTGAGGATGATGGTTGAGTGAATGTGAGAAGTGATGCGAGGGCATTGTGGTGGCAGTGCAGAAGGAGTTGTGTGATGGTGGAGGTGATGTGGAAGACAGAGTGTGGGAGAATGCGTAAGTATACTCATTTTGGCTGACCTGGTTAGGTCATTAAATCACTTCCTGCACTGGACCCAGGTGCGGGAGATGTTACTGCTGCTGGTGACCTCCTCTGCCGCCTCGAGCCAGACCTTTTTGGTGGCAGAGGCAGGCCACTTCTTCCCGTCCGCTGGGAAAAATGTTTCCCTCCTCCTCCTGACCCCATCGAGCAGCACCTGGAGTGAGGAGTCTGAGAACCTTGGAGCAGCCTTTCCTCTGGGCTGCTCCATGCTGCCAATTTGGTTGTTTGCTGCAGGAGGAGCATTGGAGGACTGCCCCTTTAAATAGGGCTCGTCCTGCTGACAGCCTGTGATGCGGGTGTGCAGTGCGCCCACTGTGCAGGTCTGGAATGGGAAACCCGGAAGCCATGGTAAATGCCTTCAATTAGGCTGTGATCACGTGCGGAGCACCCCGCATTCACTGGGTGTGTTACCCATGCCCCCAGTTGACCCCCCGCCTCCCTCCTAATATCGGGCCCTAGGAGTTTTTCTTTAAACTTGTGATCAAAATCTTAATTTATTTCTTGGAAAAAGAAATTAATTCTATCTAAATGCAAGATACCTGGACCAATAAACACAAAAAAGACTGTTTCAAAAAAAAATTGAAGTCCCTCCACCTTTAAAAAATTAATCCCCTAAAATAAGGTTGGATATAAATGGATCTAAATCTGAGCATAAATCTATGATCCAATTTTTAATCTACCATGGCAATGTCAAGCACTGGCATCAAATACTGCCTAATTCTAGCCAGCAAGTGCCCTTCCCAAACTGGGCACTAGCTTTCTAGTATTTGCTCTTATGGGGGTAGGGAAAGGGAAGCGGGATAGGAGAGAATTGAGCACAAAATTGGTTTTGGATTTGTGCCAGGTAACAATGCTGTTCACTCTCATACAAATAGCCTTTGAAACCATACCAAAGCTGGAGGGATGGGAAATACTGGACTAGCAGACTGATTTAACTGTTCATATCATTAAATATTTACTTGTTCAACACTATTGTATTTGTGCTTTGGTGCCATTCAGTACTTTCAATACTTTGATTTATTATGAATGAAGTAATAAGGTCAAACCTTGTTTGTGTTTCAGTCCACTTTCTGCCTTTGACGTTCCTTTGTATATAAAATCTTGAAGAAAATAAACCTGGCATCAGGCTCAGCATTGTTTTTAAGCAAGTTTTACTGAGAGACAGCAGCCTAAACTTCGAGGATAGTTTGTTTTCATGCGATACTGCAATTAATTTAGTAACAACAGTTGAATGAAATTTGTTATGATTTAAATCAATCTGCATTAATTTATCCTTGACATTCCCTCATTACATATTGATTGTATATATCCATACTGAGGGAATTAAATTACTTTAATAATTCAAAAAAGGTAAATTTTATCTTTATAAATCTTGGGAAATGTATTTATTATGTCACTGGGAATAATATTAATTAATTCTGCTACAAAGACCTAATTTACATATGAAAATTATGTTGATTGATAAACAGACTCCCTCCATGACACACAAAGGTATTTGTGACATGTGGAGAATATAATCATTATTCTATTGAGGGTAATATATTATACAGCATGATCGATATAATCAAATTTGGTCAATTAGAACTTTCCCCTATGTTCACAGGGGTAACAGATTCATAAGTTATACTATGATATAATTACCACTTGAAAATTAGGTTATCTAATATAGATTTTCCAGTTTATCTGTAAAAATATAAGGCAGTTAACAAGTTTTCAGTCCTACATTAACCATCCATTGAAAATATTTTTCCCTATTACTGTGTCAAAAAGGAAAAAATTCTGTTAAAATGGCAGTTTCATAGGCAATGCACCATAATATTGCCATGTTTTAATGTCAATTTTAACTGTCAGCTCAATCAAACATGTTTATTGTTGGTTTCTTGTCATAACATTTATCAAAGTGTTTGGCGCTTCCTTAGAGCGTATAGTGGAGCAAAATCTCTAACAGATTGCAACAGCAGCCACTGTGAAGTGTGACCTATTTATTTTTTTCAGGGATTTTATTTCAAAACAGTTCATCCTGAGGGGGTTTTCTTCTGATGAAAAGTACATCCTATTAGAGTGCAATAAATCCTGTTACTGTCATTAAGGGAAGCAAAACAAAAGTGATTGTAATAGGAATCCACTTTCACTAAAACACAAATCAAATCTCGTATTGGGAAAAAAACGCAAATCCCCAAATCACCTCTTGCCTGCCAGGAATCAGGCATCATTCTCATTAATAGAAGGTTGATGATCTTTACCTCCCTACTAGATGCTAAGTGCCTAGACTGTAGGAGACTGAGCTAACTCTCCTCTCCTTACCCATTAGACCAGGCAGGGAATATGCAACAACAACTTGCATTTATAGAACACCTTTAACATTGGAAAAATGTTACCCCCTCATCCAATAAACTACCAGGGAATTCTGGTGTAACTCCATCCTCTCTCAATAAAAGTCATCACGTTCTTGCGAGAGGATGGCCTAGTTCCTTTTCCTGGGACTCCATTACACATTCCATTTTCCCTATAGGTGTGCAGAGAGTGAACATTTTTTTTCAGGCTGTGGAAGAAAAGCTGTAGTAGGTGGAGTTTTCAGACCATATTAGGGTTCCCACAATAATGGCAGATTTAGAGATATTGGAATAGATTGGACAAGCTGTTATTTGTTGCCCAGCTCATTAAAACATATGAATTATCCTATGTCAAGGAGTTGACAGTTCAGTGATGCCTTTCATATACCAAATCTTGAACTGTCTTCGGGGACCTTACCGCTGCACCAGATGACCTGGAGCAGTTTCAGAGCTGCACCCTTCCTTCCAGATTGTGAGGGCAACAATCATTATGGAGCGCATTTGGTCCCTAGCCAATTTCTTCTGGGGGTTGAGGTGGGGACGTCAATAAAAGTGGGCCAAGTTAATCGGGGAACAGAAAGGGAGCCTTTGGACAAGCTCAGAAGAAGAATGCAGGAGAGTAGTTAGAAGATATTTTGTTGAAGTCAAACAAGATAACCCACTGAGGGAGTGCTGCGTGTTAATTATTTAAAGTTCTTTTTAAAGTCCTGACTGACTACCTATATCACTGTCTTTGTATCTATGTTTATAACCCGGAGAAAGGCCAGATATTTCCTGCTGAGCGACCACAACCAGAAACTTCCCAATGCAATGGGTGTAAGCTGCTTATTGATTGCTCACTCAGGCTAACAAATTGCTTATCATTTACAGGCTTTGGGGAGACAATATCAAATCTTATCTCATTAGCAAATTAACCACCTTTCAATAATAACTTGTGTGAATACACTTTGCTTTAAATGACAATTCTTAAACAAACTTTTTTTCCCTAGTCTTTTCTGTGGAAAAACGGTCAAAAAATCCCAATACATGACACAGAGCAGCATCAAGTTACAAGCAATAAATATTATTGAATAATATCTCAATAATATTTAATGTCCAACAGACTGGTAAATTTTACATCAGTCAGTCAGTAAATCTCTGATCTGCAGATATATTCCAAGCGCTGTGATAAATAAAGCAACACTGATTGATGCCCTCAGAAGTTTGGCTTGGATTTGAACCTATTATTGCAGTAATTATGCAATAAATAAGTTTTTCTTTAAAGTGTATCCGAGTAATTTTTATTAAAGTACATACTGTAACAGAAATGAGCTCCATTCATCAGCAGAGTCTGCAGCAAAAACCAGTGCCTGCACTTCAATTATGTAGCTGACCTCAGCCTTCGACCTCTGCATTTAATCAGCACGGAAGATACTTATTGTTTTATTATTCGCTGCTGACAAATGGGAGTTATCCCTTAAATTTTCTGTCAGTTAACAAATGAAGGTGAGAAATGGAAGGAGATAGTAGGTTTTAAATATGCAATGTATCATAACCTGAAAATGTTGCATCTCTCAGTGCAATCAAAGCAAAATCAGTAAGTCACAACAATAATGCACACAGGTACTTTGGTGAAATGGGCAGAGACATGGCAGGTGATATTTAACACAGAGAAGTGTGAAGCGATGCACTTTGGGAGAACGAATAATGAGAGGCAATATATACTAAATGGTACAATTTTAATAGGGGTGCAGGAACAGAGAGACCTGGGGGTTCACATACACAAATCTTTGAAGGTGACAGAAAAAAATTGATAAAGCTATTAAAAAAGCATATGGGATCCTTGGCTTCATAAATATAGGCATGGATTCAAAAGCAAGGAAGTTATGCTAAACCTTTATAAATCACTGGTTAGGCCTCAACTAGAGTATTGTGTCCAATTCTGGGCACCACACCTTAGGCCATCCTCTCGCAAGAACGTGATGACTTTTATTGAGAGAGGATGGAGTTACACCAGAATTCCCTGGTAGTTTATTGGATGAGGGGGTAACATTTTTCCAATGTTAAAGGTGTTCTATAAATGCAAGTTGTTGTTGCATATTCCCTGCCTGGTCTAATGGGTAAGGAGAGGAGAGTTAGCTCAGTCTCCTACAGTCTAGGCACTTAGCATCTAGTAGGGAGGTAAAGATCATCAACCTTCTATTAATGAGAATGATGCCTGATTCCTGGCAGGCAAGAGGTGATTTGGGGATTTGCGTTTTTTTCCCAATACGAGATTTGATTTGTGTTTTAGTGAAAGTGGATTCCTATTACAATCACTTTTGTTTTGCTTCCCTTAATGTCCTTAGGAAGGACATCATGCCTTGGAGAGGGTGCACAGGAGATTTCCCACAATGGTATCAGGGATGAGGAGCTTCAGTTGTGTGGAGAGACTAGAGAAGCTCAGATTGTTCTCCTTACAACAGAGAAGGTTATAGAGAGATTTAATAGAGGTGTTCAAAATTATGAGGGGTTAGGATAGAGAAATGAGGAGAAACTGTTTGCAACAGAGGACACAGATTTAACATAATTGGCAAAAGAACCAGAGGGGAGAAGAGGAGAAATTGTTTTACATAGCAGTTGTCATGATCTGGAATGCATTGCCTAAAAGGGCAGTGGAAGCGGATTCAATAGTAACTTTCAAAAAGAAATTCAATAAATACTTGATAAGGAAAAACTTGCAGGGCTATGGGGAAAGAGCGGGGGAGTGGGACTAATTGGATAGCTCTTCCAAAGAGCCGGCACAGGCACGATGCGCCTCTTTCGGTGCTGTACAATTCTATGATTATAATACAATGTTAAAACAATCATTATGACAATGATAACGGCAATTTTTTTGCAGCATTTAATATCCTTTTCTTTTAATTTAACAAAACCTGAGCACTGACTCCCAAGGGATGGCCACAAGTCATCAATTTACATAATAATCTACATATAAATAAACTCTTGTGACTAGCTCGTGTCAGTAAGGTATCACGCCTAAAAGTGTACGTGGCATGCATACCTCAAAACTCACGATTGGCTCAGGGAACCACTATTTCTTAAGTTAGTGATGCTGATTCACTGAAATATCCCACTGTCGCCAAACAAATGTAACCCGGACTGTAACAATAAAGCCCCATGAACTAGACACTGTCATTTTGGATATCCCCCAATGTGCACCTCTTCTGAAAGGCAGATTGGAAAGATGAATACTTTAGTGAGCAGAAACCATTGGAAAAAAAAAATCAAGAAACCGGTTTATTCTATAGATTATGTTACTGAATGGAGTAATGAATCCAGAATCATAATTAATTCCATAACACTTCCCATAACATATAAAACAGTGAAGCATGCTTCACTCTTTCTGTTAGCAACCTGGGGACATATTCTTTAAACTAGTACCCTTCTTCTGGAAGAGATCTTTATCCCTCCAATGGTATCTATTGATTTGCCAACTGTAGCAGACATCTTCCCCACACTGTATATTTCAGTCTTTTATAATTCTTGGCTGCATAGGAAGTCCCGAGCATCCTGAACTCTGACCCTCTCCTTGTCCAGCGGTTGGCCAGTAGGGCGGCCAGTTAAACTAACAACCACTTCTGTCCCCCACACCCCCCACCACCAGGGTGGGAGCCCCACATACTATTGCTTGCTATTTGGAGATGGATCAGATGTCCCAATCCCTGTGTGCAAATGTTTACTGGGATGTTTCATAACAAACCTTCAGCAATTGTAATTTTTCATCTTAAGCCTACATAATGCAACTTCTAATTGTTAAAGGAACTATATGCTTGTCCTTCATAATAAAAATAGTTGTTGGCTATCAGCAGATTATCTCACATAAGGAAATCATTGATTGTGTTTATTCTCTTGTACTATTCCTATTTTGAAAGCATGGTTTCTGATATAATGGGCCAGCTCTTGCTGGAGTGGGGCATTTCACAACTCCTCAGATAATGAAACAGTCCGTGCCTGCATGCAGCAAGACCTGGACAACATCCAGGCTTGGGCTCATAAGTGGCAAGTAACATTCGCGCCAGACAAGTGCCAGGCAATGACCATCTCCAACAAGAGAGTCTAACCACCTCCCCTTGACATTCAACTGCATTACCATCACCCGAATCCCCCACCATCAACATCCTGGGGGTCACCAATGACCAGAAACTTAACTGGACCAGCCACATAAATACTGTGGCTACAAGATCAGGTCAGAGGCTGGGTGTTCTGCAGCGAGTGACTCACCTCCTGACTCCCCAAAACCTTTCCACCATCTACAAGGCACAGGTCAGGAGTGTGATGGAATACTCTCCACTTGCCTGGATGAGTGCAGCTCCAACAACACTCAAGAAGCTCAACACCATCCAGGACAAAGCAGCCCGCTTGATTGGCACCCCATCCACCACCCTAAACATTCACTCCCTTCACCACTGGTGCACCGTGGCTGCAGTGTGTACCATCCACAGGATGCACTGCAGCAACTCGCCAAGGCTTCTTCGACAGCACCTCCCAAACCTGCGACCTCTACCCCCTAGAAGGACAAGGGCAGCAGGCACATGGGAACAACACCACCTGCACGTTCCCCTCCAGGTCACACACCATCCCAACTTGGAAATATATTACCGTTCTTTCATCGTCGCTGGGTCAAAATCCTGGAACTCCTTACCTAACAGCACTGTGGGAGAACCTTCACCACACGGACTGCAGCAGTGCAAGGCGGCGGGTCACCACCACCTACTCAAGGGCAATTAGGGATGGGCAATAAATGCTGGCCTCGCCAGTGACGCCCACATCCCATGAATGAATAATTTTGAAAAATTTCGGGGTGTACAACGTTCCTGCACCCTTCAGCTCGAAATTTGTTTGCGTGTAACTTGCTGGAGGTACGAGCTTAAAACAGTGTGGCGAAGGCAACGGGGCATCTGGGACCTTAGTGAAGGACAGGACCAATAGTTTATCTGCTTAATCAATGAGATTTAAGGACTGAGAAAGAAACAGAGGAACAACGGAGAAGGAGGGGGAAATTACAGCCAAATCAGGTACAGAAATGGAAATAAAGAGAGGGAAAGAAAGACTGGATTAAAAGAGAAAAAAGAAACAGAAAGGAAAAGTAAGAACAAAAATTATAAATTTAAAATTTGACATTTTTAAAATCTCTAACAACAATGATATATGCAAGAATAAGATTGAACAGTTTAAATTGTTCCCTTTCTGGGCCAGAGAGGTTGATTGACATTGCATTAACAGTCATTAAAAAGGTACTTGCACTGTTACGTTCCAACCCTAACTTTCTGTGGCGTGTTTAATGGACAATTAATGTGCAAATCCAGCAAGTTCTTAAAAATAACAGGGAGGCTAAGGGCGAGATGCCGTTTCTGTGAAGCAAACGGTGGAGCGGCATAAATTGACCAACAAGTTCTGAAGATTCTCAACTCATGGCGTATCTCTTAATCCCCTGAACTTGCTGACCGATTTGCGCATTAATAATGGCTTGCATTGTTAACACGCCATTATTTTTCCAGCAAGATCTGGCCCAATATATAAATGAGCTTTACATTAAACAAGAACTCTTCCACCACACAGGATAAAACCTTACTTTTCATATTGCAAACCTCTCTATTTAAAATAAAATCTGCTCAATATTGCCAAATAAGCATTTAGGGAAAGTTATCTTATCTGGGGTATTCTTACAGTGTTCCATTGTAGTTATCAGAGTTTCTTTGTATCCAGGTGTGAATATTTTGAAGGAATCCATTGAAATAAATGAGGATGAACTGAAAAAAAGCAGGAAGGCTGCAGGGATGAAATTTAGATGTGTTTATTTCCTTCTCAAACATAGGATTTGTACAGTTGGCCTTTGGCCACAGACCTCCCTTGGCTAATCCGTGCTGAGTGCATTCCAATACACTTTCATGATTCTCTGCCTCTAGATGAAAATTGAAGTGTAATTCGATAAGGGCCGACACAAATCACCTTTCTTTTAGGGGGATGGGGAAGCACTAGTAGATTTAAGAATTGTTGAATTTATATAAGTTTATTTTTTTAACCCAGCTTTATCAACATCTTGTTTCCTTTGATCCCTAACATCAGTTGTTGTTTATTAAAAGTGTACTGCTACAAAGCAGATAGTAGAAGGGACTGGCAGTGTGCTCTGTGTACAAATGGTACATACTGAGGCTCTTAGAACAGCTATAAATCTTTCATATTTTCACACAAATCTTCACCTTTAATAAATCTGTGTCAAGTGAGAGATTTATAAATAAAATTGTGATAATGGGAAGCAATAAATCATTTCATTTGGAACAAAATCCAATTCCAATTGATTGGAATTTTAATGGTCCATTGTATCTCACTGACTATCAATGTGGCCTTTTCAGTCTTTTCTATTAACAGTAATGTGGTACAGTATTGTTCAATTTATTATTGTTATATCAAGAAGCAGTAGGGGAAGTGAATAACAAGGAAAAAGTACAATGTAACTAACTGCAAATCCACAAATAGTTTTTTGTTTGTGTTTTTGGGTTTAGCCAAGAGAATAGGGAATGGTTATACATTAGTCCTAATGTAGTTCCAAGAATAATTGCAAATGGCTCAATAGTTTGGATATTAATCTAATAACTGTAAGAGCAGTGGCAGTTTATTATGCACACTGTTAAATAATAATCACGTAAGCAGGTACGTGCAAAGAGCCAACTAAGACAAACAAAAGTACCAAGCTAGGCCGAGAAATTGGATTCGGCTGGTTCCCGCGTGAAATGGCTGGCACGTACCTGAAGACGGAGGCCCGAGGCTCACTCCAAACTGGGCCTCAATTCCACGAGCTGCGGAGGCCCAGGGTGCTCGCTGATGGTGCTCCCTGGTTGTGGCCTTCTCAAAATCACAGGTAAGTTCTTACGGGAGGAGGGAAATGACGGAAGCTGCAGGGGGGCGCCGGCCCGCAGTAGTGCTGCGGATTCCAGGACAAGCAATCCTGCTCCGCTCCACCTGGCTCCACGCTGAGGTAAGTAAAAACCAAGAAGCTTATCTGTTCTTCGGCGGCCTCCAGCGGGTCCTTTAAGGACATGCTTCGCATTTACAAGGGGCCGATCACTTGTTTCAGGCGGGCTACCAAACTTCTGGGAGGAATGGGCTCGGGACATCGAGGCCAGAAGTTGATCCCGCCCAATGTGATTTTTGCGCCCAAAAAACGGGAGTAATGAAGACCAATCCCCCCCCCCCTTCTTTTAATTGTGGAACATGTACCAACATGGGATGTACTGTCCAGTTTAATGTCCAGGATAATGTATGTACTAAGAAAGGATTCATATCATGTTCTAATATATTTCACATCGTTCACCTGAGGAAGGAGGAAGCCTCCGAAAGCTTGTGAATTTAAAATAAAATTGCTGGACTATAACTTGGTGTTGTAAAATTGTTTACTAATATATTAAGTATCATGAATACTTCAATCTGCCAAAACCTCCAGAAATCAAAAGGTTATTTTCTATAAGCTCTGATGCCTTTCATAATTATAAACTTATGACTGACTGTAAGATCCTAAGTGTAGTATTCCTCATTTCAAAAATCGTTTACCTGTGATACAATGTTAGGATACCATCAAGGTTGAAAAGGGTAGAAGGGAAGGCAGGGTAAACCAACAAGTAATGGTTAAGTGCTGCCAAACCTATGTTTTAAAATGTAAGGAATTTTACACCAGGTTATAGTCCAACTGTTTTATTTAAAAATCACAAGCTTTTGGAGGCTTTCTCCTTCGTCAGGTGAGCACCTGGTGTTGTAAGATTCCTTACATTTGTCAACCCCAGTCCATCACCGGCATCTCCACATTATGTTTTAAAAGCCTGTAGATTGTAGGATAGAAGCAAGACTGAGGGATGCAAAGGGGTTCCACAGTTGTGAGATTCTGGAAAAGAATAGTCAGATGAGGAGGTTGTGTGGTGATTCTTGAATAAAATAATGGACCCCTGTCTGTTTACTTTGTTACATTATTCAATAGAGAAGTTGATACAAGTAAAGGGGACCAATGTAGTTTTAGTAATAATGCTTATGTGATGTAACACTGATTTTCAAATGTCTCAAACTGCTTCATATAATGAATAATGTTTGAAGTGCAATGGCCACTGTTATGTGATCGAACACGACTACTGTTCTGTGCCAGTAATGTCTCAAACAGCAATGAAATGAATGAGTAGCTAATCTGTTTTTTTGATTGTAAACAATTTTACAACACCAAGTTATAGTCCAGCAATCTTATTTTAAATTCACAAGCTTTCGGAGGCTTCCTCCTTCCTCAGGTAAATGTTTTTTTGATGGTCTTGGTTGAGGAAGAAACGTTGTCCAGGACACCAGGAGAACTCTGCTCTTTGAGGAGCACTGTGGGAATTTTAATACAGACAGACATGTCTATGCAGACAGACAGGACCTTAGTTTAACATCTCATCTGAAGGTTGGCAGGTTTGACATTACAGCACTCACTCAGTACAGTATCATTGTGCCAGTCTGGATTATGCACTCAAGGCTTGGTGCAGGGAACCAGGATTGTTGCAAACTGAGCAACAATGACAAACCAGGTTCAGGATTTTGACTATTTCCACAAAACAGTTCTAGACTGTCATTTTGTCATTTTTTAAGAAGTGTACAATTAGCTCAGGGATTTACTTTAATTATTTCTCACTCTTTCATATCCACACTACAATGGTAATTGGTCTGTGGACTGTTCTCTCTTGTCCTTTTAAGCTCCAAATACACCATCCTGTATGTTCTTTCTCCTTTCTGTAACCTTACGGTGTTCAATTCTTTCAACCTGAATGAATGACTGGGAATCCACCCATACATCCAGATGGATGGTTAAATAGGATGATCCACTGAGATTTGTGTTTCCTTACATTCCTAGGTTAACAGGACAATAACATATGTCCGGTAACAAAATTAAAGGTATATGTTCAAAATTATAAACCTGTATTATGATTGGAATTGTCCTGTGTGCAATGATACTGCATATTTGCCGTTTATAGTGAGATGGTTCTTTTAACAATAATGCTACTTTTAGCATAATTACCACCAGACTGCATTTTCTGCACTGAATTAAGCCCAGCCATAATAGATTAGTGCACAGTGACTAAATGCTAATTAAATCACTAATTAATGGGTGCATTGACTAAAATAAGCCAAGATGCCATTTTTACCATTTTTATGTGCAGTTAATTTGTGTGCTACAAGTCACATTTAATGTAAGATTTAATACCTCCTAAGCTATTAGCCTAATGATTACTCATAAACCTGCCATTTATATTCTGCTAAGTATGAATCTGTTATGATTTATATAACTATTGGGATTCATTAACATTTATTGTGATGCAGGGGCATTTTAGGATATAAAAGCGATCCACGATCTTCCTAAACTCATTATGTGGAGTCTATGTAAAAAGAGGGTATGAAACTGCAAATTGCACTACATTCTACCAGATTTATGAACTACCTGACACAAGCCAGGATATTTTCTAAAAGGAAATAAGATCCCAAAAGATAAAAGTACACTTCACAAAATACTCCAGAAACGGATAGTGCAGCACCCAGGACTACCTCAACACAGACACTCCTCTATTTTTAAAATTTCCAGCATTGAGGAAAAAGCACCCAGACACAAAAGTGATGAGAAATGTTTCATTATAATAACTCCTCAAAGGATAAAAGTAAATAATTTGTATAAATAGAACAGTAAAAAAGAGAACAGAATAGTAATTACCCCTATTCTGGTTACACTGTAAAATTCTGAAAAGTGCTTGATGTGAAACTATGGGAGCAGCAATCACTACAAAGATCCTGCACAGGTTCCACCTCAGAATGATACAGCAGAGTGACATTGCAGGGGGTGACCCTTGATAATCAATATGACCAATATGACTGATGCCATATTGCTATTCAAGGTTGATTCCTGCAATCCTGCCAGGCCATCCTGTGAGAGGACGCTGAGAAAAACTGGCTGCTGCACTGAGGAGAGTGGCTTACATAGAATTACATAAAATGTGCAGCACAGAAGCAGGCCATTCGGTCTAACAGGCCTATGCTGGGGTTTATGCTCCACACTACCCTCCTTCCTCCTTACTTCATCTAACCCTATCAGCATATCCTTCTATTGTTTTAGACTAACATAATCAACAGATTAGGGACAGCACCTGCCTACCTCAAACCTGAAGCTGTTGTACCCTCCATGCTCTCTAGTTGAATCGAAAGATGCTCTCATCCTTCTGAGGTAGGCCCGTGGAACATTCTGCAGCTGAGGTGTACACTTCCTTGTTTTTTTTTGTTTCTTAGATGTATTGGATGTTGGTTGCTCAGGTACTAGTGGGGATCACTCCCCCACTCCTCTTGCTGCTGCCTCACTTACCTTCAATAAACCTTTGTCAGAAATGTCAGCCATGGTTTGGCACATAGCTGAAACATCTTTATGCATGAATTATTAAAACATGTCTTTGCACTGTGAATCTTTTCACAAATTTAAAAATGGGTAATATTTCTTAAATGTAGATGCACATTAGATATATTATATATCCAATTGAACATTATAGATAAAATTACATCTGGTTGACACTTTTCTACAGTGAATGGAAGGAAACAAGTTAAACTATCCAAAAAAAACCTCACCAGAATACGTGGATTCAAGCGGTTTCCTCCTCACCCGCGAGGTTGAAAAGAACAGTTATTTTCATTTCAGTACCAGGCAGACTTTTCCCAAACCACATCTTTACCCTCAACTATTCTTCATAGACTTTATGTGCCATCTTCAACATTTACCTCTCTTCTAAGATTCTGGAAGAAGTTTCTGCACTTCTCAGCATCATTCTTGATTTTTGAAATGGAGTTCATTTCTGAACTATTTCAGCCCAGCCAATAGGTTACCTAGTTTTTGGAACTTATACTTTGATCTTTTGTTTTAATAGTTTCAATACAGTATGAAATGCCCTTTCATTGAAAAATGTTGTATGTGTTAGCGTTGTTCTACATTTATTAATAGCATCCAATAATTCACACAACTTTACAAAAGTAAAGTGCCGCATTTCTAACTGTTTTATTTGAATTATTACATGTTGCATTCAGTCACCAACTTACCTTGAAGTTACCATGCGGGAATATAGGAAACAACTTCGCTACAGTTTGGCTGGACCTGTGTTGGGTAAATATCACCAAATCAACTTTTACATGCAGACATAAGACACTTTGGAATTTAATATCCTTGGTAGTGCATCAGCTAATTTGTTTTCTTAAAATTCCTGTGTGCTATTCACGTCATTGTTTATTTTAAACAGGTTATCAACTGAATCCCTAAAAGTTTTAATGTAACAATAACAAATTGCATTTATATAGCATTTTTAACATCAAAAAATATCCCAAGGCAATTCACAGAGCTGTAATCAGAAAAATAGATGCTATGCCATAAAAAAGGAGGGTGACCAAAACTTGGTCAGGAGGTGGGATTTAATGAGGTTCTTAAAGGCGATGAGGGAGATGGAGAAGAAGAGTAGTTTGGGGAGGGAATTCCAGAGCATGGGGCCTAGGCAGTCATAAATGGTCATATTAGATTTTGTGGCACTTTTTAAAAAAAAAATGTATTCCATTGAAGGAGCATGAAAGGGAACCCGAAGAAGGGAGCAGGCCATTGGAAGGAGGCAGAGCACAACATTTTAATGAGGCCAAACTTCAAACACTCCTGGATGAAATGCAGCAATGGAGAGAAAGACTGTTGGGTGCCCATGGGAGGAAACCTCAGAAAAGTGTCTCATGCGCCATATGGAGGGAGGTGGCAGTGGCACTGACTGCAAACTAGCACTGGGAAATGTTCAATGACATGACAAGGGCAGGCAAGGTAACAAACTGGGCACTCTCCCTTTTCTTTCTTGGGCTTAAAACAAACATTGTGAATAATAAATTCTACTCCATGGAACACTGTTAAAACTATGGAACTGGAAATCCATGAGGGCAGCCGGTGAGGGAACACATCCTGGCATAAGTGCTAGGATGTGTTCACCTGCTGCTGACCTCGCCGAAGCTCATAGGGTTGGGGTGTCCCTTCATTTGAATAGGAATGGCAGGCACCTGTGCCACTAAGTGCACATCTGGGGTGCCAGCCTTGCGCCAGAGGCCAGAAAATCAGCCAAATGCTGCTGGATCCGAAGGGTGGGGAGGGAGTGCTAGTCCCCCTCAGAAAAAATAAATAAGAGCTCCCATGGCCCCCCTTGTAAGGGGAAGCAAAGATTTTCCTACCTCACTCTCAAGTTTTTTGGGGTCCAAGCCTGGATCCTAGGGGGGTTCTACTTCCACCAACGAACAGCCAGTACACCTGCTATCACCAGCCCATTCTGCCCCAGGAATGCGGAAACCCACGGCATAGGGAGTCCCGACCTCCAATCCTGCCCCCTCTTACACTGCTGGCTTTGTAAGAACCGGGCGGAGACTTCACCCCTTATAAGATCCTCGGAAACCCGTGTACGAGGCTGGGACCTGGGCCAGGCCTAATTTCTGACCCACTGGCATAATGGTGGGAGTGCACCGGAAGGGCCGAAGATTTTCAGCCCCTATTTGACAGTTATGCAATTAGTACAGCGGCTATAACTTTGCCAACAGCAATGTAAAGCAAATTAAATGTGCCACGAACCATATCAAAAGCTGATTATCCCTAGCAGCTCCACGGACAGCAGTGCAAGTGACAAAAATAAACACTGCCACCGTTGGTCACCATTTTCTTTGGGCTACAGTTAGACTTAACACTATAAACAGAGCAGATTTTGGCGGTCCAGAGTATTATCGAACCACTTCAATGAAAACAGTTCCATAATGCAGAGGACATAAATCATTTTCATGTTGCTTAATGACTTCTTTGTTGTAACGTTGGACTTTTGTTGCTTGGATGCATCTGCATATGCAGCCTTCCCAGCTGGTGGTAAGTGAATGCAATTGCCATGCAAAACTGTCTAAAGTGTCTTGATGCTCAACTATCCAACAATGAACCCCTGTGCCCGGGGAGAGAAAACATTTTTATCTGCATGACTGATTAGATATGACAAAAGCATCAATGCATTCTGGAATATATATAAGCTTATAATATTTATTGTCCCCAAAGGACCATAGAGCTAGAAATATACACCTTGTCCTAGTGTTTTTTAAGAGTTGTCAGTGGTGAAGATTAAAGGATGGTCTAGTGAGAAATTCCATAAATGAAAACGTGTGGAAATACCATAAATCTTGAGTATACCCACACTTGTGATATAAAATCAGATAATTAATAGCACAAACAATCACTGTATATGCAAACATATTAAAAAGTAAATGCCCTCATGGAGCATGCAGTGACATTTCAATGCTGATTTATTTACTCTGGGAACCTTTTGATGAATGTGAGATCACTTTGTAACAACACCATCTCACTGCAGGTCTGGTGTGGACCAGCTGCCTTCAGGTTTGGCACAGGGATAGAATTCCTTTACAAAAACACACCTACTGTGCAAACATTTTGTAAGGCTCAAGCTGTTGTAAGCATTAACTCACTACTGTTTTGGCAGAAGGTTTACACCGAGTAAACAAAGCAGGTTATGAAGCGAATCTACTGAATAACAACATATTTTAAATATCAGGGTTATAACATTGAAAGTGGAAATCGTTTCTTTATCATAAAAGCAGCATACACTGGCTCATGTTAATTAGCTTTGTAGATACATGTTGGTTAGGTGGGGTAAGCTCAATTATTATACCCTACAAGCAAATGTATAGTGCTTTGACATGAATGAATGATGTCTCACACATCCATTTTCATTACTGTATTAGATTGACACCATTGTTGCCTTTGTCCTTCATTTTTTAATTGAAAAACATGCAACTGCAAGTGTGGGTTGGTTAGCGACCAAAGATTATAAACCACGGAACAAACTAGTGCCACATCAGCACAAGAGGAGACATTTGAAGCAGCCCCAAGTTCAACATGCACAAATAAGTACTATTTGTTCTCATAATGCAGACTGGACAGGTCTGTGGTCTCATTCACAAAATGAGTCCTGTGTCTAACTGGCTTTTTGGAGATTGGTTCCCTGTCATACCACAGGCTGCACTTTGGAAATCAGTGACAGGATTGGGGGGAGCCATTCTGAAGGAATGGAAATTCTCCCTGTACATGTAATGTGCTCTTTGTGCTGTTGTTGGGGAGGAAAGTGTTCCCCTCCAGATGATTGTCAGGGAAATAGAATTAAAGGGATTTATTAATTTGGCCCAGAGTTTCCTTGGAACTGTTCCAGCTCCGCCACGTAACTTTGCTGGAAGCCCCCCTGTAAAAGGGGTTCCTCTCGCACTTCCGCTGAAGTTACGGCGGTGGAGTAGGAGCAGCTCCAAGTAAATACCATCTTTTTATTTTCTGGAGAGTTTTCAGACACTCTACATTATTGAAAGAATCAGGACATTGTAAGGTGTGCGATGGTAGAGCACGTCCTATGTGTACAAAATGGAGTCTCAGAACTTCCAATATTTCAACCAAATAGATCACAGTACTGGACTAAACTTCGTCCATTATCCTCCTCATGTACATAGAGACTAGACTGGTTTCTACCACATATGCCTAAGGTTTACAAAATACCACTTCACCTCTCCCTGCGCTACCTTATAAACCAGTCCCAAGGTGTCAGCCTTGGCTCAGTGGTAGGACTCTCGCCTCCGAGTCAGTAGGTTGTGTGCTCAAGCCCCACTCCAGTGACTTGAGTACATAATCTAGGATGGCACTTCAGTGCAGTACTGAGGGTACGCTGCGCTGTCAGAGATGCAGTCTTTTGGACGAGACGCTAAACAAAGGTCCTGTCTGCCCTCTCATATGGACATGGCATTATTCGAAGAAGAGCAGCGGAGTTCTCATAGATGTCCCAGCTAACATTTCTCCCTCAACCAACAACTAAACAGATGATATGGTCATTCACTTGCCCAAAAAACCAGCCATGGACATCAAAAGAGATGAGGGACAACATAAAACTAAAAGAAAAAGCATACAAAAATGCAAAAAATGGCGCACATCCTGGCGACTGGGAGAGATACAAAGAACAGCAAAGGGTGACAAAACAGATAGTAAGAACAACAAAAAGGGAGTAGGAAAAGAAACTTGCAAGGATATCAAAATCAACACAAACATTTTTTATAATTATATTAGGAAAAAGAGAATGGTCAAGAACAATCTGGGCTCCTTCAAAACTGATAATGGTGATATTATAAATGAAAATAAGGAAATGGCGGCCATTTTAAGTAATTACTTTGCATCAGTATTTACAGTAGAGGAAGAGGATAGAATGCTAGACGCCCCAAGGAAACAAATTTTGAATCAGGGATGGGACTCGCCATAATTAACGTAAGCAAATTAACAGTAATGAAGAAAATAATGGCACTAAAGAGTGACAAATCCCCAGGACCAGATGGTTTCCATCCCAGGGTTTTAAAGGAATTAGGTGAGAACATTGCAGATGCCCTAACTATAATCTTTCAAAGTTCTCTCGATTCAGGAACCATTCCTTTAGATTGGAAAATTGCACATTTCACTCTGCTATTTAAAAAAGGTGAGAGAGGAAAACCAGGGAATTATAGATCAGTTATCTAACATCTATTGTCGGGAAATTACTGGAGTCTATAATTAAGGATACATTGAATCAAGACCTTGAAAATTTTCCGCTGATCAGAGAGAGCCAGCATGGATTTGTGAAAGGTAGGTCATGCCTGACCTGATTGAATTTTTTGAAGAGGTGACTAAAGTAGTGGACAAGGGAATGTCTATGGATGTTGTTCATACGGACATCCAGATGGCATTCGATGAAGTCCCTCATAAGAGACTGTTAGCTAAAGTTGAAGCTCATGGAATTGAGGGCAAATTATTGACCTGGTTAGGAAATTGGCTGAGCGGCAGGAGACAGAGAGTAGGGATAACAGGCAGGTACTCAAATTGGCAGGATGTGACTAGTGGTGTCCCACGGCGATCTGTGTTGGCGCCTCAACTAATCACTGTATTTATTAACAACTTAGATGGCGGGATAGAGAGCCACATATCCAAGTTTGCCAATGACACAATGATTGCCTACAATGTTGCCTATGTAGATGGAAGCATAAAATTAGAGAGAGATGTTAATAGATTAAGTGAATGGACAAAAGTGTGGCAAATGGATTTCAATGTAGGCAAGTGTGAGGTCATCCACTTTGGAACTGAAAAGGAAAGATCAGAGTACTTTCTAAATGGTGAAAAGCTCGAAACAGTGAAGGCCTAAAGAAACTTAGGGGTCCATGTACATAGATCATTAAAATGTCATGGACAGGTACAGAAAATAATCAAAAAGACTAATGGAATGCTAGCCTTTATCATAGAATCATAGAATGCTTACAGCAGAGAAGGAACCAGACTCATCCGTCACCATCCCTGGGTGTGTCCTGTCCCACCGGCAGGACAGACCCACCAGAGGTGGCGGTACAGTGGCATACAGTCAGGAGGGAGTGGCCCTGGGAGTCCTCAACATTGACTCCAGACCCCATGAAATCTCATGGCATCAGGTCAAACATGGGCAAGGAAACATCCTGCTGATTACTACCTACCGCCCTCCCTCAGCTGATGAATCAGTCCTCCTCCATGTTGAGCACTACTTGGAAAAAGCACTGAGGGCAGCAAGGACACAGAATGCACTCTGGGTGAGGGACTTCAATGTTCATCACCAAGAGTGGCTCAGAAGCACCACTACTGACTGAGCTGGCCGAGTCCTGAAGGACATTGCTGCCAGACTGAGCGAACCAACACGAGGGAAAAACCGACTTGACCTCGTCCTCACCAATCTACCTGTCGCAGAGGCACCTGTCCATGACAGTATTGGTAGGAGTGATCACCTCACAGTCCTTGTGGAGACGAAGTCCAGTCTCCACACTGAGGATACCATCCAACATGTTGTGTGGCACTACCAATGTGCTAAATGGGATAGCTTTAGAACAGATCTAGCAGCTCAAAACTGGGCATTCGTGAGGTGCTGTCGGCCATTAGCAGCAGAATTGTATTCCAGCACAATCTGTAATCTCATGGCCCGGCATATTCCTCACTCTACCATTACCAACAAGCCAAGGGACCAGCCCTGGTCCAATGAGAGTGTAGAAGAGCATGCCAGGTGCAGCACCAGGTATACCTAAAAACAGGGTGCCAATCTGGTGAAGCTACAACACAGGACTGCATGCATGCTTAACAGCGGAAGCAACATGCTATAGACAGAGCTAAGCAATTCCACAACCAACGGATCAGATCAAAGCTCTGCAGTCCTGCCACGTCCAGTCGTGAATGGTGGTGGACAATTAAACAACTAACGGGAGGAGGAGGCTCTGTGAACATCCCCATCCTCAATGATGGCACATGAGTGCAAAAGACAAGGCTGAAGCATTTGCAACCATCTCCAGCCAGAAGTGCCGAGTGGATGATCCATCTCAGCCTCCTCCCGATATCCCATCATAGAAGCCAGTCTTCAGCCAATTCGATTCACTCCATGCGATATCAAGAAACGGCTGAGTGCACTGGATACAACAAAGGCTGTGGGCGCCGACAACATTCTGGCTGTAGTGCTGAAGACTTGTGCTCCAAAACTAGTCGCGCCTCTAGCCAAGCTGTTCCAGTACACCTACAATACTGACATCTACCCGACAATGTGGAAAATTGCCCAGGTATGTCCTGTCCACGAAAAGCAGGACAAATCCAATCCGGCCAATTACCGCCCCATCAGTCTACTCTCAATCATCAGCAAAGTGATGGAAGGTGTCGACGACAGTGCTATCAAGCAGCACTTACTCACCAGTTACCTGCTCCCGATGCTCAGTTTGGGTTCCGCCAAGATCACTCGGCTCCAGACCTCATTACAGCCTTGGTCCAAGCATGGACAAAGGAGCTGAATTCCAGAAGTGAGGTGAGAGTGTCTGCTCTTGACATCAAGGCAACATTTGACCGAGTGTGGCACCAAGGAGCCCTAGTAAAATTGAAGGCAATGGGAATCAGGGAGAAAAATCTCCAGTGATTGGAGTCATATCAACAAAAAGGAAGATGGTAGTGGTTGTTGGAGGCCAATCATCTCAACCCCAGGACATTGCTGCAGGAGTTCCTCAGGGCAGTGTCCTAGGCTCAACCATCTTCAGCTGCTTCATCAATGACCTTCCCTCCATCATAAAGTCAGAAATGGGGATGTTCGCACAGTGTTCAGTTCCATTCACAATCCTTCAGTTAATGAAGCAGTCCATGCCCACATGCAGCAAGACCTGGACAACATCCAGGCTTGGGCTGATAACAAGTAACATTCGAGCCAGACAAGTGCCAGGCAATGACCATCTCCAACAAGGGAGCATCTAACCAGCTCCAACAACACTCAAGAAGCTCGACACCATCCAGGACAAAGCAGCCCACTTGATTGGCACTCCATCCATTACCCTAAATATTCACTCCCTTCACCACCAGCGCACCATGGCTGCAGTGTGTACCATCTACAGGATGCACTGCAGCAACACGCCAAGGCTTCTTCGACAGCACCTCCTAAACCCACGACCTCTACCACCTAGAAGGACAAGGGCAGCAGGCACATGGGAACACCACCACCTGCACGTTCCCCTCCAAGTCACACACCATCCCAACTTGGAAATATATCGCCGATCCTTCATCGTTGCTGGGTCAAATTCCTGGAACTCCCTACCTAACAGCACTGTGGGAGAACCTTCACCACACGGACTGCAGCGGTTCAAGAACAGGGCTCACCACCACCTTCTCAAGGGCAATAATTGCTGGCGTAGCCAGCGACGCCCACATCCCATGAACGAATAACAAAAAAGAAGTCATTCGGCCCATCGAGTCAGTGCTGGGTCTTTGTAAGAGCAATCCAGTTAGTCTCATTCACCAGCTCTTTTCCCGTAACCTTGCAAATTTTTTCCAGTCAAGTATTTATCCAATTCCTTTTTGAAAGCCACGATTGAATTTGCTTTTAGGCAACGCATTTCAGATCATAATTACTCGCTGCGTAAAATAAAGTTTTTCTTCATGTTGCCTTTGGTTCTTCTGCCAATCACCTGTGTCCTCGGTTTCTCAACCCTTCCGCCAATGGGTACAGTTTCTCTTTATTTACTTTATCTAAACCCTTCATGATTTTGAACACTTCTATCAAATCTCCTCTCAACCTTCTCTGCTCTAAAAAGAACAATCTCAGCTTCTCCAGTCTATCCATGTAACTGAAGTCCCTCAGCTCTGGAACCATTCTAGTAAATCTTTTCTGCACCCTCTCTAAGGCCTTCACATCCTTTCTAAAGTGTGATGCCCAGAACTGGACACAATATGGACACAATATTCCAGTTGTAGCCAAACCAGTGTTTTATAAAGGTTCAACATAACTTCCATGCTTTTGTACTCTATGCCTCTATTTATAAAGGCCAGGATCCCGTATGCTCTTTTAACCGCTTTCTCAACCTGTCACGCCACCTTCAAAGATTTGTGCACACATACCCCCAGGTCTCTCTGTTCCTGTGCCCCCTTTAGAATTGCACCCTTCAATTTATATTGCCCCTCCTCGTTCTTTCTACTTTGCACTTCTCTCCGTTAATTTTCATCTGCCATGTGTCCGCCCATTCCACCAGCCTGTCTCTGTCCTCTTGAAGTTTATTACTATCCTCCCCACTGTATACTACACTTCCAAGTTTTGTGTCATTTGCAAATTTTGAAACTGTGCCCTCTACACCCAAGTCCAAGTCATTAATATATATCAAAAAAAGCTGCGGCCCTGGTACCGACCCCTGGGAACACTACTCTATACCTTCCTCCAGTCCGAAAAACAACCATTCTCCACTACTACCTGTCACTTAGTCAACTTCGTATCCATGCTGCCACTGCCACTTTTATTCCATGGACTTCAGTTTTGCTGACAAGCCTATTATGTGGCACTTTATCAAACGCCTTTTGAAAGTCCACATACACCACATCAGCTGTATTGCCCTCATCAACCCTCTCTGTTACCTCATCAAAAAACTCAATCAAGTTAGTCAAACACAATTTGCCTTTAACAAATCCATACCGGCTTTCCTTTATTAACCCACACTTGTGCAAGTGATTAGTAATTTTGTCCCGGATTATCGTTTCTAAAAGCTTCCCCACCACCGAGGTTAAATTGACTGGCCTGTAGTTGCTGGGTTTATCCTTACACCCTTTTTTGAACAAGGGTGTAACATTTGCAATTCTCCAGTAGTCTGGCACCACCCCCCATATCTAAGGAAGATTGAAAGATTATGGCCAACACCTCTGCAATTTCCACCTTTACTCCCCTCAGCAATCTAGGATGCAGCCCATCCGGACCGGGTGACTTATCTACTTTCTAGTACCTCCTCTTTATCAATTTTTAGCCCATCCAGTATTTCAACTACCTCCTATTGTACTGTGACTTTGGCAGCATTTTCTTCCTTGGTAAAGACAGATGCAAAGTGTTCATTTAGTACCTCAGTCATGTCCACTTCTTCCATGTCTAAATCTCCTTTTTGGTCCCTAATCGGCCCCACTCCTCCTCTTACTACCTGTTTACTATTTATATGCCTATAGAGGACTGTTGGATTCCCTTTTATGTTAGCGTTCTATCTAGAGGACTAGATTACAAGGGGGTAAAAGTTATGCTATAGCTATACAAAGCCCTGGTTAGACCACACCTGGAGTACTGTGTTCAGTTCTGGGCACCACACCTTAGGAAAGATATATTGGCCTTGGAGGGAGTGCAGCGTAGATTTACTAGAATGACACCTGGACTTCAAGGATTAAATTACGAGGAGAGATTACACAAACTAGGGTTGTATTCCCTGGAATTTAGAAGATTAAAGGATGATTTGATCGAAGTTTTCAAGATATTATGGAGAACTGATAGGGTAGATAGAGAGAAACTATTTCTTCTGGTTGGAGAGTCTAAGACAAGGGGACATAGCCTAAAAATTAGAGCCAGGACTTTCAGGAGTGAAGTTAGGAAACACTTCTACATGCAAAGGGTGGTAACAGTTTGGAACTCTCTTCCGTAAACAGCAGTTGAAGCTAGCTCAATTGTTAATTTTAAATCTGAGATTGACAGATTTTTGTTATATGTTATATTTTGTTGTTTTTTGTTTTATGTGGAGTTAGGTCACCGATCAGCCATGATCTCATTGAATGGCTGAACAAGTTTGAGGGGCTAAATGGCCTACTCCTGTTCCTATGTTCCTATTTCATTGCTTTCTGGGGACCTTGCTGTGTGGAAACTGGCTGCCATGTTTTCGACATTACAACAGTGACTATACTTCAAAAGTACTTAATTGGCTGTAAATTGCTTTAGGGTGTCCTGAGGTAGTGACAGATGCAAGTCTTTCTTTAATTTAGTAATTTAATAATCCTGAACCAATTAACACAGAACTGAAGAAGCGAGTGAAGCGAGCTAATTCCACTCGCCAGAGTTATCAAAGATAAAATCAGGCAAAGACATTGTAACTATGCTACTAATGCTGATCTACTTTAATACACTAACATTCTCATATGATGAAGTATCGATATTGCCATAGGCATTTAGTTAGGACTTCAGTTTACAATAAGCATTTAATTAAACATTTAGACCTAAAAAAATCTACTGTGGGCGCTGCCACTGTCCCAGCCGAAATTCACAGGGTATGGGGAGCAGCCACAAGTTGTGGGCCTTTGACCATTTGGGGCTGCATCTGGGATGATCCCCCCGCCCCTCCCACTGAAGAATCCACAAATTCTGGCTGAAGCTAGCCGGATCGGGAGGGTACCAGACCCCACCAGACCCCACCTCCAGAAAGGGTGCAAGGCTTGTGATCGAAAATCAAATTTAAAAATCATGCCCCTCATTTTCAGGGGTGCAGGACTTGGTTGCAGCCTGAATCCCAGGTGGGCCCTACACCTATCCATATCAGTGAGATCAGATGTACCTGTGACAACGCTATGTCGGGTCCTGACTGATAGCTGGGAGGCAGGAACTTCTGACTTAGGGAGACCTGTTCCTGGGCCCGCTTCTTAGGTCAATGGTAGTAAACTTTGCCTCATGTACAGGACCCTTGGCAGAGCTTGCAGACGTGTTGGTGGAATCCCATCAAAGTTATGGCCGGCTAGTTTAAAGCAGAACGTTGATTAGCACAGGCTTTACAATCAGCATTACAGTGCACATTTAGGGGGTGAATTTCTGCAGAGGTTCCCCTGCTCATCCTTCACAACTGCGGCGAAAGAACCGCAAAACGCCCGGGAGAGCTGTGCCATTTTTCCAGAGTTTCCGCGGTTCTTCTGCCGAAGTTATGATGAATGAGTGAGAAAATTGCCATGGTAATTCAGCCCCTAAGTTTACAGCAGGCCTTTGTATTTAGGTTACAGTCAGCATTATGTCAAACATTTCCACGGGTGGTCTCTGATGACCGATCGCAGAACCCTCAAATAAACAGTGCGAACAGCTGAAAATGGACATTCACACCCTTTCTCTGCAGTTTCCAATGATCTCCTGAGAAAGTTATGGCAGGAGATCGGGACTACCCTGTGGAAATTCAGGGCCTTAGTGCACAATCAACGATTCTATTAGTATTGAGTTTACAGTCTGCATTGCGTTACACAATTAGTTTATAGTCAGTGATTATATTAAGCTTTTAGGTAGAAGTTATTAAACCAACATTTCATTTATCATCTGATCCGTCAATGTCCGTCAGCCCGCTTCCTTGGAGGCCTATGGTGCATCACCATCTATAGATGTCTCCCTGGCCTTGTGCTCCAAGCTCTGCTACCCAATACACACTGTCTGATTCAGTGGTGATGTGCCTTAACCTCACACGGTGCTCAGAGGTCCGAATTTAAATAGCATGGTGTAACCTTTGCAAGTTACTTCTGTTGGTTGAACATGGAATTCTGTTATCCTTACAACTACAGCTCCTAATTTCTTTTTGCTTGCCTTTTTGGCTTGAATTAAGTCTGCCGGCTTGAACTTGGGCTATTTTGACTTGATCTGGCTAGACTTTATGGGGTAAATTTTTATCTTCATCTCATGGGCGGTAATCTGGCAGAGGGGATCGCCCACCCATTATAGTGGGTTCTATAACAGGCATGTGATTCACTTTGCCAGATTACCACCCCTGCAGTATAGATGAAAATTGACCCTTATGTCCAACTAATTTTCTGGCTTCTGACTGCCCAACTAACTGTGGACTGGGTGAACCAACTTCTACTGACGTCTCACTTCCCAACCGACTGCCTTGGAGACAAACATGGCTGTCTTTTGTATCTTAAATTTCACTGGTGAACCCCTTTTCCAGAATCAATTCTTAATGTTCAGCTAAGAAGGGTTAAATGGTCCCTGCAAGTCCCTTCCAATGTGCCAATCGTTGTTGACAAGAATATGTTAGAAATTACAGATGATCAAATTTTTGCTTATTCTGACCAGATCAGAACATCCTAGCCATGCTTATATTTCTGCAGGGGAATGGGACTAACTGGATAGCTCTTACGGCATGGGCTCGATGGACCGAATGGCCTCCTTCTGTGATGTAATCATTCTATGATTCTTAAATCCATAGTGAGTTAAACAGAGCTCGGGCTATACAATCAGCTTTCATATTCTGGTAAGGACTATCTCTGCAGGGCCACTTAAGTGGTTTCACAAACAAAATGACCCATCCGTTTAGCCTCGAGGCTGATTGGAAGACAATATATGGTGCTCATGGTGCCAGTGTCCCTCCAGCCAATTGATGGCTGTCAGGGTATGTGTGGGATGGTCTTTTGTCTTGGTTTCTCATGGGTTGCTTTTCCAGCATTCAGTGTTAACCAAAATTCAGTACTGTGGTTCAGGAATGCCCAATGAAAATCGCATTGCCTGTACTCAGAACCTCTTACAGTGGGTGGGGGTAAAAATAACCCCATGGTCTCACAGACCCTCAGGTTGTCTGAGACAAATGCAGCTCTGTCTAGGTAGAAAACAAAATAAACCATTGAAAACACTCTTTTCCATCTCCAGTAATCAGTGCTCCAAGTTTCTTCAGTCTTCAGGCTCCAAAGCAAATCACTTCCACCAGTCTCAGCTGTTACTGGCAACATTTAAATCATCCTATGTTACCCTGGTGCATTGTGAGTTTAACTTTGGCATTTCACTGCACCAACACGATAGATCCTTATTTATATGTATTTAAATTACCTGAGTGGAGGATCAGTAGGTGGATCACAGGGATCACAAATTGGATCGCTGCTATTACCGGGTGGAAACCTGGTGGAAACGGGTCCCACCTCAGAATGCAGCTCACGAAGCACAGGTATGTGGAAAGCTGCCCAGAAATGCCAAAAAGTTCAAGTAATTTCAGAACCTACATCTACATTGTCCTCCTTTTTAACATAAGTAATATGGGAAAGTTTAATTGTGTGTAAAATACTGACCTTTTTTGCCTTTATTCAGTCCAAACTCCTCCCTGCCAATGGCTCAGCAATAGCCCCGAGCACATGATTGATGAGAGACAGACATTCTACACTTGCTGTCAGAGACTCAGAATTTCCATTGGTATGTGACTGGGGCAAAAATCACATTCCACAGCATCAGAAAACATTGCTTGGGGGATACGTCAGGGCTTCAGTTATTATTTTGATTGTTACCACAGTTGGAATGCAATGAAATATGAACTCAACTTTTGTGAAGACTTGCAGCAATCATTATTACATCACCTGTCTGTGTATCCCTAGCTCTGTGCTAGCATCAAATAACCAGCATATTAATTTAAAAAACTTGCCTGAAAGCTTTGGCAAAGTAAATGTCTGTATTTATTGTGATTATTTCCAGTTAGTTCTAGCATATTTATACTAGCGACTACATAGAATAATGGATGCCAGGGATGATTACAAGACAGTAATATCATTGTTATCATTAAATCACAAGAATGAAGTTTAAGCATCTTATAAATATCACCTAAACCAGAAATGAGATTACAACCTCTGAAATCTCTTCCACATAACTGTTATTGTTTCAATAAGTTCATTTCTTTTTTAATAATAGAGTTTAAGATTTCTGTTTTGTTTAATTTTGTACTGCAACTAGTTGATGTGTGATAACGTTCACACTTGATTAATCATCGTGAAGTAAAAACTGCAAGTTTATTGTATCATAACCTATAGTTGATTCTCAGTGTATGTTATGTTCTACATTGGCTTTAATTAAACTATAACAGCAGGCAGAATATCAACAGATGTTGAGATTATGCCATAATAGTGGCAGTAACTGAATTAATGGACATGTCTATTTTGATCATTTTATTGCATGTGAATTAAATAGTTCTCTTATAGAATGCGATGGGACAATAACAATGCTATTGTCACTGAAATTACACGGCAAGAGAAAGAGAGAGTGAGGGAGGAAGTGCAACCTTCCTGGTCAATGGTGAGAAACAGATCTCGCCATTGACCATCACTGGTCCACTTACTGTATGTTTTAGAACCTCATCAATCTGGCCAGAGCCATCCATTATGATAACTCATTATCTTTCAGATAAAAACTATTCCAGCCCAGTCAGAATAGTTGGAGCAAACTAATAAAAGCTACGAGATTATTTGAAGTACCTGTGCAGGCACCACTGGAAGGATATTCTACTTTCGTACAGGTTTACACCAATATAATTATTGTATAGTTAGTTCAGGTCTTGGCATACCCAAGCCCGAACTTATAGGGTCAGGGTGGGACTTCCGCCTGACACCAGAAGCCACCATGACCCTGGCCCAGTTTTCTGGGATGGGGATCATTTGGTATTCACAGTGGACTTCCAGCAGGACTCCCACCAGCAAATGGGAGCCCACCAAAGGCACCCAGGAAAAAGGTCACAGGGCCCCAAAGACCACAACATTAACTGAAAGCCTCGGACATGACTGAAGCCTTCAGAAGGTAAGCAATCGGACAGAGAGCAGGTCTTTCCTAGACCCTCTCTCTGCATTTGCCACATTTGGGGCCATTCCCGCTATAAACCCAGTCTTACCACCGTGGTTCACATGGCAGTCATAGGGAACACGAGAACAGGAGCAGATGAGAGGGAAATGGGCCTGGAAACCAGGCACTGCACCCCCAGCACCCACCCCCCCAACAGTAATTGTATGCAGTGGGTGGGGAAGGAGTGGCTTGCGGTAGTCCCAGCAGGAGCAAGAGAAATTCAGGTCAGGGCAATGAGGTGTCAGTAGGCCTCACCACCCAATTGAACCCTTCTGCTGCTATCCCATCCAATTTCACACCCTTTCCCTGATTTTGGGCAGGACAGTGGAGGAAAATCCACTCCATAATTCCCTCACTGCTTGAACTTATCAACCAGGGTGGTTTTTTTTCACAGTCACCTCCCAATTGAACCATCTTCCTCCACGGAGGCTACATTAGCACCTTTTTGCAGCTACTCATCGTTGTTCACTAATTTGCTAAGGAAGCTGATCTTATCTGACCTCTGGATTCCCAGATTTACAGGTCTGAAATTCCGCTGGTGCCATTGCAGCACCGATAATGAGGTGGAGCAGGACTTCTGCCTGTCATGATGCCATGGTGCTGATCCCCCTGTAAAATTGCAGCGTCACATAATTAAAATGCTGGGAGGATTCAAGCTCTGTAAATCCAGCCTGGAATGCTACAGATATGCGAGGAAAAAAGCGTGAAGAGGCAGGGTTTTTGGTCCCAGATGGTTGGCAGTTTTGGGTGCAGCAGCAGGATATAAAGGGAGTAAAATTGGTGCACACCAGTAGCGCGAAAGGGGCTCAGTGTAAACCATGCCCTTGGAAAAGAAAATCGGCTGTGGTGTTAAACGGGCTGCCAATTCGCTATGAGCCCGTTCCGCACTACTGGCATAGACCAATTTCACCCCCAAAACCCGCTGCTTAAAGGAGCAACAGCAGTACTGGAGGAAGCAGGTAAGCTGGGAGAGAAGGACAGCAGCCAAATTGAAGAGAAAAGCCGTAAACTTCAGGAATGTCCTCCTTAATGGAGATACAGAACAGGAGGCGTGGGCTATTTGGAGTTGGGGACTGAAGATACTTTGCAAGATAAGCAGCCAAGGTAAGCTCTCTGCTCCCCTTTACCCTTCCTGTTGTCTCTTTATATGTGTGGCACTCCTTCACTTATTACCCTCATGGTGTTCTATGACTGTGCTCTGAACCCTTGATCCCTTCTCCCATCCTGGGTCACCTGTTACTTACAAATGCACCTTCCCTCACAGTGTACATGCATGAGCACTACATAGCACTACATCTGTCCTTTCTTGCTTTCTGCCCCTCTGTAACCTTATGTATCAAACTGTTGTAACAAAAGGTAGGTAAATAGAGTTAAGATACAGATCAGCCATGATCTAATTGAATGGTGGAACAGGCTCGAAGGGCTAAGTGGCATAATCTTGTTCCAATGTTCCTATGTGAAGGTCTCTATCCAGCCTTTACTACAATACTCATTTCTTCTTCTCTCTCAGGCCATGAGTGGTGGTCCTCCCAACAGTAAACCTCTAACCCTCGCTAAGCCTTGGATATCCTGGGGAGCAAAGGGGATGAAGAGGTAGGATGATAAGTGACAGCTGCAGGTCTGTCTGAAGCATCTGCAGCTTGACTGCATTATGATTCGAAAGTAAAACACACTGGCACACAATATGATTGGGTACCTTCAAAAGCTACAGAGGAACTGTCAAGCTAGCCACATAGCATTATAGCATCTCTTTGTTTTCTTTTCCTCTAGATAACCCAAAGCAAGATGCCATTGAGGAGGAAGAAAGAGATCAGCAGCCTTCCACCTCTGTCCTGCAAAGCTAGATCCTCACACACACCATTATTTGCCTTTTCTCTCTCACTCACCAGCCCAGAGAAATCCACCCAGGGAATGTAGGTAGTTCCAACAGGGGCTTTCACCTATATGAGACATGACACACAAAGGTGCTGGAGGAATCAATGGCGAACATGGGATTTGAATACAAAGGATTCACAGAAGTCAGCCCCTGGCTCCAGATCTTGCAGACTCAGTTCTCTGGGGCCCAGATTGAAAAAGAAGGATGCTGATGAGTTTCAGTCTCATCAGGGAGTGATCCTCTGAGGTTAGGATTAAGGTAGATTGTTAGAAAGAGTGAGGGGCTTTACTCTGTGATAAATGATGGTAGTATTTGGTGTTCAAAGTATTCTATTCGCATCACTGACATCCTTCATCTTGATACCCACAATAAGATCGACTTGTGTGTACATCGCCATTATCTGCTACAATCATATCATAGTTGGTAAAGCTCAGGAGGAGGCCATTCAGCCCATCGTGTCTGTGCCAGCTCTTTGAAAGAGCTATCCAATTAGTCCCATTCTCCTGCTCTTTCCCCATAGCCCTGTAATTTTTTCCCTTCAAGTATTTATCCAATTCCCTTTTGAAAGTTACTATTGAATCTGCTTCCACCACCCTTTCAGGCAGTGCATTCCAGATCTTTACAACTCGCTGGTAAAAAAATATTTCCTCATGTCGCCTCTGGCTCTTTTGCTGATCACCTTTAATCCGTGTCCTCTGGTTACTGACCCTTCTGCCACTGGAAACAGTTTCTCCTTATTTACTCTATCAAAGCCCTTCATGATTTTGAACACCTCTAACAAATCTCCCCTTAACCTTCTCTTCTAAGGAGAACAACCCCAGATTCTCCAGTCTCTCCACATAACTGAAGTCCCTCATCCCTGGTACCATTCTAGTAAATCTCTTCTGCACCCTCTCTAAGGCCTTGACATCCTTCTAAAGTGTGGTGCCCAGAATTGAACTCAATACTCCAGCTGAGACCTAACCAATGTTTTATAAAGGTTCAGCATAACTTCCTTGCTTTTGTACTCTTTGCCTCTATTTATAAAGCCCAGGATCCCATATGCTTTTTTAACAGCCTTCTCAACTTATCCTGCCACCTTCAAAGATTTGTGCATGTGCACCCCCAGGTCTCTCTGTTCCTGCACCCCCTTTAAAATTGCACCATTTAGTCTACATTGCCTCTCCTCATTCTCCCTACCGAAATGTATCATTTCACACTTCTCTGCATTAAATTTCACCTGCCATGCGTCTACCCATTTCACCAATCTGTCTATGTCCTGCTGAAGTCTGTTACTATCCTCCACATTGTTTACTACATTTCCGAGTTTCGTTTCATCTGCAAACTTTGAAATTGTACCCTATGTACCCAAGTCCAGGTCATTAATATATATCAAAATGAGCAGTGGTCCTAATACTGACCCTTGGGGAACACTACTGTATACTTCCCTCCGTTACTCTCTGCTTTCTGACCCTTAGCCAATTTTGTATCCACGCTGCCACTGTCCCTTTAATCCCAAGGGCATTAATTTTGCTAACAAGTCTATTATGTGGTACTTCATCAAATACTTTTTGAAAGTCCATATACATATCAACCATACTACCCCCATCAACCATCTCCGTTACTTCACCAAAGAACTCAATCAAGTTAGTCAAACGTGATTTTCCTTTAATAAATCCGTGCTGACAGGCCTGTAATTGCCGGGTTTATCGATCTCCCGCATAGACGTGCCTTAAGAAAATCAGGCATTGACATTACGTTATATTGTCATTCATTTTTCTCTACCATTTATCTGTCATTGTTGCTTTCTGATTTCCTTTTGCCCATTTTCTCCACCCTTTGCTGAAGGTGCTAACTCTTGCTCTGGTTTGTTTCCGTGGACACCAGCAGTCCTCCAACACCCAAATGCCACTCTTCCTGCCTACACATTCCGTCAGGAGTTGGGGATAGCAATCAAATGCAAAAATGTTGAGCGATTTTCCCCACAGCCTGGGGTGCTGAGGCCAACTGTAGAATCTCAATTGCTGCCTCAGCCGAGACTGACTAACTCAGCACAGATCAGGAACCAGACTTGAGATTTTCTAGTATGTAGGCTTGGTTCTACACTGGGCCATGTCTGTAACAATCTTTTGAAACTCAAGAGCTGGAAAAAGAAAACGTACCCAGATAAAAGAGTCAGAAGTTTTAAACATTGTACGCTAGAAAGCTCACTGGATTTCTCACTAGTACAGATATGTCATGCAAGAAATTAAGAATTTTTTCAGACTTCCAGCCTGTAAAAATCTAATTACTGTGAAAATGCATGATTACTGATAGTGCACCAAGAAGCAGAGGCTGATCCAAGATTTTAAATGTAATACTCAAACACATAATCCCCAACCCTGCAAAGTGTTTGTTGATTGCAATTAAACAGTTTGATAGTAATTCTTACCACAAAAAGCTGTCTTCACAATAACAAATTCACCTCAGTAAAATCTCAGCAACACTTACTCCATATCACAACATACACACTATTTTAGAGGGCTGCGATTTTACTGATATTTCCAGGGAGTTGCTCTCATAGAAGTTATCAACTTTACCAACCTCTTTCCTCAGTGAAACTTTCCTTCAGGCACACAACCTCTTCTACCATAATCTGAGGGATGAAGCTGCAACCGTGCCTCAGGATCTCACTGCAACAACGACAACTTGCATTTATATAGCACCTTTAATGTAGTAAAAACGTCCCAAGGCGGTTGACAGCAGCGTAATCAGAAAATCTGACACCAATACACATGAACAGGTACTAGGTCAGGTGACCAAAAGCTTGGTCAAAGAGGTAGATTTTAAGGAGTGTTTTAAAGGCGGAGAGAGATGTAGAGAGGTGGAGAGGTTTAGGGAGGAAATTCCAGAGCTCAGTGCCTAGGCAGCTGAAGGCACGGTCGCCAATGGTGGAGTGATGAAAGTCCCCCCGGCCCCCCAAGCATACCTGCCGTGATCGGCCTCCCTCCCTGTGTCCGAAGTCCCTCCCCATGATCGGACACCACCCCGCGTTCGCCCCCACCCCCCTGCAATTGGACCTCCTCTACCCATGATCAGATGTCCTTCCCCCCCCCCCCCCAATCTTCCTCTGACCCGCGATCTCCTCCCCAACCCTTCATGTGTCCACCCCGACCCGCAATCTCTCCCTCTCTCCTTGCTCCTCAAGCAAACCCATTTCGCACTTCCCCGCAATCGGACTCCCACAATTCTGCAATTGCCCCCCCCCCCTGATCTATCCACAGTCCACGATCTTCTCCCCACCCCCTGCCCAATCTCCCTGTCCCTGCCTCCCCCCGATCTATCCATGGCTCCCCCCCCCGAACTCTCCACCCACACCCCGATATATCCACGGCTCCCCCCAACCCCTGAAGTCCCCCCCCGACACATGATCTTTCTCTCATTCCCTCTCTCCTCTCTGCTCCCCGGCTGCAGCCTGGTGCTGCAGGCCTTCCCGCCTGACGGTCAGCCAGCCTCTCAATCTGGTTGGCTGCCGGCCGGAAAACAGAGACAAAGAATTTAAATGAGGTCCTACCGTTAAATTTGGCAGGGCCTCTGCGTTATCCACATTTCCAGGTTTCCCGGCCGCTACAACCTCCCTCCCCCTCCCCCTCCCCACGCTCCCTCCACGTATATATCGGGGCCATATAGTACAAAAGCAAGGAAGTCATTCTAAACCTTTATAAATCATTGGCAGCCCTCAGGTGGAGTATTGTACCTGGGCACCACACTTGAGGAAGGATGTCAAGGCCTTGGAGAGAGGACAGAGGAGATTTACCAGAATGATACCAGGGATGAGGGACTTCAGTTATGTGGAGAGATTAAAGAAGCTAGAATTGTTCTCTTTAGAGCAGAGAAGGTTAAGGGGAGATTTAATAGAGGTGTTCAAAACTTTGAGGAGTCTTGATAGAATACATAGGGAGAAATTGTTTCCACTGGCAGGAGGGCTGGTAACCAGAGGATACAGATTAAAGGTAATTGGCAAAAGAACCAGAGGGGAGGTGAGGAGAAATTATTTTTTTGCAGCGAGTTATAAAGATCTGGAATGCACTGCCTGAAAGGGTGGCGGAAACAGATTCAATAGTAACTTTCAAAAGTCAATTGGATAAATACTTGAAGGGGAAACATTTTCAGGGCTATGGGGAAAGAGCAGGGGAATGGGATTAATTGAATAGCTCTTTCAAAGAGCCTGCACAGGCACGATGGGCCAAATGGCCTCCTGTGCTGCATGATTCTTTGATTCTATTATATAATTTGTACTGATGTGTCACAATGAAGACTATTAATATCATCTATTTTTTCCAATTGAATTCTTACCTCTACTAACCAAAGTGAACCTGAATTTAATACACAGGTACACACAAACTTTACTACATCTAGATGAAGGTATAAATATCTCTCTTTAATCATTTCTAACCTGCCTTACAATATTTCTACAACTCTCGTTCTCATTTTCTTAATTTGAGATCCTTAATAACTATCTTCTAATTTTGCTTGATTTTTAAAAAAATTATATTTAATTTATATTTAAACTTGCCTCCACTATTGTTTTTATGGGCCTGGTTAAGCCCTGACCCATCTAAATTTATGAATGGGACTGTCAATTTGGATGATAATAAAAGGACTCCGATGTAACATTATCTTTCAATATAAATTCCCTTGGGTGCATCAAGTTTCATATCAAACGATGTACTGAAGTGGTTGGTAAACTCAAAAAGCAATCACACAGAATGGGGTAGAAACATGACTTGGCAATGTAGGGATAAGTTTATAAGTTTGCAGTCCCAGCACAGAGCCTCACCCTATGTGAGCACTTAGCTGGAATTTGGGCTGAATGCACATTTGAATTACCACTATGCACTCTCCATGGGAAGGGCCTGGCACCAGAAGCATGAACACATAAAATGATGCCTTATATGTTCATGCACAAGATAAATGAATGCTGGCTGACTTGACCAATCTGTTCAGCTGCTTCAGCAATAACCAGGTATGGGGCTGTTCACTGACAATTCCATATTGTTCAGCTCCATTCACAAACCTCCAATTATTGAAGCAGTCTTGAATGCCAGCCTACAGCAGGACCTGGACAACATCTAGGCTTGGGCAGGTAACATTCATGCCACATAAGTGCCAAGCAATAATTACTTCGAGAAAGCCTGGGCATCTCCCCTTGATCTTCAATGGCACCATCATCGCTGAGTCCCCACCATCGACATCTTGCAGAGTCACCATTGACCAAAAGATGAACTGGATCAGCCATATCAACATCGTGGCTACAAGAACAGGGCAGAGGCTGGGTTCTCCTTGGCGAATGGCTCACCTCCTGATCTCTCAACACCTAGCTACCATCTACAAGGTGCAATTTAGGAGTGTGATGGAAACCTCAACACTTGTCTGAATGGATGCAGCCACAACAACACTCACAAAGCTTATCATTATCCAGGAGAGAGCAATTCATTTTATTGGCCCCTTTGTCGCCAGGTTCAATACCCACCACCTCCATCACTAGTGGACTGTGGCTGCAGTATGTACAATCTACAGAATGCACTGCAGCATCTCACCAAAGTTACTTAACAGCACCTCTCTTCCCTGCAACATCTACCGAAAAATACAAGAGAAGCAATTTTGTGTGAACGTTATCACCGCCAAGTCACACACCATTCTGACTTGGACATATATCATAATTTCTTCATCGTCGCTGGGTCAGTATCCTAGAGTTCCCTCCCTAATGCCATAGTGAGCACACCATCACCACAAGGACTGCAGTGGTTCAAGGAGAAGACCCGCCACCACTTTAACAGGGCAACTAAGGATAAGCAATAAATGCAGCCTTGCCAGCACTGGGAACAAATTAACAAGATTGCTCTGATCTCTGAGACCGATAAAGCCAGAACAATGATGTCATGGAATAGCATGTTGAATTATCAAAGACAGCTCCGGCAAAATCACAGATACATTCTCATCTACCTCTGTCTAAATTTCCATCTATCTATAATATATTAAAAGTCTTGCACTTCCTGAAATGAAACACGAAGGGGGTTAAATTGGTCACAGACAGGATGAGGCATTCGTCCTGTCTGAACACTCACCTAAACCAAGCGTTCCAAACCAATGTTCACACAAGGATTCAATGACATTTGCACTTTCCACCAGCAGAGGGAGCCTGAACCTCTTAAAGGCAGGCTTTATCTCTGACAGGCAACCTGCATCTCTTAAAGGTAGCTGCTACCTATTATTTGCTAAAAATAAGGTACGGGTCTGCATTGACTCTGAACAGAGATCAGATATCGCACATGTAAAACAAAGATGCTAGTCCTGTCCCTGTGCTTACAAATTGTTGAATTATTTTAAAACATTGACTAAAGGTTGTGCACCACTAATCCCACATCCTCCAATCTGCATGCCATACCTCACCAATCTGCCGGTCTGAGTTGGTACCAGGCCTGCGAGAGTGCGTGCATCCGTAGTGAGGGTTGGGGGGTGCAAGCGGCCCTCCAGACATATGCTCAAAAGGCAGTGGGAAGCAGCGGGGGATGCAATCAATGCCAGGCACATTGCACCTCAACCATTGATGCAGTGCAGGAAGAAGTTCAATGCTTTGACATGAGTGGTCAAGGTGAGTGAGGTCAACTGTCAAGTGGCGTCTCCTATCACCTGCACCACTATCCGCATCCACTATTCCACACACTACACACCCCATCACCCACCTATAAGACCATAAGAGAAGGCCATTCGGCCCCTCGAGCCTGCTCCGCCATTTAATGAGATCATGGCTGATCCGATTTTTACCTCAACTCCACTTTCCCGCCTTTTCCCCATATCCTTTGACTCCCTTCCTGATCAAAAATTTGTATAACTCAGCCGTGAATATATTCAATGACTCAGCCTCCACAGCTTTTTGGGGTAAAGAATTCCAAAGATTCACGACCCTCTGAGAGAAGAAATTCCTCCCCATTTCCATCTTAAATGAGCGTCCCCTTATTCTGAGACTGTGCCCCCTAGTTTTAGATTCCCCCGTGAGGGGTAACATCCTCTCAGCATCTACCCTATCGAGTCCCCTCAGAATCTTGTATGTTTCAATAAGATCTCCTCTCATTCTTCGAAACTCCAATGGGTATAGACCCAACCTGTTCAATCTTTCCTCATAAGACAACCCTTCCATATCCGGAATCAACCTAGTAAACCTTCTCTGAACTACCTCCAATGCAAGTATGTCCTTCCTTAAATAAGGGCACCAGAACTGTACGCAGTACTCAAGGTGTGGTCTAACCAGCACCCTGTACAGTTGTAGCATAACTTCCCTGCTTTTATACTCCATCCCCCTAGAAATAAAGGCCAATATTCCGTTTGCCTTCCGGATTACCTGCTGCACCTGTATGTCGACTTTTTGTGTTTCATGTACAAAGACACCCAGATCCCTCTGTACCGCAGCATTTTGTAGTATTTCTCCATTCAAATAATATTTTGCTTTTTTATTTCTCCTCTCAAAGTGGATGACTTTACATTTTCCCACATTATATTCCATCTGCCAATTTTTTGCCCATTCGCTTAACTTGTCATTATCCCTTTGCAGACACTTTGTGCCCTCATCACAACTTGCTTTTCCACCTGTCTTTGTATCATCAGCAAATTTGGCCACAAGACACTCTGTTCCTTCATCCAAGTCATTGATATATATTGTAAATAATTGAGGCCCCAGCACTGATCCCTGCAGCACCCCACTAGTTACAGATTGCCATTTTGAAAATGACCCTTTTATTCCGACTCTTTGTTTTCTGTTAGTTAGCCAATCCTCTATCCGTGGCAGTATATTACCCCCACCACCATGAGCTCTTATCTTGTGCAGTAATGTTTTATGTGGCACCTTATCGAATGCCTTTTGGAAATCCAAATATACTGCATCCATTGGTTCCCTTTATCCACCCTGCCCGTTACTTCCTCAAAGAAGTCAGACATGATTTCCTTGTCAGACATGATTTCCCCTTCATAAAACCATGTTGACTCTCCTTGATTGTATTATGAGTCTCCAAATGTCCTGCTACTACTTCTTTAATAATGGATTCTAGCATTTTCCCAATGACAGATATTAGGCTAACTGGTCTATAATTACCTGCTTTCTGTCTCACTCCCTTCTTCAATAGGGGTGTTACGTTTGCGGTTTTCCAATCCGCTGGGACCTTTCCAGAATCTAGTGAATTCTGGAAGATTGCAACCAATGCATTTTTACCTGACGAAGGAGGAAGCCTCCGAAAGCTTGTAGATTTCAAATAAAAATTGTTGGACTATAACTTGGTGTTGTAAAATTGTTTACAATTGTCAACCCCAGTCCATCACCGGCATCTCCACATCATCCACTATCTCTGTAGCCACTTCCTTTAAGACCCTTGGATGCAAGCCATCAGGTCCAGGGGACTTGTCAGCCTTTAGACCCATTAGTTTACCTAGTACTTTTTCTCTAGTGATAGTGATTGCTTTTAGTTCCTCCCTCCCCTTTGCCCCTTGATTTTCTACTATTATTGGTATGTTATTAGTGTCTTCTACTGTGAAGACTGATACAAAATATCTGTTCAATTCCGCTGCCATTTCCTTGTTTTCCATTATTATTTCCCCAGTCTCTCCTCTAGGGGACCAATGTTTACTTTAGCTGCCCTCTTCCTTTTTATATACTTGTAGAAGCTTTTACTGTCAGTTTTTATATTTCTTACTAGTTTACTCTCATAATTTATTTTCTCCCTCTTTATTATTTTTCTAGTCATCCTTTGCTGGTCTTTAAAGTTTTCCCAATCTTCGGGCTCACCAGTAATCTTTGCCATGTTGTATGCTTTTTCTTTTAACCTGATACCATCCTTGACTTTCTTAGTTAGCCATGGTTGGTTCACCATTTTTGTGGAGTCTTTCCTCCTCACAGGGATATATTTTTGTTGCAAGTCATAAAATATCTTTTTAAATTTTTGCCACTGCTTATCCACCATCATACCATCTAATCAGTTTACCCAGTCCACTTTAGCCAATTCCACCCTCATTCCTTTATAATTGCCCTTATTTAAGTTGAATACAGTAGTTTCAGACCCAAGATCCTCGCTCTCAAACTGGATGTAAAATTCTATCATGTTATGATCACTGCTTCCCAAGGGCTCCTTTACTTTGAGATTATTAATTAATCCTGTTTCGTTACCCATTACCAGATCCAAAATGGTCTGTTCCCTGGTTGGTTCCCCAACGTATTGGCCTAAGAAACAGTCTGTAATACACTCTATGAACTCCTCCTCAGGGCTATTTTTGCCAATTTGATTTGTCCAATCGATGTGAAAGTTAAAATCGTCCACGATTATTGCATTACCTTTTTTACAAGCCCCCCTTATTTCCTGATTTATATTTTGCCCTACAGTGTAGCTACTGTTAGGGGGCCTATATACTACTCCTACCAGTGATTTCTTTCCCTTGCTATTTCTTACCTCCACCCAAATTGATTCGACATCATGATCTTCTGAGCCAAGATCATTTCTCACTATTATACCAATTCATCCTTTATTAACACCTACCAACAAACTCTTTCCATCAGTACTCAGCTCTTCCAATCAGATGCTTCCTCTCATCCTCACACATTACCATTGTTGCAAGCCACACACCCACAACTCACAGGTCACACACACTGGCAGCTATTCAACCATGACAGGCACATCACCCAGACATCCTGCAGGACACTCACCGACACATGTCCTGCTTTCTTGCAGGAGAAGGTGGCGCATAACAGGAGGCAGCAAGTGGCAGTGGCATTTAGCCCCTCGAGCCTGTTCCACCATTCAATGAGATCATGGTTGATCTGTGACCTATCTCCATATACTCGCATTAACCCCATATCCGTTAATACCCCTGGTTCATGGAAATCTATCAATCTCAGATTTCAAATTCACAATTGAGCTAGCATCAACTGCTGTTTGCAGAAGAACGTTCCAAACTTCTCCCACCTTTTGCGTGTAGAAGTGTTTCCTAACTTCACTCTTGCAAGTCCTGGTTCTAAATGTTGGGCTGTGTCCCCTAGTCCTAGTATTCAAGTATAGGACACCTCCAAAAACAGGTCCAAATGCGTCAGCCAGAAGCAATAATGCAGCAACTAACCTGTAAATCCTGCATGGTCCCTTTAAATAGCATTGGTGGGGGTCCACCAAGCACTCTAAGACATGTTTAGATGATTACGGTTAAGACAGTGCGTTGAGTGGAGTGTTAAGTGCCAAAATGGCGTGTATCACTTTAAATCAACGTTGCGCACTGATCGAACGCATATTCTCCCTACTCTACATGATGCTGGAGACGCCATCTTGGATATCCGGGAGGCCGCATAGCGCCGAAACAACGGGCACTACACGGCCCAATTTAGCACCCTTACTTCCTGTAACATTTATTCGTCATGTTTTTTCCATCATGCCTGTTTGTAACTATTAAATCTAATGGGGTCTTTTCGGGATGGAACTGCGGCAAGGTAGAACTTCTGACGATGTCTCAAATTCCAGGGTCAGGGACATTTGCATTGTGTTGGTGGGTGCCCGTGCCATTTATGGTGCAACTAGGCGCCCACTTCTGGAAATTAGGAGCAGGATCTGACAACGATGTAAAAGAGCCTCTTATGCAACTAAAAATTGTTGAAAAAATCTATTTTTTTAATAAGCTGGGTTCTGTGGGTGAGCACACATGTCGTATAAGTGCAGTGAGGGTTAATGAGAAAAAAAACAAATCCCTCATTGTCCCACATCATTATGGGTAATAATTTCAGTGGCTGCTCATTACCTCTCGGGTGAGCTCATTAACATACTGATCCCTTCTTTGCCCAGTGGCTTCAACACATGGCTGTAAGGTGAACTTTAAACCTTTGTGAACTTATTTTATCTTAAAACCAAATACTGCAGTATAAATCACATCCAAATCCTCTCCATGGAAAAATGAACACAATTCCTGAAACACAACTGAGAGTCTGAGAGAAAATTAGCCAAAAACATAAAGAGCAATAAGAAATTATTTGTAGATATATTAGTGCCAAGAGTATAGTGAAGGTAGGAGTACGGCCACTAAAAGACGAAGGAGACAAGCTTGCAGTGGAGAGTGAAGGAATGGCAGAGATACTAAATAAGTATTTTACCTCAGTTTTCACAAAGGAGGAGGATATTGGGATTGTAGAACTATTAGAAGTGGGTTAGTGGAGGTAACTACTCAGGGGGAAATGGTACTAAAGAAGTTATTCAAATTTAAAGCAGATAAATCATTGGAATCGGATGGTTTCTATCCACGGGAAGTTAGGGCAGAAATTGTAGAGGTTCTGACTATAATTTTGCCAAATTCTATGGAAAGGAAACTGGTTTCTGACGACTGGAGATTGGCAAATGTGACAGCCTTTTTCAAAAAAAGTAGACCAAGATAGGCCAGGAAGTTATAGACTAGTTAGCCTTACTTCAGTTGATGGCAAATTACTAGGGTACATAATGCGACAAAGTTATAGAGCACTTGGAGAAACATGAGGGAAAGCCAGCATAGATTTCTAAAAGGCAGGTTGAGCTTAACCAATTCATTGACTAAGTAACAGAGAGGAGAGAAAAGTTAAATACATTGAAGGTGGTTTATATGGATTTTTTTAGTAAGCATTTGATATGATACCACATAAGAGACTCATGGCAAAGATATGGCACATAGAATTAAGGGGAATGTGGCCATGTTGATACAGAGATAGTTGGAGGGCAGAAAGCATAGGTTAGGGGTAAAAGAAGCATACGTTAGGGGTAAAAAAAAGTTTCTCAGACTGGAAAGATATGGTGAGGGTAATTTTAACTTTTAGCAATATTGAAAAACAGGCGATATCAGATCGGCCGCTCGTTTTACACCTCTCCCAATTTTCCTTTCCATTGAAGTTAATGGCTAATGTGACAAAAACAATCAATGTGGACTTGATGGGCCAAATGGCCTATTTATGTGGTATAACTTTGTATGATTCAATATAAATAACTAAGCACTGGCTCCCAGCTCAATTCTGGGAAACTGGCTTTACAACTGAAGTAAAGGTTCTAATAGGCAGGATGAAGGCTGACAGCCCCTATTCCTCAGCTTTTCCCTCCCCCCAAAAATCTTGCCAGACTTCAGCACCTCTAATAGTGCCAGATTCCAGCCCCCCCTCCCCCAGTAGTTACATACCATACCCTTCCTGCACCTGGATCTCAAGACTCCATTCCCTAATCTCCCTATTCTCCCTAATCTTCCTTATCCTCAACTTTCACTCTCCAATATTCCCACACTCTGGGACCACCCCATGCTCACATATAACAGGATCCCCTACCAATGGTACCAGATCCGGACACCCCCAGAGCAGTTCCACTCCCAGAGACTTCCTTCCCCAATGTTCCCAGTCCCAGCATCCTATTCCCAAAACCCACTATCCACCTATCATTGCTTCTGGACCCTAGAAACATTATTCCAAATGCTCCCAGACCTTGACAACCCTCCCCCCCCAATCTTGATATTCCCATATTCCATGACTGCCTGCCCAATGCTTGCATAACCCAGGGCCCTCCTCCAGCAGTCTCCGATCCTGGGACTCCCAACACAGTGTTCTCACACCCCGCCATTCCCCTCCCACAGCTCCAAGATCTCTCAACATTACCAAGCAACACAACACCCATTCCCCAGTACCGCTACATGCCTGCATCTACTTGCAGCATGAAACATAGAATCACTGAGGTTTACAACACATTCAGTTATTGTGTTTGTGCCAGCTCTTTGCTACAGAAATCCAAAAGTAGAATCTCACTTCCCTGCCTTGTATCTTCTTTTGCTTCAAATATGTATCCAATTCTTCCTTAAAAAAATGCAATGGTCTCTACCTCAACCATTCTCTCTGGCAAAGCATTCCATGCTGCAACAAACCTTGTTTAAAGAAATTTCTCCTAACCATTTCTCCTCATTCTCTTAGTGAGAATTTTAAATTGACGATCCCTTTTCACTGACTCACCAATCAGAGTAAATAGTCTCCCTATGCACTCTATCAAGGCATTTCATTGCATTCCATGATTTTGTCCATTTAGAATTAAGCCCAATAGTTTATGGTGTCTGTATAAGTTAATAAGATTGCAGGATTTTCTGGGATTTTTATTAATGTTTTGAGGATCATATTCTGTGATTCTATCCATTTTCACAGAAAACCAAACATCAATGACTTTGCTGGTAGGATATGTTTACAAAATGCGCCATGGAGATGGATATGAAGTGAAATTATTTGAATTTTATATGGTCCTAGTTTAGTCTCAGTGATCAGGTCATGAACCCCGATTGCAAAGGTCACCAACCAAACACTGGAAGTTTCCCCACTCCCTTGATCACAATTGCAATCACGATGGGAAACATCTGTAGAAAGTTGGATGCATTTCATCCTGAATGGAAACATTATTTTTGTTCAGCCAGGAGCTGTCATCACTTTGCCAGAAGGAAAGGTTATGCCAGCTCTGACAAAAGATGTAGACGTTTGTAATTACTGCCCGCAGTGGTCAGGCAAACACAATCCTTTTAAATGTTAGCTTGTGTTCTGTATTTATACCAGAGGGACCTAATGGTACAGATGTAATGTGGCCTAACCTGTTTGTTTAAGTGAGATCTTTTCACGTCAAGACCTTCCAGCACTGATTTAAACCAACTGAACTAAATCAACAGTTACCTTGAACCAGAGCCTTGGAGAGCAATTACAGTCATTGCTTAGGTTTTGAACCTAATATGCTCTGTCAGTCTGAATGATTTGTGTTTATTGTACCACAGTCTCATTTCCTGGGCACGAAGTTGTGAAATTTGATGCCGTGCTAAGAGAGAAAAAAAATCGCAAGATTAAAAAATATTTGACCTCAGTGCATTTGCAAGTATGAAAGTACATATGTCTAAATGACCATTTTGGTTTGTAGTACAAAGTTGTATTGATGTTGGCAGCTGAAGTTTCCCCGATCCCAAAGCCACATGAATGGTTTCCAGTTTCAGCCAAAAAATGTTTTCCACATGCTTTAGTGTGGGCCGATTTACAAAGCAGATTTTTGTAGAGACAGCGGCCAAGGGTTTCATAAAGAGCTGCCTTCTTTGGGATCCAGGAAACCACAACAGACATATTTCTAAAGCAATCTAATTATCCGCTTGAATATTTTTCCAGATGTATCCAATGTCTAAAAATATTATAATGAAAAAGGTATTATTAAGTACCATGGATCGAATCAGTCACATAAAAGAGCTCTGTTTGCCTTGAGAAAACGTTAAGACATTTCCTCATTGTACTTCTGAAACTGGGCCTGAAATACTCAAAACAAAATAGAACGCTCAAGGGAGACGCTATTAGCAGTATCAGATTTGAACTAGTTGATAAATAAAGAAAAGAGAGACTGTGCAAGTGTGTCATCTTAGCTTCCAAATATCTGTGCACATAGTCTAAAAAAAACAAATAGAGGCTATTGATTCTAGAGCAGACAAGTCAGTCTCTTGGGTCAATCTGATTCTGACTTTTCAGTTGCCAAGAAGTTGTGCTGTTTGTAAGTAGGAGGGAATCCCCACAGAGATGGTAATATCATATTTTTATGTCCATGTTAGTCCCTTAGATCAAAAACATTGCTGGAACTGAGTTGTACCCCATGTTGATTCCCATTTTATGATCTGCTAAGACAGCCTAGTTAGATCTGTCAGTGCTTTGCTGAGAGTACTGTGTTCCACGGGTGGGATCATTTAACTAAACTCCAGTGGAACTGCTGTTTGTACAGACAAAACACTTACAAAAAGGACCCTGCAGCAAAACTTCCTGAGTATGATCATGCAGTGTAATACAATGTCTAAACTGGTAATTGTTAGCTCTTGAAGCAGCTCATCCCCAGCCCTCTATGTTTTCTTATCTTTTTGTGCTTTCAGGATAGAAGTGCGAGAGTTAATTTATAATTGGTAGAAAACTCTGATTACATAATTTCATTTACATTTAAAGGTAAGGTTAGGTCGCTGTTGAAAATGTATAAATATCCTAGAATTTCTTTGGTCAACTAATACTTGATTTTGTTCATTTTTTATAAATTCTTCCTTGAACTCCTTATAAATCGGGTGTTAGATTAAAAAGATCAAAGGTTACTAAAAGTTGTTGGACTGTGTGAAATTGGATCAACATTTAAATGCTTTACGTTACTAAACCTAAACTTATGGCTGCAAGGCATTGGTGTGATTTTCCTTTTTGTACATGAGACAATGACAAATTTGGCAGGATATTCAATTTTCAACTTATTTTTTGTCTTTGAATAAAGTCATTAAGTTAAAACATTCACACTAACCTCCTTCACTCACTTAAGCAATATTTGTGACCTGAACAATCCATGCCTGTAATACTTCATCTCTTTTAAGGGGAGTTTTGGTATGGCTGCCAGTCACCTCTGGGAAGAGACAAGAGCCAGATTATATGGCAATAATTGCTCTCCACTTTTGTAACAATCCCCATTAAAGTTAAAAGGCACTATTTTCATGAAAAAATGTTTGACAAAGTCTTTTTTTGACAGGAATGGAGAACAGCCATAGCATGTAGATAATGTGATAAAGTAATGGGAAAATGCTAGAAACTATTATTAAGGAGGCTATAGCAGGGCACTTAGAAAATCTCAATGCAAGGCAGAGTCAACACAACTTTATGAAAGGGAAATCATGTTTGACTAATTTATTAGAGTTCTTTGAGGAAGTAACAAGCAATGTGGATAAAGGGGATCCTGTGATTTTTTAAAAATTCGTTCATGGGATGTGGGCGTCGCTGGCGAGGCCAGCATTTATTGCCCATCCCTAATTGCCCTTGAGAAGATGGTGGTGAGCCCCCTTCTTGAACCGCTGCAGTCCGTGTGGTAAAGGTTCTCCCACAGTGCTATTAGGAAGGGAGTTCCAGGATTTTGACCCAGCAACGATGAAGGAACGTCGATATATTTCCAAGTCGGGATGGTATGTGACTTGGAGGGGAACGTGGTAAAATTGGATTTCCAGAAGGCATTTGACAAGGTGCCACATCAAAGGCTACTACACAAAATAAGAACTCATGGTGTAGGGGGTAACATATTAGCATGGATAAAGGATTGGTTAGCTAACAGGAAACAGAGAATAGACATAAATGGGTCATTTTCAAGTTGGCAAGATGTAACGAGTAGAGTGCCACAGAGATCAGTGCTTGGGCCTCAACTATATACAATCTATATCAATTATTTGGATGAAAGGACCGAATGTATGGTTGCTAAATTTGCTATTGACACAAAGGTAGTTAGGAAAGTAAGTTGTGAAGAGGACATAAGGAGTCTGCAAAGGGATATAGATAGTTAAGTGAGTGGGCAAAAATTTGGCAGATGGAGTATAATGTGGGAAAATGTGAACTTGTCCATCTTTGACAGGAGGAATAGAAAAGCAGTATATTATTTAAATGGAAAGAGATTGCAGAACTCTGAGGTACAGAGGGATCTGGGTGTCCTAGTACATGAATCACAAAAAGTTAGTTTGCAGGTACAGCAAATGATTAGGAAGGCAAATGGAATGTTGTCATTTATTGCAAGGGGAATGGAATATAAAAGTAGAGATGTTTTACTACAGTTGTACAGGGCATTGGTGAGACCACATCTAGAATACTATGTGCAGTTTTGGTCTCCTTATTTAAGAAAGGACATAATTGCTTTGGAGGCGGTTCAGAGAAGGTTCACTCAACTTATTCCTGGGATGAGGGGGTTATCTCATGAGGAAAGGTTGGACAAGTTGGGCCTGTATACATTGGAATTTAGAAGAATGAGAGGTGATCTTATTGAAACATATAAGATCCTAAGGGGTAGATGCTGAGAGGATGTTTCCCCTTAGAGAGACTAGAATTAGGGGCCACAGTTTTAAAAAAAGGGGTCTCCCATTTAAGACGGAGATGAGGAGAAATGTTTTCTCTCAGAGGGTCGTGAGTCTGTGGAATTCCCTTCCTCAGAGAGCGGTGGAGGCAGGGTCATTGAATATTTTTAAGGCTGAGTTAGATAGATTCCTGATTAACAAGGCAGTCAAAGGTTATAGTAAGTAGATAGGAAGGTAGGGTTGAGGTCACAATCAGATCAGCCATGATCTTTCAAATGGCAGAGCAGGCTCGAGGGGCTGAATGGCCTACTCCTGCTCTTAATTCGTATGTTCGTAAGTATTTCACTATATCACAAACAAAAAAGAGATTTCCAAACACTTTTTCATGAAGATGGTGCTCCTTTAAACGGAAAGGAATCTTAGTAGCAGATAAGACCAAGTGGTAGAAATTCCACAGAAGATCATTGAAAACCTCTCAGAAACAGTGTAAACAGCCATTTACAGCTTTTCTCCAGGGTTCCCGTCAAAGTTATGGCCAGAGACCAGGGAAGCCCCTGCGGAAATTCTACCCCCTAAACTTGGATGTCTCATGGGAAATTATACAAGTGAATTTAAAAAGGGTTCAAGGTAGACAAAGGACCAGGGCCTGATCTCATTTAAACTAGGGTACTGAAATCTTGTCTGATGCCCTGGTGAACATTATCAAAAGCTCACAGAACTGGGGTTGTGCTAGATTTCTGGAGAAAAGCACATGTAAGCTCCTATTTTTAAAAATGATTAAAATCAAACCTGCAAACCTTAGGCCAGTGAGTATGACCTCTGTGGTGGGGAAGCTAATGGAAAGTATCATTACAGGGTTATTATAGCATTACTTTGGATGATCATCTAGAATGTACAGGGCTGATATGAGATACCCAACACAGCTTCAGAAAACAGTGGTCATGTTTGACAAAACTGATCTAGTTTTGTTGAAGAAGTCACTATGATGTTACATCAAAGAGGCTTGATAGAAATCCTCTATTTAGATTTTCAAAGAGCTTTTCATAAGGTACCCCATGAGGGAATGTGCATGAAAATTAGGTCCCATGGTATGAAAGTGAAGATGTAAGATGGATAACAAATTTTCTATGAGACTGTAAACAAAAGGTTTTAAATAGGGTAATTTCACAATGGTCACAGTGGGGTTCCCAGGGTGTCCAGGGTTGGATGCTCGGTCCCCTTTTTATTATATTTGTTAATGATCCAGAAGAGGCACAGACAGTACAGTCATTAAATTAATTCACATATAATGCCAAATTATGCGGTAGGGTTAGGACTTCAGAAGAGAGAAATCGATTGCAAATAGATCGAAAGAGATTGGGGAAGTGGGTTCAAGATTAGCAAATGGCTTTCAATATATATAAGTGTACAATTATGCACATAGGTGCACAGAATACAGATATAGAATCTAGCATGAGTGGGTGTAAATAAAGGTAACTGGGAGAGAGAAAGATTTGGAAGTGATCATTGATCATTCCCAGAAAGTTCAAGTGCAATGTCAGGAGGCTGTGGCCAAAGCAGAAAGGGTCTTGGGCTGCACTGCCCAGACTATTCAGCTCTACAATAATAATGCTTTGGTTATTTGTAGTATTGTGCAAAGAAGAATATTGTGGCCCTGGGGAACGCACTGAGAAGGACAACATGGATGATCCCTGACCTAAGATTATTGAGCTTTAAAGATTGCCTTAAAGCCTTGAGTTCATATTCACTGGAGAGGAGTAGCTTAGAGGAGATTTCATTCAGATATTTAAAGTTGTTAAAGTGGATAAAGTGTTTGAGGTGAAAGGATTTGGGCCACCCATACCAACTGAGAAAGCAGGGAGTGAGGTTAGATGTTTGGGAGGTTTTATTTTCTTGACCTGTGGAGCAGAATTCTGGTGATGGTAATTAAAACTGACTCCTTGCAGTCCTTCAAGAAGGCATTAGATGAATTTTAGGAAAATGAAGTGAACATGGGATAAGGAAAGTAAGATTAATTATTTTGGGAACTAGCTAAGAGGTTTGGGGCCTCCTGGGCCTAACTGATTGTATTTAAGGATTAGAGAGGAATTCTTAATGGAAGATTCCTAAAATGGCTGCAAACTCTGTTTTTTTTGCTTCTCCTAGGAGTTGGGGGTGTGGGGTCTGGTACATGAGGATGAGATCACCAAAAAATGGGGCCGGTGCATATGAGCTGGATGGCCTTTTCTCGACCTAGATATACAGCATGACATGACATAAGTTTAAGTTGTTTTATTATAAATATAGATATCCCGTTGCCTTCTGTATAAACAATGACAATCAGTGGAACACCAATTTATTCCTCTTTAGAGAAGACCTTTGTAATGATCTTGTAGATTAAGCTGGCTATTCCACTTCTTCCTATTGTGTATCATTTCATGTAGCATGTAATTCAACGTAATGTCTGCGTTGCATTACATTGTACAATAATAAGTCAGCTGATTTTTGTCTTTCATTTTTATCCATCCAGCTCGCAAAGAGGTTTGACCTTATGAGGGATTCAAAAGTCTTGTAATTGCTGCTATTGAGTTTTGCTATATAGGACATATGAAACTGTAACACTTTATGTCAAGGTGGTATTTTGAGACCATGTTCTAATGCATTTTAATGATTTGCAGTGATAGCTTCAATTAATACACTATCTTCGAAAGTGTCACTTTATCTGCACTGGCTAATGTCTGACACAAATATATTTAAGTTTTATTGACGCACTCAACATTTATGATCTAAACACTCAATAAAACTTCATATTATTACTGGTATTTATAGCAAATGTCACAATTAAATGTTCCTGCCTCAAATTTTCCTTGTAAAGATAATTTTTATATCTACAAAATCACCTAAAGAATATCATTTCAACCAACATCACTTTAAAAGAAACAGATTATCTGGTCCTTATCACAATGCTGTTTGTGGGACCTTGCTGTGTGCAAATTGGCTGCCACGTTTACAACAGTGACCACACTGTACTTCAAAAGTACTTAATTGGTTGTAAAGCGCTTTGGGACATCCTGAGGTCATGAAAGGCAATATATATATGTAAGTTCTTTCTTTTCTTCCTTTCTTAGAATTCCTCCTCCTCAACGGAAATACAGAAATTGGATTTAAACAATATGAAATAATAATGCAAATTATGACCACACAACAGCGAGCCAGTGAGACCTCCCATAAATGCATCTTTTGTTTCTTCTGGAGTCTCATGTTTCAAAAGATAAATAATAATCAGGCAGCGCTTGAGTTTCTGTCATTTGTAACACTCACTCAATTGTTCTACTGCAGTTGAGTAAATTACAGTTCCGAACATAAAACCATCCAAAACTGCTTCATGTGTGTCACAACATTTTAAAACCAATCACTGTATTGCAAAGCTCAGTTATTTATTAGATCTTGCAAAGGTTTATTTCATCTAAATTGCTGATAGCCCCCTTTCATTTACGCTACACATTACTGCATCTCATTCATCTCATAATTTCAACTAAATTGAGCACTGACAAATTTTATAATCCGTCTCTAATTGTGCGCCAGACTGAAACTGATTATACAAAATTCCAAGCAATTATAAGGCCCTCTGAGAAATGTTGGCAGCAAACGTGGATTATATGCCTATAATGGAAAGCCAGATGGAAAAATACTGAACACAAACCTTACCTAATATGTTTTCTCTGTCAAAAACATGTGGTTTAAAAATATGTGAATATTAATCTCTGAATGCAGTTAACCTTGGGTGCATACAGGAAACATATTCACAGATTGCAACCTGTGCATAGTTTGTGCCTTATTTTATCTCCCAGCTTGATTTATTTAATCCTCATTATTGTGCAGGAAAGTAAGAACAGCATAAGAACATAAAAGCATAAGAAATAGGAGCAGGAGTAGGCCATACGGCCCCTCAAACCTGCTCCACCATTCAATAAGATCTTCTACCTCAACTCCACTTTCCCGCTCTATCCCCATATCTCTTAATTCCCTTAGTGTCTAAATATTCATCGATCTCAGTCTTGAATATACTCAACGACTGAGCATCCACAGCCCTCTGGGATAGAGAATTCCAAAGATTCACAACCCTCTGAGTGAAGAAATATTTCCTCATCTCAGTCCTAAATGGCTGACCCCTTATCTTGAGACTATGACCCCTTGTTCTAGCCTTTCCAGCCAGGGAAAAGAACCTCTCAGCATCTACCCTGTCAAGCCCTCTAAGAATTTTATACGTTTCAATGAGATCACCTCTCATTCTTCTAAACTCCAGAGAATATAGGCCCATTCTACTCAATCTCTCCTCAGAGGACAACCCTCTCATCCCAGGAATCAATCTAGTGAACCTTTGTTGTGCCCACTCTAAGGCAAGTATATCCTTCCTTAGGTAAGGAGACCAAAACTGTACACAGTACTCCAGGTGTGCTCTCACCAGAGCCCGATATAATTGCAGCATAGAAACTATTTCCGCTGGTTCGCGAGTCTAGGACTAGGGGACATAGCCTAAAAATTAGAGCCAGGACTTTCAGGAGTGAAGTTAGGAAACACTTCTACATGCAGAGGGTGGTAGAAGTTTGCAACTCTCTTCTGCAAATGGCAGCTGAAGTTAGCTCAATTGTTAATTTTAAATCTGAGATTAATAGATTTTTGTTAACCAAAGGTATTAAGGGATATAGGGCTACGGCGGATATATGGAGTTATGTCACAGATCAGCCATAATTTCATTGAATGGTGGAACAGGCTCAAAGGCTAAATGGCATACTCCTGTACCTATGTCCCTATGTTCCCTGGAAATGAATCTTGGTATGAGTCTGATTACAGGCTGTGACTTTTACAAAGATATAAATGTTGACCCTTCTGAGAGTGAAACTTTAATAAAAATTGAATATTTAGCCCCAAGCTATTCAACTTGTCAATATTGTATTAGTCCTGTTGTGCAACAGTAATGAAAATGAGTCTATTTGTGAATAAAAGAAATAGTGGAAAGTTGGGTAGGAAAACATAAAACGTCTGTCAACTATTTTCTTAAATGAAAACTCTAGGCTCCAGACAACTTACATTAAGACCCTAAATGTTGCTCATTGGAACATAAGAAAGCCCACTTCTCCCGCACCCCACACTTTACCCATCTGTTTAAAATTTCCAAAAATATTTAGACTAGGATTCTTCTCCACAATTCCATAGAGAATGACAGAAAATGTAGGCAGTGAGGCCTCAACACCCCGGCCAGGAATCCACCACCCTCCCACCCCCACCACTGCACAATCCTCAGGACTGATGGCGGGTTCCCTTTATAGGTAGGAAATCCACCGGGATCCTGCCATGCATATTTGATTACTCCAACTCAGGAATGGGTCAGGGTTGGGGTGAAATCAGAGGGCTGGGCGGAAGTCCCATCCTGCTTGAAATTCACACCAAAGAGAATAATCCCAGCCATAGTCTTCTCCAATATCTAACTCTGAGCCCAAATTTATTTTTCAGCATTTTATCTACACAGAAAAATAAAACAACGGTAATTTTTCATTAATTTTAATGGATGGAAAATTGTGGGAAATAGCCTCCCAAATTCCCAATGTGCACTCCTGGTGGTCAAGACTTCCCATCAGGAGTGCAATTTTGTTATGATCTGGAATGCACTGCCTGAAAGAGTGGTGGAAGCAGATTCAGTAGTAACTTTCAAAAGTAAATTGGATATATACTTAGAAAGGAAAAATTAGCAGGGCTATGATGAAAGAGCTCAGGAGTGGGAATAATTGGACAGATCTTTCAGAGAGCCGGCACAGGCACGATGAACTGAATGGCCTCCTTCTGTGCTGTATGATTCTATGATACTCCTAACAAGCTTCAAAGCAAATATTTCCACAAGTATCGTGTGACCTTACATGTAACACAACTTGCCCAACTAAGTAAATTTTGCAGATGACAATTACATTTTATTTCTAAAAAAGTGAGTGTGTTCCACTTACCGAGAGCAGCCATTCATTGCTGTGTGAGATAATGAGCTGCTCTTGATCATAGGTGATGATGCCACACTCTTCCCTTTTACTGGCTAAAATCACAGTATCGGTCTTTTATAATTAGGAGATTTCATAAAAATTGAATCATAATTTTGATCAAAGAGGAAGAGTTTTGTAGATAGTGATTCTACACTCTGGTTAATGGGAAAAATTAACTTAAAAAGACATATGGGTCCTAGATTTCCATATAATTGCAGTCAACAGCAAGCATTGTGACATCATCATCTGGTGCTAAAAGACCACCAAGGTGGTTCCAAAGCATAGGCACAACCATTGCGGAGGATGTAGAAGATACATTCGCCCTCCCCCTCATTATCTTGGTATGGATTATGTCCCCCGTTCCCTTTGTTCCAAATCCTAGAATTGTCTCAAATTCTACCCCCAACCCCTCCACTCCCCCTCAACTCTTTATAAGTAGATATGCCTCTGCTCCAATGCAGTTAATAACTGCTCTCAGCATGTGGAAAATATACATTTCAAAATTTGTTTTAAATGCAGAGATTAAATGGTGAGACCTGAATTTGTGTTAGCGACTTAATATTGAAGGCCTGTTCTACATATTAAATAGAATTTGTAAAGCCTGCAGTTTCCCTTTTAGGTGACCCAGAAGCACAATTGTGAAGGTACATAATTCTCTGCTCTACGATCTTGACCACGATCATGAATTCAACCTGCTAAGCAGTATGTAAAATTTATCAGTTTCTAGTCATTTGTCACCATGAGCCAGTTACGGACACCAAGGGACATGATTTTATCATGGCGGTGGAATGTCAGCCCGGTGGGGGGGGGTTGGTCAATGGGCACATGGGAAACCCGTAAAAAAATGTCCTACCTTTTCTCGAGCGATCACAACGTAATTGATGGTCATTAATGTGGCTTCCAGGTTTGGCGTCTCCAAGCTGTGCAGCAGGCGCACTGTGCACCCGAATGACATGCTGTCAGCTGCAGTATTTAAAGAGCCATTGCAAGAATGGCTTTAGCAGGAGAGAGAAGTAATTCATGAAATTGGCGCAGCAAAGGACCAAACCGGCGCCAAGGTTCAGTGACTCCTCACTTGAGGTGCTGCTGGCCGGGGTGAGGAGGAGGAAGGAGACGTTATACCCGGCGGACAGGAGGAAGCGCCCAGCCTCTGCCACCAAGAAGGCCTGGCTTGAGGTGGCAGAGGAGGTGACCAGCAGTGGCAACATCTCCCACAGTTGGGTGCAGTGCAGGAAGCGCTTCAATGACCTAACCCCGTCAGCAAAAGTGAGTACAGTTACTGATTCACCTGCATTCTATGGCACACATCACCCTCCTCATACTCTGCCCTGCGAAGCCCACTCCATCACATCACTCCTCACACCCACTTAAGGCTCATCGTCAACTTACCTTCCCTTTCTATGCACTCCTCACCTCCACATTTGTGAACCCACCACTCCCACTCACCCCAATCCTGCTGCAATGTGATAGATCTGTCGTGTAGTCACCCTCTGATGCATCTCTTTCATTGTCAGCCTCACCCAAATCAACTCATCCATCGGGTGACCACTTCACCCTCACTCACTTTTTCCCCTTGTAGGAGAAGAGAGTTCAGAATCCATGGGAGAGGGCGAGGACCGGAGCGGGGCCATCGCAAATAGTGGTCCTCACAGAGGCAGAGGAAGAGGTGTCATAACCAAGCAGAACGATGGAGCGGCTGGCTATCACGGATGCCGAGACTGGCACCCCGCAAACGTCTGGTGACAGAACTTTAACATTCATCACACATAACATGGATTGATGTTGTTAATGATTGACATGTTTCACACCTCAGTATGCTCATCGTAACATTACATCTATGATGATTCTTAATATTGCCTTATGTTCTCTTCCAGGCCCTTCAAGGACTGAAGTCGTGGAAGAGGGCGATTTCTCAGAGGAGCTCCCTGCCTCTGGGGGCACACCGCACATTATAGCGAGCCATTCACCAGCGCAGATACATCTCGGTGGGTCCTATTAGTGAGTTAATTGGGTTGACACCTGGTCAGTCACCACACACAAGTGAGCACAAGCAGACACTGGTGGCAGGGGTAGCTGTGGAGAGTCTGCTCCAAGCTGTTGTCCAGCAGGGTGGCAGGAGTGATGTGGCCATGGCCCAGGAGAGGGATGATGGTGAAAGGGGACATGGAAGTGGGGACGCCACTCAAAGTGCTCCCACGTCTCACCCATTGTCCCCCTCTCAACCAGTACCCACAATGCTGCCTCCTCTCCACATGGCTGGGTCTGCCCCTGCACAGGTGCAGTCTTTGGCGGGACCCTCAGGGGCTCCAAAACCCAGAGGGTGTAGGCCGAAAGCATCTAAGCAGTCAGGGCATGAACCTGAGCAACCTGCCACTACCTCTGTTGCAGCCATAGGGGATGCACCACGTAGAAGTAGTAGGAAGAGAAAGGCTAAGGTTTTGTAATCACAAAGGGTGTCTGACAGAATGTTGTGTTTTTCATTTAAGTTTGTTTTTTGTTAAATTCACATTGAATGTTATAATTCTCACCACTACTGCCACGTGTTGCCCATTCTTGAGTCCCTTTGGTGAAAGCGCCCTTACACGTACTTCAACATGAACGGCGACACTTGATGCCGCCCATTGGGTTTACAGTGGGTGTATGTGTGGTTGTAGGAATGTTTTGTGCAGGGGGTGGGGGGGAGGGGCTGGTGATGGTGGTCGTTCCAGGTGGTCTGAGTACTTGACTATCTTCACTTTGCAGATCTCCTTATGAGAATCTATCAAATATGAGTGACTCCCTGGCATCATGAGTAGCCAGGTGAGCCGCTGCTCTGCCGATGGGTTGCCTATCATCCTCCTCGTCATCAATGTTGATGGCAGGTGCAGATGCTTCATGAGCGCATGGGACCTCATCCACCAGGAATCCTCTCTGTTGAGCGATGTTGTGCAGGACACAACTGACGGATTATTATTCTACACACTCTCGCTGGTGCATACCTGAAGAGCTCCTCCAGATCGACCCAGGCACCGGAAGCGCATCTTGGGCATTCCTATGGCCTGTTCAATTACAGACCTGGTGGTGATGTGACTGTTGTTGTACCTGTACTGTGCCTCGCTGGTGAGGTTTCCCTGAGGTATCATGAGCCATATCTGCAGGCGGTGTCCCTTGTCTCCAAGAAGTCTGTTTTGTACGTGGAAGAGGGCCGGGATGTTGGATTCATGCAAAATGAAGGAATCATGGCAGCTGCCAGGGAATTTGGCACACACCTGCAGAAACCCCTTCCGGTGATCACAAACCAGCTGCGCATTGATGGAGTGATATCCCTTTCAGTTGATGAACAGTCCTGGCTCATGTGGAGGTCCTCGGATTGCTCCGTTTGTGCAATCAATTGCGCCCTGTACCCATGGGAAGCCAGCCAGAGAGTAGAAACCCACTGCCCTCTCAGTCTGGCTGATGTCGTTGATGGGGAAGTTGACATAGTCAGATGTCCTGCAAAACAATCCATCCGTGACTGTCATATACACTTATGTGCAGTCACCGGTGGCACCCTGAATGGATATGAAGGCAAAGAATTTGAGGGCAATGGTGACTTTAACTGTCGAAGGCAATGCTTTGCCACCAGGCCCAGCCGGGAGCAGCTCTGCGTAAAGGAGTGTGCAGATGTCTGCGACCACCTGGTGACTCAATCTGAGCCTTCGTAGGCACTGCTCCTCAGAGAGGAAACTCAGCCTCTGTCTGTAGACCCTTGAACGCAGGGAGCGCTTCCTGCGATGTCGGCCCCTCCATTGTTACCCTCTCTGCTCTTCTGCAGATCCTTGTGGCTCACCTCTGTCTTGTGGAGCTGCAGCTCCCAGAACTGCATGCCGTGCCTGCCATGGATGCTGATGTGCCACCTCCTCAGATGTACTGCTGAATACATCCACTGTGCCCCCCCAATCCTGATGGTGTCAGTTTGAGGGAGTCCAAAAAGTAGGTAAATATGTGTAAAACACAAGAATTCTGAGTGTGAACAAAGAAATCTGAGTCTTAGCACAAAGAACTCCCAACCAAAGGTTCATCTGAGAGAACTGCTTGCCCTACTGCAAAATTTCATCTTTTATCCCCATCTGTCAAACGCTGGTTTAAATGTCCAAATGGCTGCCAGCTGCAACTCTCCTCCGTTTCCATGCATGTTTCAGAGGCCACAGGAAACATGTTGAGGCAGAGTTAAAATCCTTTCCCTGCCTCAATACACAAAAAATTAAACAGTTTAACAAGTTTAACTATCTTTATTACTGCTTTAATTGCCGGTGGGACTTCTGGCTTCCTGAAGCAAGCGCGCACCCAGATGCGTCTGGGTCAAACGCGGAAGTCGATGGGTTGGAGCCGGGATTCGTTCCCACTCCTGAATTCTCTGATTTTGATTGTTCCCCTTCCCTCAATCCACCTAATCTTGGGGGCTAAAATTGTGCCCCTTGCCTTTTATCATACCTCTGTATTTCCCACTGACTGATTATTGGAGTTGAAAGTTATGAAGGAGTCTAGCACTCCCATTTACACTCATAGCTACAAAACAATGAGGAGATTTTTTTTGTTTGTTCTCTGGATGTGGGCACTGCTGGCAAAGCCGCATTTTTATTGCCAATCCCTAGTTGCCTTGAGAAGATAGTGATGGGCCTTCTCCTTAAACTGCTGCAATCATTGTGGTGATGGTGCTCCCATAATAGTATTAAGTACGAAATTCCACGATTTTGACACAACAATAACTTGAATTTACATTATGTCTTCACACAGAAAAATGTTCAAAGGTGCTTAGAACAATTAAAGAACAGTGGTGTATGTCCAAGTCTGGATGGTGGGTGAGTTGGAGGGGAACTTGGATGTGATGGTGTAATGATCTTGTCGCTTAGTTGTCCTTCCTGGTGGTAGAGGTCATGGAGTTGGGAGGCATCATTGATGTAAGCTTGGTGTATCCTGAAGCTCCTACATACTGCAGCCATGGTACACTAATGGTGAAGAGGGTGGAAATTAAGTCCAGTGGCAAGGGTGCCGATCAAGCAAATTGCTTTGTCCTGTATGGTGTCGAGCTTCTTGAGTGTTGTTGCATCTGCACCCATCCCGGTGAGTGGTGAGTATTCCACTACACTCCCGACTTAAGTCTGTAGTTATTGAAGAGGGGTTAGAATGTGAGCCACTCATCACAGAATACCCAACCTCTACCCTGCTGCTGTAACCAAATTTATGATATGGTTGGTCCATTTACGTTTCTGGTCAATGGTGATCCTCACAATGTTGATTGTAGGGGACTTAATGATCGTGGTGCTATTGAAGGTCAGGAGGAGGTGGTTGCGTTTTTGCTTGAGATGAAAATAGATGTGACAACAGAAGCCAAGAAAAAATATCGAATCACTCCTTTGATTAACAGATTGATTTAATAGAAACATATTTTACAAAGCATGTCTTGTGAAAAACAACTATTGTAATCTGTTCCAAAGCAAAATTCTGCAGATGCTGGAAATCTGAAATAAGAACAGAAAGTACTGGAAAAGCTCAGCAAGTGAGGCAGCATCTGTGGAGAAAGAAAGAGTTAACTTTTCAGGTCGATCTGAAACATTAACTCTGTTTCTTTCTCCACAGATGCTGTCTATTATAATCGGTGATGTTCCTATCTGTTCTGCACAAGTACTATCACAGTCCTCAAAGGAATGAAAAACTGATTTTGTTTTTCAAATCTTGCTGTCTGAATCAATCTTTCTTTTCTATGCATTTATGTTTCCCCTATAAAGGGTGCTAATTGCTACCACTCAATCTCATTTAATCTATATTTGTATTGTATATTTTTCAGTGAAACTACACGTAGTTACAGATGGGAGGTTTGGTTCTAATGGATCAAGTTCTGCTACCTTTTCCTTCCATCCCCTATTAAGCTGAAATTCCTCATTCAGTGTTTTGCTTCACTTAGAGACCCTTATTGAGAACTACCCAAATTTACCCAGTCAAAATGGAAGACAGCTGTAAAACAGGAGCGAATGTAAAACTATTATTGCTAAGTTATAAATGTAAAATTACGTATTACCAAACCAGCAAGTCAGTTGGTAGTAGAAGATTGTGGATTCGAGCTCCACATCATGATTTTAATACGTAACCTGCACTGGCACTCCAGTGCAATAGTGAGGGCGTGGTGCATTTTTAGAGGAGCTGTCCCTTTGATGAGACATTAAACCAAGATCCTGTCCGTCATTGAGGTGGACATTTAAAGATCCATGGCATTATTTGAAGAAAAGCAAGGAATTGTCCCGATATTTCAGCCAGCAATTCTCCCTCCTCTAATATCACCAAAAAAAAATAGATTGACTGATCGTTCATCCCATTGTTGTTTGTGGGGCACTGCTTACATATTAACAATCACTCCACTCCAACAAGTAATTCTCTTTGTGAATGGCATTAAGACATAAGAATGTGATAAAGTGCTCTATAAATGTAAGTATATCATTCTTTTAAATCACACTATGGGGTAGGTTATACGAGTCCTCACCCATGGCTAGGTATGTCGCCCATTGCCAGTGTGTATTGGAAACAATTTTGTAATATGCATTGGTGGCCAATGAAGACTTGGAAAATCTACCCATATGTTTTTATTTTTTTCAGCATAGTTTAACTTATATTGTAATTTTTAAAAAACTTTTATAGTTGCTGTCCACACTAACATCCCAGTGCAAATGTGGCAGCATCTAGGTACCCTCAATTAACAGGATACCATGTAGCTAATTAGCTTCAGCATTAGAATAAGGAATGATTGAGTTTGCTTTTATTTTTTATGGCATGGTCCCTGAAGATTTTCCAAATAGACATAACTGCAGGAATATTGCTAACAAGCTAATAATCAATAATGAAATCTGAGTTTTTCAAGTATATTTCTGGCCATCAGGACTTTTATTTACTGTCGTAAGGGAAGAAAGGGGCCATTAATGCGCTGTTGTCAGTCGGCTTTGTGATAGGGAAATCATGTTTGACAAATAATTAGAGTTCTTTGGGGAAGTAACAAGCAACGTGGATAAAGGAGATCCTGTGGATGTGGTGTACTTGGATTTCCAGAAGGCTTTTGACGAGATGCCACATCAAAGGCTACTACACAAAATAAGAGCTCATGGTGTAGAGGATAGCATTTTAGCGTGGATAAAGGATTGGTTAGCTAACAGGAAACTGAGAGTAGGCATAAATGGGTCATTTTCAGGTTGGCAAGGTGTTACAAGTGGAGTGCCACAGTGATCAGTGCTTGGGCCTTAACTATTCACAATCTATATCAATGACTTGGATGAAAGGACCGAATGTATGGTTGCTAAATTTGCTGATGACACAAAGGTAGGTAGGAAAGTAAGTTGTGAAGAGAACATAAGGAGTCTGCAAATGGACATAGATAGGTTAAGTGAGTGGGCAAAAATTTGGCAGATGGAGTATAATGTGGGAAAATGTGAACTTGTCCATCTTTGACAGGAGGAATAGAAAAGCAGTATATTATTTAAATGGAGAGAGATTGCAGAACTCTGAGGTACAGAGGAATCTGGGTGTCCTGGTACATGAATCACAAAAAGTTAGTATGCAGGTACAGCAAGTGATTAGGAAGGCAAATGGAATGTTGTCATTTATTGCAAGGGGAATGGAATATAAAAGTAGAGATGTTTTGCTACAGTTGTACTGGGCATTGGTAAGACCACATCTAGAATACTGTGTGCAGTTTTGGTCTCCTTATTTAAGAAAGGACATAATTGCTTTAGAGGCGGTTCAGAGTAGGTTCACTCGACTGATTCCTGGGATGAGGGGATTATCTTATGTGGGAAGGTTGGACAAGTTGGGCCTGTATACATTGGAGTTTAGAAGAATGAGAGGTGATCTTTTTGAAACATATAAGATCCTGAGGGGACTAGAAGGGGTAGATGCTTAGGGGATGTTTCCACTTGTGGGAGAGACTAGAACTAGGGGCCACAGTTTCAAAATAAGGGGTTTCCCATTTAAGATGGAGATGAGGAGAAATTTATTCTCTCAGAGGGTCGTGAGTCTGTGAACTCCCTTCCCCAGAGAGCGGTGGAGGCAGGGTCATTGAATATTTTTAAGGCTGAGTTCGATAGATTCCTGATTAACAAGGGAGTCAAAGGTTATAGTAGGTAGACGGGAAAGTAGGGTTGAGATCACAATCAGATCAGCTATGATCTATCAAATGGCAGAGCAGGCTCGAGGGGCCGAATGGCCTACTCCTGCTCTTAATTCGTATGTTCGTATGAAAGACTGTAACACAATAAATAGGCCATTTTTTTCCTTTGACTTAAGAAATTGTCAGTAATTGCAGAAATCAAAAATATCCAGCGAATCCCTCCAAGCAAAAATAATTTGAATAACTGAACTGTTCTGCTGAGACAGTTTTTCATAGTGCACATTAAATCAATTGAATTAAATGTACTGGTTTATATAACATCTCTTATGTAAAGAAAACCCTGTAAAGGATTCATGGTCAGCAGCACTTGTTCCCATGACTGGACTACTTGAAGCAATTTATTGAAACCAAAAACCATAACAATTATCTGGGAGGAGTCTGTTCATTTATTGTGTATTCTCCTTTTAGAAATACCAGAAAGAATTGAATCATATCAGTCCAGAAACCAGCATACTCTAAAGGCATTTCTTTTCATAAACACCTCAATAATAACAACTGATGCACTTGACTGCTTGAAAAAGGCAGGAAGGATGATGCAAAGCACATCAAAACTGCATCCCCTTTAGCAATAGGTGAAGGTCACAGGAACATTCTCACATTTAATTCCCATTGTGGGAAATGGCTTGGTGATCCTATCAGTTGTAGCATGTGTTTTTCATTAACTGATGATATATCAAAGAGGCAATTTGTGTTGACGCAGAAATAAAAGCTGGCACAAATCTGCTCATATTGCGAATTTAACCTGCTGACCGATAGAGATTTACCAATTCATGCTATGAAAGATTTTCTTTATTTAGTGAAATGCTCACCTGTGCCCACATCAGCTAATTGAGAAAAAGTTTGGCCATATGCTTAACAGATCTATAAATGGATTCACAAAGTCAGTGGAATTTTTTATGGATTAGAATGCATAGACCCAAATGAGCAGACTTTTAAAAATATGCTTGCATATAATATACTGTCCTCATCTTAGCATTAGAGTTCATGGTACAGTATTTTTAATCAAAATTACTCAGGTGACAGAAATATTGTAAATTTTTAGCATTTAAAACATTTTTTTAAAGGAAACCACCTAGAACATTGTAGAAATGTTTGAGTACATAGAGTAAACTGGATTTAAATTAAAATAGTCTCTTAGGAGGGAGACTAAGAAGTTGAAATGGTATCAATAGTCCTTTTACTTCTGGATTCTGAGTCTAAATCCAGCCCAAATAGCAAAAAGAGAGTGTCTTCTGTCTGATGGCTGAGAGAGTTCTAAATTAAAGTAGCTTAGGATGACTCAACGCAATTGCTAGTAGGCATGAGTCCACAAAACAAACTCATTCAGATCTAATTGGCACTAAGTTTGCTAACTCAAACAGACAAGCCACAAGAAAGTCTGGCATGCAAAATGCCAGTGGCGTGAGAGCAGATACTCTTTCTGAGCTTGAGATTTAGATGCGCTGTTGGGGCAGCGTAGACAGAAGTTCACACTGCATTTATATCTGATCTAGGAGTGTTTGACATTGGGTCCAAGAAGTGAGAAAATACTCAATTTTTCAGCACAATGCCAAAATAAAAGCCCCCCCCCCATGGAGGGTGCACGCACATGCACAATCTCTCACACATACACATACTCACAGTCTCACACTCAGGTGCACACTCACAATCACACTCACTAATAACAAATATGCTTGCTTCATATCTTTGTGGTTATTGATCACATTCTAAAATAACACCCTTTTGTTAGTGTACGAGACCAGCTTAATTAGTACTTTTCTGAGAAGCTGGGAAGCCTCAGCGGACAAAAGCCAGTCATTGTTCCTGTCTCACAATGGCTGATAATGAGGAAGAATGCCAGCTGTGGAGGAGTTTGTATGATTATTAAAGAAGCAGGAATATATTTTAAAATTGTAACCTTTTGTGTTTAGTGAGACATTCTTATTATTCCATCAAGCTGTGACTACTGTGGAGTCCTATTTGAACAACTTTTTTCTTCACCTGACTTTTTTAATGAATTTGTCAAAAGCGTATTGCATCAATTACATATTTTCTCCTTCAACAGAATATGAAAGAGCAACAGAAGAACAAGAAAATAATGTGATCAGCTAGCTTAGTGGCACTGGAAGTATCAGTCTCAATCTAGAAGATTGATTTGAATCCACACCTTTACTGATAATTGAATTCATTTACCCTTTTAGGGAAGTCAAGATAAAGTTCTGCATGGTAGCAGAAGGATCCATTTTTTAGGATAGAATGATAGAGAATTGGGCAGAGCAGTTCTCTTGGATTAGATGACTATAGAAGGGGAGAAGTGTACAGCCCATACTGTTCCCCCTTCTTTACTAAAGAGTAAAGTAAGCTAATGTGAGGCAGTGGTACTCAATCAAAAAAAAATCTAAATAAAAAGGAAAGTAGAATTGTAAAAGGTGGATTAATGTTATTCCAGATAAAGTTTGTTGAACTAAATGAAGTCTTATGCCAATGGAAGCTTTAAGTCCCTAAAGAAGGATGGTCTAGTTTTCCTTTAATGATCTCTTTAACAGAACCTGAGACAGTTACATAACCACATTTGGTTAAAAAAGACTCATTTGTGGTTTGCTGTAAAAAAAAATTGTTCTTTTCCTATGCGAGGCCACTTGCTGTCAGTGGTCTGAAGCCAAACCCAAAGACTGTAATAAAGTCAAATGGACCATTACAATAGTCAGGAAGGCAACTTTTGGGAATGCACATTGAGGAGCTCTTTTGGTTTGGATGAACCTTTGCCTTTAAAGAAAGGATGCTGCTCATTCGCACCATGACAGTATTGTATACCTCTCTGAGTGTACATTGTGCCATTTTCTTTCCATGGCTGTTGGCCAAGTATCTGCTGTCTGTAGCTAAAACTAAAACTACACACTAAAACAACTACAGTGTGCATTTAAAAACTTCCAAAATGTTTTGATCGCCAGTAGTCTACTAGGTATGTAGATATGTAGCTGGATAGTGAAGAAGCCCAGTAAGGAGGGGGAGTGTGACTTGTAGTGGGTATGTATCTATCTGATTCCCATACATTCCTTCAGAAAGGAGTTATGTGGCTTATTACCTAACTTTCAAAGTTAAAAATGAAATCTTTCTATTACTGCAGTTACTTGTTAATGATAGCAATCCTTCTTACCCAGGCTCGTTAATGTAATTAAAAACATTATATTAGGGCAGTTTCATTTACAATAAAGGCTTGGGTAAGATCTACTGCCATTTGGAATTTTGTTCATAGCAAGACAGTTTCCTTGATTACGAACATATGAACATACGAACACACGAAATTGAGAGCAGGAGTAGGCCATTCGGCCCCTCGAGCCTGCTCTGCCATTTGATAAGATCATGGCTGTACTGATTGTGACCTCAACTCTACTTTCCCTTTGATTGACAGTTCAGCCTTAACATCTAGAATTCGGACTTAAATGACTTAACTTTCAGACTCCACGGGGGTGATTTTAAACCCCAAGAATGGGTGGGTTGGGGGCGGGTGGGAGGTGAAAATAGTTGCTTTTTTGGGTCGCGACCGTAACCCGGCTTTATTTCTGGGTTTAACGTTGGCGCGTAAAAGTACAGGCTTCCCACTGGGAATGCAAAGTCTGAAAATTTTGCAGTTGCGACCCAAAAAAAACCTGTTTTCAACTCCCACCCGCCCCTAACCCACCCATTCTTGGGGTTTAAAATCACCCCCTATGAAGCCCAACCTTAATCTAAATCTTGAATTTATCCTATCTTATCTCTCAGGTTTGAAGATTATAATTACTTTGTACCATAGTAAGTGTCCAGAGACCCAGACTGAATCTATTACTCAGAAAGTTGATGAGCCAGGTAATATTGTCCAAATTGGATGCTGAAGACCAAGTCTAGGTCCATTTTGATTTTTATATGTGTGGATGTTGGCTCAGTGTGAAAATTCACTACCAATTTCTTCAGCAGGAAAAAATGAGAATAATGGATACCTAGGAATAACTAAAAGGCAGTAAAGTAATTAAGGGCCTGAGCTAACATCAAATCCAAGAGAAAGCAAAACTTGAATATTTCATGACTGACAATTAAATTCCAAAGGTTATGTTACAGCCTTGAGATTGTTCCCTAGAATCTTTTATTTCTTATATGTTTGTGCATATTTTACCAGTTGTGCAGGGTACGTTATCTTCTTCCATATTTATGGAACTTTCTGCTTATCAAGGTGAGAAATATAGTGCTGATAAATGAAACACTTTTCCACTTCACCACCCAACACTCCTAGGTTAGGAATAGCTTATGCCACATGCAAAGTAAGACATTTTCCATTCTATCCCAACAACAAGTTTTCACCTATATCTAACCTCATGGAAGGGCCCAAATTCATCAAGATTAGACTTTAGTCTTTTAAAAGAGTATGAAACTCTTTATTTTCATTCCAGGTACCTTTGCTGCTTCTGGGGGTCATGCATTGCCCGCTGTCAAAATGGCAGCTGGCAACCTGCTCCCAGATACTTGGATCATACTTTCACAGAACTACAGTTGAAATTGGAAACTGAGCGGTGCAAGAGAGTGGGAATTAAACCTGCATCCCACCACACTGTGGCGCTGTGTGTTAATGCTACAATGTGTTGTGGCCACTATTCCCATGATTGCAACATCTTTTTTTATTCGTTCATGGGATGTGGGCATGCTGGCGAGGCCGGCATTTATTGCCCATCCCTAATTGCCCTTGAGAAGGTGGTGGTGAGCCACCTTCTTGAACCGCTGCAGTCTGTGTGGTGAATATTCTCCCACAGCGCTGTTAGGTAGGGAGTTCCAAGATTTTGACCCAGCGACGATGAAGGAACGGCGATATATTTCCAAGTCGGGATAGTGTGTGACTTGGAGGGGAACACGCAGGCGGTGTAGTTCCCATGTGCCTGCTGCCCTTGTCCTTCTAGGTGGTAGAGGTTGCAGGTTTGGGAGGTGCTGTCGAAGAAGCCTTTGCGAGTTGCTGCAGTGCATCCTGTGGATGGTGCACACTGTAGCCACGGTACGCCGATGTTGGAGGGAGTAAATGTTTAGGGTGGTGGATGGGGTGCCAATCAAGCGGGTTGCTTTGCCCTGAATGGTGTTGAGCTTCTTGAATGTTGTTGGAGCTGCACTCATCCAGGCAAGTGGAGGTATTCCATCACACTCCTGACTTGTGCCTTGTAGGTGGTAGAAAGGCTTTGGGGAGTCAGGAGGTGAGTCACTCTCTGCAGAATATCCAGCCTCTGACCTGCTCTTGTAGCCACAGTATTTATGTGGCTGGTCCAGTTAAGTTTCTGGTCAATGGTGACCCCCAGGATGTTGATGGTGGGGGATTCGGCGACGGTAATGCCGTTGAATGTCAAGGGGAGGTGGTTAGATTTTCTCTTGTTAAAGATGGTCATTGCCTGGCACTTGTCTGGCGCGAATGTTACTTGCCACTTAAATCAGCCCAAACCTGGATGTTGTCCAGGTCTTGCTGCATGCGGACTGCTTCATTATCTGACCTCATGATGGAGGGAAGGTCATTGATGAAGCAGCGGAAGATGATTGGGCCTCTGACATTGCCCTGAGAATCTCATGCAGCAAAGTCCTGGAGCTGATATAATTGGCCTCCAACAACCACTACCATCTTCCTTTGTGTGGAGATGCAGGTGATGGACTGGGGTGGACAAATGTAAGGAATCTTACAACACCAGGTTATAGTCCAACAGTTTTATTTGAAAATCACAAGCTTTCGGAGCTTACCTCCTTCGTCAGGCGAGTGAGTGAAGGGTTCTAAAATTGCATAGCATATATTAGGCTGGGAGACAATCACAGCAATCAAAGGTGTCGTTGGTGTTCAGACAGGTTAGCCACGGAAAACATTACATCCCAGTATACTGAATACACAATGGGTCAGATTACACAGACAGAGAGAGAAAGAGACCCGAAAGGCAGAGAGAGAGAGAGAGAATGTCCAGTTGTATTAAAAACAGATAACTTTTTTTTCCCGCTGGTGGGGTTACGTGTAGCATGACATGAAACCAAGATCCCGGTTGAGGCCATCCTCATGGGTGCGGAACTTGGCTATCAATTTCTGCTGAACGATTTTGCGTTGTCGTGTGTCTCGAAGGCCGCCTTGGAGAACGCTTACCCGAAGATCGGTGGCTGAATGTCCTTGACTGCTGAAGTGTTCCCCGACTGGGAGGGAACCCTCCTGTCTGGCGATTGTTGCGCGGTGTCCGTTCATCCGTTGTCGCAGCGTCTGCATGGTCTCGCCAATGCACCATGCTCCGGGGCATCCTTTCCTGCAACGTATGAGGTAGACAACGTTGGCCGAGTCACAGGAGTATGAACCATGTACCTGGTGGGTGGTGTCCTCTCGTGTGATGGTCTGGCATGTCTTGCAGAGGTTGCCGTGGCAGGGTTGTGTGGTGTCGTGGATGCTGTTCTCCTGAAAGCTGGGTAATTTGCTGCGAATGATGGTCTGAGGTTAGGTGGCTGTTTGAAGGCGAGTAATGGAGGCGTGGGGATGGCCTTAGCGAGGTGTTCGTCGTCATCGATGACATGTTGAAGGCTGTGGAGAACATGGCGTAGTTTCTCCGCTCCGGGGAAGTACTGGGCGACGAAGGGTACGCTGTTGGTTGCATCCCGTGTTTGTCTTCTGAGGAGGTCTATGCGATTATTCTCTGTGGCCCGTCGGAACTGTCGATCGACGAGTCGAGCGTCATATCCCGTTCTTACGAGGACGTTTTTCAGCGTCTGTAGGTGTCCATCGTGTTCCTCCTCGTCTGAGCAGATCCTGTGTATTCGCAGGATCTGTCCATAGGGGATGGCCTGTTTGACGTGGTTAGGGTGGAAGCTGAAAAAGTGGAGCATCGTGAGGTTGTCCGTGAGCTTGCGGTAGAGTGAGGTGCTGAGGTGCCCGTCTTTGATGGAGATTCGTGTGTCCAAGAAAGAAACCGAAAAGAAAACTCTCTCTCTCTTTCTCTGTCTTTCGGGTCTCTTTCTCTCTCAGTCTGTGTACTCTGACCTATTGTGTATTCAGTATACTGGGATGTAATGTTTTCCGTGGCTAACCTGTCTGAATACCAACGACACCTTTGATTGCTGTGATTGTCTCCCAGCCTAATATATGCTATGCGATTTTAGAACCCTTCACTCACTCACCTGACGAAGGAGGTAAGCTCCGAAAGCTTGCGATTTTCAAATAAAACTGTTGGACTATAACCTGGTGCTGTAAGATTCCTTACATCCTCCTTTGTGTTAGGTATGACTCTTGCCACTGGAGGGCTTTCCCCCCGATTCCCATTGACTTCAATTTTGCTCGGGCTCCTTGGTGCCACACTCGGTCAAATGTTTCACTGTGTAAATTTTGAAAAGTCAGAGTCTCCCTCCTTTCTGTTAAATGTATATTAATAATGGCGGAGCAGGCTCGAAGGGCCGAATGACCTATTCCTGCTCCTATTTTCAATGTTTCTATGATTTCTATGATTATCAGTTCCGAAGAAAGGTTCCACACCCAAAACATCGATTTGTCTCCTCTTGACAAATGCTGCTTGACCTGCTGAGTGTTTCTAACGTTTTCTGTTTTTGTTTCAGATCTCCAGCATCTGCAGTATTTTGCTTTTTGACAATAATGATTATTCTCATTTCAGTGTAAATATAATGCACTTTATGCTTTGGGTTACTTGTCATACTCTTGTCTTTACAAATACTAATCTGTTAATCGTTCATTTTAAAGGGCCTATTTAACACCTCATTATTCAGTTCCTGCTACAGTCTAGCCAGTGGAATGTCATTCTCTAAATTAACTAAGGAGCCTGTGTATCTGGTTTATTATAGCAAATCGAAAACAATTTTTTCTCCAATCCATCATTTTTCAACTACATTTTTACTCTTCTGAAGTGCTATGTATACCTAAATTATGAAAAATAAGGTACACACTTTAGAGAAGTGCACTAAATCCTGACATCAAAGCATACTTTGAGGCAGTTACATTTTTATTGTTTTTCTGGATTAGTAGCCTGACAAAGTACGGCAGCAACAAGCCATGGCATTTGGGGATTGAACTTGGACAAAACTCTTTTGCCTCTGTATTTATGCAATTGCTTGGAGGGTCCCCAGACGCCAGAGTTTATTGATTAATTAAATCTTTAACACTGGCATTTTATTCCACTACATTGCCATAGAAAACAGCACATCATCTGTACTGTTCAGGAGACATCCCTCTAAAAACATTGCAAGCTTGTTATTAAACTGTTTGCTTACTATGACTCCTACAGGGGATTTAGTATTATATCACCAAGGTTAGTCTTAATGATTATTTTTATATAGATTACACAATTACAGAAAGATTCTTCTCTTGCTTGTTTTATAATTCTATGTTGAAAGCTATTTTAAAATAAAAACAAATACATGTATAAAAATGTAAAGAATCTTACAACACCAGGTTATAGTCCAACAGTTTTATTTGAAAATCACAAGCTTTCGGAGATTATCTCCTTCGTCAGGTGAGTGAGTGGGATTCCTTGAACGTTTCGCATTTATAGTCAAAGAACAATACCTGGTGATTACAGATAATCTTTCCAACTGCCCGTTGTCAAAGCAATCAAAGTGTTCAGACAGAGAGATATTACCTACAGGACCACCGAATATACAAACGGCCAGAACAAAAGACAGAGAGAGAGAGGGAGTAACATCCGAAAGGAAGAGAAAGACAGAGAATGACCTGTTGTATTAAAAACAGATAACTTTTATTTGCTGGTGGGGTTACGTGTAGCGTGACATGAACCCAAGATCCCGGTTGAGGCCGTCCTCATGGGTGCGGAACTTGGCTATCAATTTCTGCTCGACGATTTTGCGTTGTCGTGTGTCTCAAAGGCAGCCTTGGAGAACGCTTACCCGAAGATCGGTGGCTGAATGTCCTTGACTGCTGAAGTGTTCCCCGACTGGGAGGGAACCCTCCTGTCCGGCGATTGTTGCGCGGTGTCCGTTCATCCGTTGTCGCAGTGTCTGCATGGTCTCGCCAATATACCATGCTCCGGGGCATCCTTTCCTGCAACGTATGAGGTAGACAACGTTGGCCGAGTCACAGGAGTATGAACCATGTACCTGGTGGGTGGTGTCCTCTTGTGTGATGGTGGTATCCGTGTCGATGATCTGGCATGTCTTGCAGAGGTTGCCGTGGCAGGGTTGTGTGGTGTCGGGCATGCTGTTCTCCTGAAAGCTGGGTAATTTGCTGCTAACGATGGTCTGTTTGAGGTTGGGTGGCTGTTTAAAGGCGAGTAGTGGAGGTGTGGGGATGGCCTTAGCGAGGTGTTCGTCGTCATCGATGACATGTTGAAGACTGGCGTAGTTTCTCCGCTCCGGGGAAGTACTGGACAACGAAGGGTACTCTGTTGGTTGCATCCCGTGTTTGTCTTCTGAGGAGGTCTATGCGATTTTTCGCTGTGGCCCATCGGAACTGTCGATCGACGAGTCGAGCGTCATATCCCGTTCTTACGAGGGCATCTTTCAGCGTCTGTAGGTGTCCATCGCGTTCCTCCTCGTCTGAGCAGATCCTGTGTATTCGCAGGGCCTGTCCATAGGGGATGGCCTCTTTGACGTGGTTAGGGTGGAAGCTGGAAAAGTGGAGCATCGTGAGGTTGTCCGTGGGCTTGCGGTAGAGTGAGGTGCTGAGGTGCCCGTCTTGTGATTTTCAAATAAAACTGTTGGACTATAACCTGGTGTTGTAAGATTCTTCACATTTGTCAACCCCAGTCCATCACCGGCATCTCCACACCATGTATAAAAATGGAAGAGGGGTTCAGCCACATCTATACAGTATCACCATAGTCTCCTATGTTGAGTCTCCAATTCAAATTTAGCAAATTTTATTTGCATCATCTGTATAGGCATGTCTAAGTTCTGCCCATAGAGCAACCACCATTAAAACTCAGTAGCCCCGAAATTCCTGAGGCCAGGGAGGACGGAAAGGCTGATTTCCACATGGGAGCTAGGAATTTGGGGTGGAACCTGGTTACACTAGGATTCTGCCCCATTTGATGTGGGCCTTTAAATTCCCATGAGGGAGGTTAGCCCTCCTCCCACAGCCAGGGTGGCACGTCTGTGGAACTCCTGAGCTTCCCTGGCAATTCTACCTATTATGGTCTTGGAATACTTCTGCAGTACTGATGCCAGAAATCCCGTTAAAGGCCCCAAACCTTTACTAGAGTCAGGGTGAAGATTTTTTTCTTCGGCCTAGAAGGGCCTGAGGTCAACTCAGACGTATCATGGTGAGCACTTCAATCATGTCCCCTCTAAGTCTGTGTTGCTCTAAAGTAATAGCCGCAAGTGTTGGAGCTTACCCCGATAACTACGATTCCTAAGGTAGTCCTCCTTTAAACCTTCTCCAGAGCAGGGATATCCTTCTCCATTTGCAGGGCCAAAAGCTGGATACAATACTCCAAGTCAGCACATGCCAATGTCTTATATAGCCCAAGTATAGTGCTTTTTATTTTATACTCAATGGTCCTGGCTATACAAACTAGAGCCACCTATTTGCCTTCTCGATAGCCACCTCACACTGCTTGTGCACCTTTAATGAGTTATCAATTCTTACCTCCTTGTCTTTTTCTTGCTCCATTACCTTTAAAGAGTACCCGTACATAAGGAGTTTCCCAATCCCCAATGCAATGCACTGCACTTGTCTACATTGAAGGACATGTCCTAGACTCAGCTCATTCCTTTAGCTTATCTAAATTGAACTGTAACCTATTGATTTGATCTGAATTACTAAGCCCTGAGCACTATTTCATGTCAGCTGCAAATTTACAAATGTTTTCTTTAATACCCTCATCCAAATCAGATGAACAGCAATGATCCAAACCCACACTCAAGACCAGGCCCCATTCAGATCCACTCTTATTAATTACACTGTAGTGAATCTTTCCTATCCCATCTTCTTGACTGTAATATCCTTTCTATAATGGGTGCCCAGAATTGCAATTAATAGTTCACTTTGTCGAATCAATATCTTGTATAAATTCAACATCACTTTGTTTCTTTTATATTCAATACCTCTGTGATTAGAACTCAAAATCCCAGTTGCCTTTTTATGGCCTTTTCCACCAACACTTCTGCCTTGAAAGATTTATGTTTCTGCACCTCTGGATCTCTTTGTTCCTCCACTCTGTTAAGAATCTTACAATTTCACTTTCACTACTCCTTTTCTCAAAAGTAACTTCACATTTCTTTGCATTGAACTGAATCTGCCACCTGTCTGCCCACTCTACTAACCTGTCCTTTTGCAATCTCCTACATTTATCCCCCCGGTTTGGCATGACTTCTAATTTGGCATCACTTGCAATCTTTATCATTCCTCTTGTATCTATGTCCAAATAATTTATAATGGAAAACAAAAGAGGTACCTGCACAAATTCTTGGGGTACACCACTATCCACATCCTGCCAATTTGAAAAATATTCATTTACTCAGGCTGTTTGCTTTCTGCTGTTACCCATCTCTATCCATGCAGCTACGTCCCCTTTATTACCACCATGAGTTACTCGTGTGGCACCTTTCAAACACCTTCTGAAAATCCATATATACAATATCCATCACATTAGAGGGGTCATTATCCATGGCAGCAAAGGGTACACCTTGTCAGTCACAAGCCATCTGTTCACTTGACTATCTTCCTGGAAGAGCTCAGGGAGGGCAGAATTCCTTAGGATGAATGCATCATGGCAACTTCCAGAAAATCTAGCACTGATGAGAAGAATCTGGATATTCTGTGAGTGGTAGCCCTTTCTATTAAGAAAGTTGAGGAAGATAACAGTAGGAACTCACAATGCTACGTGCAGGCCATCTATTGCATCCTGCAATTTGGGGAACCAAACAACATGATAAAACTGAATGGCTCTAACGTGCTGTTACTTTGCTGACATGCCAAATGGGATGAATTCCTAGCTCTCCTGAAAAATGTGTCAGATACCTGACGCATGCATGCCTGGTCAACTCCCTGAGTGATAGTACACAGATTTCCCTTGGTTGCTTGAAATGGGCCTATAGCATAACAATTGAATGTGGTCATCACTTTCAGCAGTGCTGTCCAAGCAGATGATCTTAGCCACAGTTCTTCATGTGGTAGATGGTACAGATCCCCTATTGCCTTTTTAGCGAAGTGCAGTCTTCTCAAGTAGAGTTCCTCACTAAGAGCTTCATAAAATCTGCAAGGCTTGTAAATTGTTTGGTGGGTGGCAGGGGCTAATACTTTTTGACCGCATCCTCCTCAAATATTCTCTTACTCTCCTTTGCTCCATCCTGTATTGCTCCTCCTCCTCCTCCATTAAAATTGCAAACAAGGGAATGCCGATTGGGAATTCCATACCTGGTACTCAGAAACTCTTATTGTGAGTGGGGGCAAAAAGATATCTGTGGTCCCAGAGCATCTCAGGCTTTTACTGGCAAGTCCGGTCCTATTCGCCTGCAAGGCAAAAAAAAAGTGCTTTAAAAGCTCTCTAAGTCCAACAATGACTCCTTAAAGTTTGTTGGGGCTGCAGGCTCCACCAGTGCTTCCACCAGTCTCAGCTGATGGCCCCTACCTCTTCATCATTTATATGCTATCCCTCACCGACATCATCCGAAGGCATGGTGTCAACTTCTACATCTATGCTGACAACACCCAGCTCCCTCTCTCTCTGCCAGCTTTCTCGACCCCTCCCATGCCACTATATTGTCAGTCTACTTGTCTGATGTCCAGTCCTAGATGAGCAGCAATTTCCTCCACTTAAACATTGGGAAGACCAAGGCCAACATCTTCAATCCTCACCACAAACCCTGTACCCTTGCCACCGATTCCATCTCCCTCCTCAACCACTGTCTCAAGTTGAAGCTTACAACCTCAGCATTGTATCTGACCCTGAGTTGAGCTTCTGACCCCATATCTCTCCATCACAAAGACCATCTAGTTCTACCTCCGTGACATTGCCCGTCTCCGCTCCTGCCTCAGCCATATTCTGCTGAAACCCTCAGCCATGCCATTATCACCACCAAATTTGACTATTCTAATACTTTCCTGGCTGGCCTCCCATCCTTCACTTTCCATATTCTTCAGCTCATCCAAAACTGCCCATGTCCTAACTCACACCAAGTCCCACTCACCATTCACCCCTTTGCTTGCTGATCTACATTGACTCCTGGTCCCCCAAAACCTCCAATTTAAAATTCTCATCCTCATGTTCAAATCCCTTCATGGCCTCACCCCTCCCTATCTTTGTAACTTCCTACTTCCCTCTTTTGATGCCCCATTCCTTTCGTCCAATCATTGCCAGCCATGCCTTCAGCCGTGTGGACCCTAAGGTCTGGAATTCCCTCCCTAAACCTCTCCGCCTCGCAATCTCTTTTTTCCTTTAAAATCTACGTGCTTGAACAAAATTTTAGTCACCCTTCCTAATTTCTCTTTCTTTGGCTCGGTGTCAATTTTTGTTTGATTACGCTTCTGTTTAACATCTTGGGATTTTTTTTTTACATTAAAGACTCTATATAAATGCAAGTTGTTGTTGACTGCACTTCAAAAAATAATTTGCATGAAGCACTTTGAGATGTTTCTCACAGATATGATTAGGTGCTATATAAATGAAAGTATTTTTTCTGGTCCTAGGTTTTAAATGGGTATTCTAGCCACTGCTGAATTTTAACTCTGTGACGCCTCCAACATCCATAACTGGACAGGATGCCAATCTGTGCTACCATTAATAAAATTACTCTCTGATGGATATACTTCATACATCAGTTTAGTAGATCAGCAATTGTCCCAGGTCCTGGATGATGATTTCAGGATGATGAAGAATTCTCATAGCTGTCAGTCATGTGAGCTCCTGTCTCTCTTGTTCTCCCTCTTGTTCTGTGATCCACTCCTAATCCCTCATTGACTCCAGGGAAGGTAGATTTTACACCCATCATTGCCACTCAGCAGTAACTTTCCTTTAACCTTTCATATAATCCTCTTACTCGGTGTCTTTAGATTAATTTCCCTTCATGTTGTGTGCTTTTGAATCTATCAGTTCTTTTCATCCTAGGTACAGGGTGCGACATTGCACTTTGATTCAGAACAATAGGAGCTATAAAAGAAACTTTTATATGGAGAGTGTGCCATCAGAATCAGGTACATTGCACTCCCAGCAGCATAAAGGAAGTGGATACCATGCCTGTGTTCGATTCCAGAACCTGGCTTTTTCTGATCCCCAAAAGTGACAGAAAATGCAGCACTGTTTCCTATTTGGCTTGCAAATGTAGACCAGATGACATTCTGGTACAATAAAAAAGAGAAAGCAACACTCAAAGGGCATGAGTCTTGTCTTGAGCACAGCTCTGTTAGTGATCCAGCATCAATATAAAAGAGGCTGAATATTTCTGTGATGGTCGCCTGTAATGAGTAACACAAGACATTACAACTTCCTATTAGAACAGATGATTAGCCAAACAAAATAATGACCACATTTTAAAACAAATAAACAAGAAATTCATCAAACACATTCTGGTTAATGGCTGTTTTCTCTGCTGCTAAACTCTATAATTACATTGACATCTAAATTAGCACAGATTTAGAAAATGGATTAATATTTGAATGCAACTGCATTTAAAACAAGTATTTCATAAATATTAGAATTTTCTTTGGGGCCCATTCATAATTGCCAAGAATATGTCACAGGGTACGGTAGCATATTGGTTATGTTACTGGACTAGTAATCCAGAGGCCTGGACTAAAATCCAGAGTCATGAGTTCAAATCCCGCCACGGCAGCTGACAAATTTAAATTCAATTAATTAATTAAATTCAATTAATTAAATAAAAATCTGGAATTAAAATACCAGTATCAGTAATGATGGCCATGAAACGACTGGATTGTCGCAAAAACCCATCTGGTTCACTAATGCCCTTTAGGGAAGGAAGCCTGCCGCCCTTACCCGGTCTGGCCTATATGTGACTCCAGACCCACAGCAATGTGGTTGATTCTTAATTGCCCTCTGAAATGGCCTAGCAAGCCACTCAGTTCTAAAATCTCGCTACGAAAAGTCATAATAAGAATAATACCGGACGGACCACTAGGCACTGGACACGACAACGGCAAACCAAGCCCAGTCGACCCTGCAAGGTCCTCCTTACTAACATCTGGGGATGACGAGTCTGTGGGAGAGCTGTCCCACAGACTAGTCAAGCAACAGCCTGACATAGCCATACTCACAGAATCATACCTTTCAGCCAATGTCCCAGACTCTTCCATCACCATCCCTGATGGTGGCGGTACAGTGATATACAGTCAGGAGGGAGTGGCCCTGGGAGTCCTCAGCATTGACTCCAGACCCCATGAAATCTCATGGCATCAGGTCAAACATGGGCAAGGAAACCTCCTGCTGATTACCACCTACCACCTTCCCTCAGCTGATGAATCAGTCCTCCTCCATGTTGAGCACCACTTGGAGGAAGCACTGAGGGTAGCAAAGGCACAAAATGTACTCTGGGTGGGGGACGTCAATGTCCATCACCAAGAGTGGCTCGGTAGCACCACAGCTGGCCGAGTCCTGAAGGACACAGCTGCCAGACTGGGCCTGCGACAGATGGTGAGTGAACCAACACGAGGGAAAAACTTACTTGACCTCGTCCTCACCAATCTACCTGTCGCAAATGCATCTGTCCATGACAGTATTGGTAGGAGTGACCACTGCACAGCCCTCGTGGAGACGAAGTCCCGTCTTCACACTGAGGACACCATCCAACGTGTTGTGTGGCACTACCACCGTGCTAAATGGCATAGATTCAGAACAAATCTAGCAGCTCAAAAATGGGCATCCATGAGGCACTGTGAGCCATCAGCAGCAGCAGAATTGTATTCCAGCACAATCTGTAACCTCATGGCCCGGCATATTCCTCACTCTACCATTACCAACAAGCCAGGGGATCAACCCTGTTTCAATAAGGAGTGTAGAAGAGCATGCCAGGAGCAGCACCAGGCGTACCTAAAAATGAGGTGCCAACCTGGTGAAGCTACAACTCAGGACTACATGCATGCTAAACAGCGGAAGCAACAAGCTATAGACAAAGCTAAGCGATTCCACAACCAACGGATCAGATCAAAGCTCTGCAGTCCTGCCACATCCAGTCGTGAATGGTGGTGGACAATTAAACAACTAACGGGAGGAGGAGGCCCTGCAAACATCCCCATCCTTAATGATGGCGGAGTCCAACACGTGAGTGCAAAAGACAAGACTGAAGCGTTTGCAACCATCTTCAGCCAGAAGTGCCAAGTGGATGATCCATCTCAGCCTCCTCCCGATATCCCCACCATCACAGAAGCCTGTCTTCAGGCAATTCGATTCACCCCACACGATATCAAGAAACGGCTGAGTGCACTGGATACAGAAAAGGCTATGGGCCCCGACAACATCCCAGCTGTAGTGCTGAAGACTTGTGCTCCAGAACTAGCTGCGCCTCTAGCCAAGCTGTTCCAGTACAGCTACAACACTGGCATCTACCCGATAATGTGGAAAATTGCCCAGGTATGTCCTGTCCACAAAAAGCAGGACAAATCCAATCCAGCCAATTACCGCCCCATCAGTCTACTCTCAATCATCAGCAAAGTGATGGAAGGTGTTGTCGACAGTGCTATCAAGCGGCACTTACTCACCAATAACCTGCTCACCGATGCTCAGTTTGGGTTCCGCCAGGATCACTCGGCTCCAGACCTCATTACAGCCTTGGTCCAAACATGGACAAAAGAGCTGAATTCCAGAGGTGAGGTGAGAGTGACTGCCCTTGACATCAAGGCAGCATTTGACCGAGTGTGGCACCAAAGAGCCCTAGTAAAATTGAAGTCAATGGGAATCAGGGGGAAAACTCTCCAATGGCTGGAGTCATACCTAGCACAAAGGAAGATGGTAGTGGTTGTTGGAGGCCAATCATCTCAGCCCAGGACATTGCTGCAGGAGTTCCTCAGGGCAGTGTCCTAGGCCCAACCATCTTCAGCTGCTTCATCAATGACCTTCCCTCCATCATAAGGTCAGAAATGGGGATGTTCGCTGATGATTGCACAGTGTTCAGTTCCATTCGCAACCCCTCAAATAATGAAGCAGTCCGAGCCCGCATGCAGCAAGACCTGGAAAACATCCATGCTTGGGCTCATAAGTGGCAAGTAACATTCGTGCCAGATAAGTGCCAGGCAATGACCATCTCCAACAAGAGAGAGTCTAACCACCTACCCTTGACATTCAACGGCATTACCATCGCCGAATCCCCTACCATCAACATCCTGGGGGTCACCATTGACCAGAAACTTAACTGGACCAGCCATATAAATACTGTGGCTACGAGAGCAGGTCAGAGGCTGGGTATTCTGTGGCGAGTGACTCACCTCCTGACTCCCCAAAGCCTTTCACCATCTACAAGGCACAAGTCAGGAGCGTGATGGAATACTCTCCACTTGCTTGGATGAGTGCAGCTCCAACAACACTCAAGAAGCTCGACACCATCCAAGATAAAGCAGCCCGCTTGATTGGCACCCCATCCACCACCCTAAACATTCACTCCCTTCACCACCGGTGCACTGTGGCTGCAGTGTGTACCATCCACAGGATGCACTGCAGCAACTCGCCAAGGCTTCTTCGACAGCACCTCCTAAAACCGCGACCTCTACCACCTAGAAGGACAAGAGCAGCAGGCACATGGGAACAACACCACCTGCACGTTCCCCTCCAAGTCACACACCATCCCGACTTGGAAATATATCGCCGTTCCTTCATTGTCGCTGGGTCAAAATCCTGGAACTCCCTTCCTAACAGCACTCTGGGAGAACCTTCAGCACACGGACTGCAGCGGTTCAAGAAGTCGGCTCACCACCACCTTCTCGAGGGCAATTAGGGATGGGCAATAAATGCCGGCCTCACCAGCGACGCCCACATCCCATGAACGAATAAAAAAAATGTGCTTTCAAACCAATAAAAACCTTTCAGTGAGATCCAAATCAAGGAAGTGATTTGAATCTCTGCAGATGCTGTGATATTAATTCTAACAATTAAGTATTTTCCTGCCACCCTTAACCCCAGGGACAGTTCAACAAATTTTGAAGAAATGCTTTACACCCCTATCTTCATGACCCATACATGTTCCCACAGGATATGATTTCACAGGTGCCATAGCCCTCTGATACCTCTTCCGAGTGGCATTCTTCATATATAAGCCTAGACATCGAGTGTTGACAGGCTACCCAACGTTGGGGATGAGGAAATCAGAGATTAGCCCAATCCTGACCTCACCCAAAGTTGACACAAGTGCAACTTCCACCAAGGTTGTTGGTTGAGGAGTGGGAACCTTGGATAATTTTTCTCCTGCCCCAACCTGAAAACACCAAGGCCGATTATAGCGCTCCAGCTGCTGCCCCAACTAAGATCAAGCAAATGAACTCAGCAACAACTAAGGATTGAAACTGGGATCATTTTTGGACTGCATGGGGTAAATTTTCAACTTTCCGCCTGTGTGTAAAACTGGGGTTGTGTTTCGGCCGCATGTTATACAAACAGCCTGATTCTCATTTCTGCTAAAATCAGTGGAAATGAAAATGGGGTGGTTTCTATAACAGGCAGCTGATCCACACTGCCAGTTTTATGCCCGGCTGACAAATTGAATATCTATTCCCGTGGCTCAGCACCCACTGACTTAAATGTCTTTTATAAATATGTAGGTGAATGTTAAAAAAATGTTGCAGTTACCAAAGGGTTAAGGTGGCATTTAAGATTTTGCAAAACGTGAGAGAACCAACAGAATTAGGGTAAGAGGTAGATGAGGTTTAGAAAATGCAGTGCAAAATATATACAGTGGATGCAGCAGACCATGAATATATATGCATTGGAAGTGTACACTGAAGTGACATGAATTATGCCATTTAAATCGAAATTTGGGTCTGGTACAAGTTCAACAAACTTTACTTAACATTTGTAAACTACCACCTCAAACTGACTTTCAGGCAGTTTAGACACTCCTCCTTTCATTCAGTACGATGTGTTGACTCATACCACAGGTGCAAGCAGAGGTACTGAAAACTGACAGTATTAGAGTGTTGTAGCAGTGATGATGCACATGCATCTGCATCCTCTTGGCATAAAAATATTAAAGACGTTTGAGGCCCTGCCACTTTTGGCGGTATTACTGTCTGCAGTACAAATAAATAGACATGGAAACTTCAGGAAAATTGAAACAGAAATAAAAGTTATACATACAATCAATGTTTTCACCTGGAATTTCTGCGGGGGTTCTCCCAAGCAACTGCCGTAATTCTTGTGGAAGATCAGTGGAATCCCCAGAGAAATGACAGAAATGCCTGTATACTCCATTTAGAATCATAGGGCACAATTTTAGTGGGTTGGGGGCGGAAGGGCAATCAAAATCGGGGAATTCCGGAGCGGGAACGAATCCCGGCTCCAACCCGCCGACTTCTGCGTTCGACCCAGGCGCATATAAGTACGCACACGTGAAGTCCTGTCGGCAATTAAAGCCAGCGGGCCGATATTTAAAGCAGTGATTAAAATAGTTAAGCTTGTTGAACTGGTTAATTTTTTGTGTATTGAGGCAGGGAAAGGATTTTAACTCTGCCTCAACATGTTTCCTGTGGCCTCTGAAACACGCCATGGAAACGGAGGCGAGTTGCAGCCATTTGGACATTTAAACCAGCGTTTGACAGATGGGGATAAAAGGTGAGTTTTTGCAGCAGGGCACTCAGTTTTCTCAGACAACCCTTTAGCTGGGAGTTCTCTGTGTTTAGAGGCAGATTTCTTTGTTCACACTCAGAATTCTTGTGTTCAGACAAATTTACCTACATTTTGGACCCCCTCAAACTGACACCATCAGGATTGGGGGCGCAGTGGATGTATTCAGCAGCACATCTGAGGAGGAGGCACATCATCATCTACAGCAGGCACGGTGTGCAGTTCTGGGAGGTGCAGTTCTGGGAGTTGCAGCTCCATAAGACAGAGGTGTACCACAAGGACCTGCAGAAGAGCAGAGAGGGGAACAACAGAGGACCCGATGATGCAGGAGACACTACCCTCATGAGAGGGTCTACAGACAGAAGCTGAGCTTCCTGGTCCTCTGAGGAGCAGTGCCTTTGAAGGCTCAGATTGAGTCTCCAGGTGGTTGCAGACATCTGCAGGCTCCTTCATGCAGAGTTGCTCCCAGCCAGGCCTGGTGGCAATGCATTGTCCGTGGCAGTTAAAGTCATCATTGCTCTCAATTTCTTCACCTCCGGATCCTTCCAGGACGCCACCAGTGACATCACCGGGGGCTCTCAGTCGTCTGCACTGACATGTATACAACAGGTCACGGATGGCTTGTTTGTCAGTGCATCTGACTATGTCAACTTCCCCATCAACGACATCAGCCAGACTGAGAGGGCAGTGGGTTTCCACTTTCTGGCTGGCTTCCCGTGGGTACAGGGCGCAATTGATGGCACACATGTAGTATTCTGAGCACTTCCACATGAACCAGGACTGTACATCAACCGAAAGGGATATCACTCCATCAATGTGCAGCTGGTTTGTGACCACCGGAAGAGATTTCAGCTGGTGTGTGCTAAATTCCCTGGCAGCTGCCATGATTCCTTCATTCTGCGAGAATCCAACATCCCGGCTCTCTTCCACACACAAAACAGACTTAAGGGCTGGCTCTTTGGAGACAAGGGATTCCTCCTGCAGACATGGCTCATGACACCTCTGAGAAACCCCACCAGTGAGGCACAGCACCGCTACAACAATAGTCACATCACCACCAGGTCTGTCATAGAGCAAGCCATAGAACTGCTGAAGATGCGCTTCCGGAGTCTGGATCGATCTGGGGGAGTCCTTCAGTACTCACCAGCGAGGGGGTGCAGAATAATAATCATCTGTTGCGTCCTGCAC